>NC_057861.1:344619452-344930221 GCF_019393635.1 Dromiciops gliroides
ATGTCTCTTTTGTCACCAAGAGGCTATGGAAAAAACAATAAAACAAATATGGTGGACATATATAAGTAATGTCTTGACAAAATGCCATTTTCTGATTGTTTACCAGATTTATGACAATAAAATCATAAATTCAGAATTCATATTGTAAGAGAGACAACACATGGAGAGCTAGAGTATTGCACTATTATCTCTGTCATGGCAAACAACTCCAAGGAAGAACTCATACTTTTTCAAGTAAATCTTATTTAGAAAAGAAGGAATGAAATTTTTCCTTGCCCCACCCATACACTTATGGTCTCTTGTTCTGGAAAGAATAATTAGATTAGCTATAAAGAATTAATTGTTATTTGAGGTTTTTATGCCTCCGAGTGCACTGGCCTGGGGCTCCGCAAACCACACGATGCTCCACCCACTGGTTGTAGCCATTGCCAGGGCTCTGGCACCTCACGTCATCTCCACTCACCAACGCCTACATGGGCCTGGCAAAATTATAATGATTGGAAGCCTAGTGAGGGCAGTCATGTGACTGTCAGAGCAGCCATCCCATTGGCTGGGACTGTGTGGGGTGTTTCTAGGTTTTGGGGGAGGAGAATTGGGCATTCTAGGTAGAAGCTGGAAAGGGACAGGCATTCTGCTCCGTCTTTTCAGCTGATTCCTGGGCGGTGGTATTTTTTCAGGTATTATAATTTCCCTTTCCCCATTTTATTTCCTTTCCCTTGATCCTACTGATCCTGTTTGTGTTTTTTTTTTTTTAAGTTCGTTCTTGTTAAAATAAATCTTGTTCTGTTTTGAGGGAGGCTGCTGGTCTCCTTCTTTGCCCCAATATTGTGGTGAACTGCTTAGCTAGCACTCCCCAATTAAAATTGGTCCCCACATAACCTTACCTTAGATACTTGAAAAGGTGTGAAATTTTAATGACAAATTTTCTTCACTAGGGAAATTAACTAGAATTAACAATGTGGGGATAAGTAAGGTTTCTCAGGTGACTTGGTTCCTTATATGAGTCTTCAAGGAAGCAAGTATTTTTGAGAGGCAAAAATAAAGAGGCGTTAGTTTCTAAACATGGAAACAGGGAGATGGAATCTGGAGTTCAGGGAAAAGCATCATTTTAAAAGTGATAATAATGAAGGCTGTAAGTCTAATAACAAATTCATATAAAATCATATAAACTCAGAAATGAAACTTTTGTAGGCTAATGGATATAGGTGACAGAAGGGAGGGGAAAAAGAAATGAAGGTAAGAGAATTGGATGATAAAGTGCAAAGATATATCTGAACCCTATAGTAGGAGGAAAGAATGATTCTGTGGGCCATTTCACTTGTAAATGAGTATAGTCACTCTTGCATATTTTTCTAGGAGAAAGCTAACATTTCTTTATACACCATCAAGGATTTGAGAAGTATCAGAACCAAGCAATGAGTTCAGACTTATGGGTAAAAGAGAATTTGAATGTATGAGGAAAGATGGAAACACAGTTTGCACTCTCCACTCTTAGGGATGAAGAGAATAAAAAATTATATAGTCATAAATCTAAAGCTAGCAAGGACCTAAGTGGTCCTCTTTAACTCCCTAATTTTGCAGATGAGGAAACTGAGGTACTGGGAAATTAAATCATTCACCTAAAATGATATGGCAGCAGACAATGGAGGCAGGATTTGAATCTCTAACTCTAATGTTCTTTCAAATATTCTTGTGCTTACCTCAAAAGAACAGTGATATTTAAGAACTATAAAAATCAATTATAATTATATATTAATATATACACACACACACACACACACATATATATATATATATATATATATAAGAAAGTAGAGGTGAAACACAATTCAGTACCATCTAACACTTTAATTTTGTTTGTTCATTAATGGATGTCCATTATGTATCCTCTTTGTGATGTATCTTTAAAAAATAATAATCAAAGCCATTTCAGAATTTTTCATTTAGCAGCCAGGAGTAAGGATTTTCATATTTAGGTCTTTAGAACACAATTTTATGCACTGTGACACAATGGAAGTTATGTGTAAATAAATAATGGAGATTGCAGCTCATTGGAACACTCACTTAACCTATGAATTGCAAGGTTATTTTTGTAGCTGTGTCCTGTCTACTAGTTCAGTAGATGATTTATGGTTTCCAGGCAAGCTTCATCATCATTGTTCTCACCTTTGTTTCCATCATAGTTAATTAAAGGGAAGGTCATTGTCACCTTATGTTTTAAACCTTCTTAACATAATATATCACCCTGGGTACACTTTAATAAGGGGATTTGTGAAGGAATGGCGTAATAGAAAAAAAAAAAGTTTACGGCATAATCCATCCTGTTAACAATTACACTTTAGCTATTCCACATAATGAAAGTTAATAAGTAGACAAAATGAAGGCTATATCTTGGGATTCATTCAACTGTTGATTAATTGACTAGGTGATGTAATGGAATGAGTAGAGGCTATGCTTTTCTGAACTACAGTCTAATGTTTTCAAAACAAATTTGAATTAAAGAGCAATATTTCCTTCTTTCAGCCTCCCCCCCAGCACAGTTTTTTTTTTAAACAACATAAAGGGCTAATTGAAACACAGGCAAAAGAAATGTCAAAATAATTGCTTTAAATGATTACTCTTGAGGGTAACCAAATTATCTATGTGACTTGAGAAGTGCTTTGATATTAAAATATATTATTCATTGATGTGAGATTTTTCTCTCCTGATATAGATGGCAACTCATCTTTGCCTTCTTATTCTGTACAATTCTTGTTCATACCTTTCTACAAATCCTTCATAGAAGATTTACTCAGCATGTTGGTAGTCTTTTTAAAAGTTGTTTGACATGACTTGGATAAAAGTGCAATACTTGGGCTGCCCATTTATTATCTCTCACTCTTCCTACATAATGAATCCACATCATTTTTTTCTGATCATAATTGTCTTAGAGAATATAGTTTATGTCACTTCATATATGCAAGTTTTGGTGAGTGCTCCATTATAATTACTTACCCCCTTCATGTATTTTCAGAGCTCTGGGGGTAACCTCAAATTTTGATCCTTCTGAGATTAAAGTTTTCCATTAGCTTTTATCACAGAAAATTTTCGATATTAAAGATCGGATAAAAATGTTTTGAATTGTGTTTGTTTTTTTAGAGGACACAATTCATCCTGCTAACATATCTAATTATCACATGGCATTGACTAGGTTTTTACAGTAGTAAACTAGAGTAAATGTACAGGCAGCTCCAATCATGCTAGAAAGGCACAAATACTATATGTATATTATCAATCAGCCTAGCTCATAGAAGAAAGATCAAACATTAGAAGACTGACCAGATGAAGTCCATCTGAAAGGTATGAAGAGATATAATAATCAAAGAATCAAAACTGAATAGTAGCATCAGAGTTGGAAGACAACTCAAAGATCATCAACAAATCAATGAATCAGCTACCATTTATCAAGTGATGACTATGTGTCAAGAACTTTTCTAATTACTGAGGATACATAAAAATAAAGCAGCCCTTACACTCAAGAAGCTTCCATCTAGTCTAACTCATAGAACTGGGGTTTCTCATATAATATCTCTGACAAGTTGCTAATCCATACCCCAAGCTTGAACATTTCAAGTGATAAGGAAATCCCAAAGCAGCAAATTACAGTTTTGGACAGCCATGTTTTACAAAGATGATCATAGTGGATAATTGAATAGGAGGAAGGAGATTAAACTAATTCACCTTTAAGAAATTAGGAAGAATTTTGGTGGAGGAAAGGCAGTGAGCTCCCGAACTCATGACACGATCGCTCCAAAAAACATCCAAATAACGTCATAGGAAAATGCCCAGAGCAACAAAACTCACAGAAGAATGTGCTGAAATCATCTTTTAACCAAGAACGGCTTGGAAAGTCAGAAGGAGGGAGCTGTTGTGCTGACACAGGAGTTGAGCCCAACCCCACAGTCACCCTGACACAGATCCAGTCCCAGGAAGGCCTCACCAGAGAAGCAGACCCCCAGAGCCTCTGAATCAGCTAAAGCACCAGTGTTGTCTGGAATTAAGCTCACAGTCTGGTGAGTGGGCTGAGCCCTGGGCAGGGGAGAGACTACAGGGGTCTATGCCGGTGCTAAGGCAGAACGTGGATTTTACACCCCTGGTAAGAACCAGGAGGTAGGCTCGAGTAGCAGTGGCTCTGGTGGGGGAGGGTCACAGACTTGTCTGAACTAACAACCAAAACACACAAAGCTGGTTGATTAGCAAATTGGTCTGGGGTCATGTAGGATCAGGAAACAGGCCAGGTGAGGGAAGAACCTGATTCTCTTTAAATCATACCACCTGGGACTTCTTAAGCTTGGGATACTGAAGCCTGGAAACATTGCCCCACTTTAAGGAGCTAAAAATCTAGTAAAAGAAAGGCAAGATGAGCCAACAGAGAAAGGTGAGGACCATAGAAAGTTTCTTCAGGAAAGGAAAGGAAAGGACAAGGAAGTCCAAGGGGCACCCTCAGAGGAAAATGTCAACATCAGGGCCCCTATATCTAAAGCTTCCAAGAAAAATACGAATTGGTCTCAGGCCATAGAGGTGCTCAAAAAGGACTTTGAAGATAAAATTAGAGAGGTAGAGGAAAAAAGGGAAAGAGAAATGAGGGTGATGCAGGAAAGACATGAGAAAAAAGTCAACAGCCTGAAAAGTCAAATGGAAAAGGAGGTACAAAAGCTCTCTGATGAAAATAATTGCCTAAGAATTAGGATTTAACAAATGGAAGCCAGTGACTTTATGAGAAACTAAGACGCAATAAAGCAAATCCAAATGAATAAAAAATAGAGGGCAATGTGAAATATCTTCTGGGAAAAACTGCCGACCTGGAAAATAGGTCCAGGAGAGATAATTTGAAAATTATTAGTCTACCTGAAAACCATGATCAAGGAAAGAGCTTAGACACCATCTTCCAAGATATTCTCAGGGAAAATTGCCCTGAAATTCTAGAAGAAGAAGCTAAAATAGAAATTGAAAGAAGCCACCAATCACCTCCAGAAAGAGATCCCAAAAAGAAAACTCCTAGGAATATTATGGCCAAATGGCTGAGAGTGGTCCCCCTGGTGATGTCCATAGTATATGTCACTCAGGGCAGGTCAGGTGTGGCCTATATCTAATCATCCCAAGTAGGTATTAGTAGGTTTCTCAAACAATACAAAATCAATCAGGTGAGACCCCTGGGTGTCTGCCAAATTCCATTATTTTCTCACATAATACATTCTGTGTCAGTCATTTATCAATGAGACCATAAGCATGTAATTTGACTTCTCTGGAACTCAGTTTCCTTTGCTTTATACAAAGAGTGATAGACTAAACATTTCCTAAATTTCCTAAAATTTCTAATGCTCTATGATTCTGTAAGTCTTTTTCATGATAGAGTCAAAGGTAAAGAACATAACTGAGTCCAGTCCTGTACAGATTTTAGGCAAGATACTGACAAGTTGGAGAGGTCTTGAAGAGAGTAACTAGGATGATAAAGGGACTGAAGTCTATACTTTATGAGGGTCAATTGAAGGAACCAGGGAAGTTAAAGTGAAGAAAAAGAGACATAGGAGGCAACATTGTATATGTCTTCATGTATGAAAAGGAATTTCCTGTGGAAAGGAAATTGGACTTGTTCTTTTGGCCCCATAGAACAGAACTAAAAACAATGGATGGATATCAGAAGGGTAGATTTCAATTAAACATAAGAAAAAAATTCCTAAAAAAGTAGAAATACACAAAAATATTTAAAGCCTGAGTCCCTGTTACTAAACATCTTTAAGCCATGATTGGTTAATACTCATAAGAAATTTTGTAGAGGTGATACATGTAGAAGTACAGATTTCACTGGAAAATCTCTTAGGCCTACTCTAACTCTGATATTTTTTTAATTCTGTGATTGTAGAGTTACCTTGCCTTTTTTTTTGGTCACACATCTTAATCTGCCTTTAACCAAGATTAAAGCATGCTAATTTGCAAAAATTGCAGAACAAATAGAAGTTTAAAATTCAAATTAAGTTTAATTTCCCTTTTTTTTGGGGGGGAGGGGCAATGAAGATTAAGTGATTTACCCAGGGTCACAGAGCTAATAAGTGTCAAGTGTTGGAGGCCACATTTCAACTCAGGTCCTCCTGAATTCAGGGCTGGTGCTCTATCCGCTGTGCCACCTAGCTGCCCATTAATTTCCTTTTTAAGGCCTTTCGAAAGCAGTAGTCATTTGTATAAATCAAATAATTATCTGGCATTTCGACTACCAATCTAAAGACTCATAGAGAAATAATAAAGATAAACTGATTAAAAATCCTTATAGTCAAATGTTGGATTTATTACCAAAAAAAGCCTTCAATTGTTGTTCTGGTGTGTGTGTGTGTGTTCATAGTGTGGCTATGTGGAGTAGTTGATAGACTGCTAGAAGTTTGTTTTATCTAAGTGAGCAGGGGAGAGCTTGGGCAGGGATCATTTTTTCCAGATGTCTAGATATGGCTGGGCTAGAAGGAAAATAAAAAAACAAATAAAGAGATAAGAGTGAAGTCTTAAACATATACTCTGGTGTCACAGCTCAAAATGAGGCCTGCATACTCTTGGCTATTGCAAGGATAAAAGAAAAGCACCCATCTCTAATTGCACAGCCTGGCAGTGGTTTGCCATCAGGAGTTGTGTGAGCTGCTGCCACAAAGACTCACACTGCCTCTTGGCATTTGCAGTCTTTTTCTGCCCAAGATGGGAAAGGGGCTTTAGTTTCATTCTAGCTAAACAAGTGGGCTAAAGTAAAAGATGCAGTCCAAACTTAAAAATGAGACCTTTGGGGACCTGGCTAGTAAGAGAAATGTGGAAAGTATAGGATCGTGTATGAAGTATCTTTCAAGTGTTACTGAACCCAAACTTAGCTCCTGCTGTCTAAAAGTAACAAAGACTAGGCTTAGGTGGATTAGTCAGTGGACTTTTGCAGAGTAGATAACTGTTCTCTTTCCTGGAACATAGCACTTCTGCAGTGAATCACAGACTCAGTTCAAGACTAGGTTGGCCTTGATGGCCCTGTAGTCAGTTAAAATTTCCGAGAATAATGGAGAGAGTCTTTCAGAGTGTTCCATGCCACACAGATTTTATATCTTGCCCATAGTGCTGGCCTCATGTTTAGCACAGGTACTTCAGCTGCTGCGTTCCTTTGGAAATGAACTCCATCTTCACTTCAAACTTTTTTACAGATCTTAGCAGAGATAATAATGACCACCAACTTTGTTCCACTTTAAGATCTTTCTCAGACCAGGACACCTAAAGGACAGGGTGATAGCCCTGTGGCCTAACTGTCAAGGCTCTACCCCTTCTATTCCCAGTGAAGTTCCCCTGGGTCCATAGCTTTGCATGGAGGCCATTCATTTACTACATCTGAGAAACAGGTTTCTTCCCTGAGAGGTCATCTGAATCTTCTAAGCCATAGCCCTAAGGCCTTTTTGGTAAAGTGGCTGTCCATAGGCAGCCCTTGCTGCTAAATGCAATCAGGTCTTCCAAGGTTTCACTGATAGAACTATCTTTGAAGTTGCTGCCAGTGGCTTCTAGTTATAGATATCTAGAGACACAGGCGAATACATAGTGTGTCCATGATGCTGGCCAGTGTCCTTATGCTCCAAGGGTCAGACTTCAGGCTTTCATTTGCCTCTACCTGAACTTCTAGTCTCTGGCCATACCTAGTCTCTCTCAAGTAAAAGCCCTTCCTATCTATTATAGTGCTTCCTACATCATGTTTTACATCTGAAACTCAGTCATAGAATATCCTCTTCATTTTAAACCAGTTGTATTGAAAAAACATAGGGTATTTACATAGGAATACTATTAATTAATGTTTTATCTCTCTCCTTGACTAAAAATGACTTATTTTCATTTTCTTGGACAAGCACTGCATATGGACAAGATTTGGGGGCATATGGGCAAGAAATGAATAAGAAGAGAAAGATTATGTAATGTGGAAATTTATTTTGATTTAGGGAACCTACCTTTAGGCTGAGATTAGAAAGCCTTAGGACCTCAGGGTCTCTTCTGTGTGGGAGGTGCTGGTGCCCCTCCCCCTCTGCTTAAGCTGAGCCAAAAATCCCGGTGAGCTGTACAAGACACCAGGTCAGACAGCTGGGGGGAAAAAGCCCCCAGCTCCCTCTGCCCTGAGTGGAGCTATCCGAGAGATCCTGGGCTTGTCCAGGCTGGGCTCTGGCATAGCCTGTGCTGAGGCACATGAGGCTGGTGTGCCCCCCCTCCACCAGCCGCAGCCCTGGCTGGAGGATTAGCTTGTTCTGTGGGGGTGCAAGAAGCCAGGAGATTTGAGTGGAGAGAAGAAAAGGTATATATAGACCTGAGGGTTAGACTCAGGGGGGCAGAGAAGAGGACTGAAGGCTGCTGACGAGATTAGAAAGGTTGGAGTGCAGCAGACTAGAGATGGGGCTACAAGGACGCAGGAGAAGATGAGAAGGACTAGGAGCAGGGAAAAGAGAGGCCAAAGGGCAGACTGATGGAGCAGACAGACAGACAGAAGGTTGGTGAGAGAGAAACACAGAGGTTCTGCAGTGGCAGTAAGGAGAGGAAAGTTAGAAGCAGGGGGATTTACAAAGTGAAAGGGGTTCAGAGTTAGAATAAAGGACCTGAGTGCCCTAAGACAAGAGGCGGCTAAGGCCCTAATTGTATTTTAAAAAAAAGGTTGAGACGCAGTGGAAAGAGAGCACCGCAATGCAGTCAGGTTGTACATTTTATTTCTCTGTATTCTTAATTTTAAATAGTATCTCATAAATAAACTATGCTTTGATTATTTAGTTAAAAGGCTTCTTATTATTTTGCTTATCAATTTGGGAGGAGTGCGGTGGAACTTTATAAACAGCCCAATTTAAGTTAATAGCAGTCAGATAGCCAGTGAGTCAAAAGTCCCCAGATTAGTCCTCCCAGTCAGCTTTAGCCCCCAAAATTAGCCCAGTCCATTCAAAATATTTCTACAGTAATGATGAAATTTTCCATTGTTTGCAGTGACTTAAAGCTTCACAAAAACACATAAATTCTTTTTTTTTCTATTTTAAAATACAAATTTTATTTATGTTGTTAAATTTTTCCCCACTATGTGTAAAAGTTGCAAATTCTCTCCCTCCCCTACCCATTGAGAAGGCAAACAATATATCAAATATACATATAAATTCAAGTGAGACACATTACCATATTAAACTTATTACAAAAGAAAACAGACACCCCCCCCCAATAAAAAAGACAAAGAAAGTTTAAAAAAGATGTTTCACCCTGCACTCAAAATTCATCAGTTTTCTTTCTGTAGCTGGATAGCACTTTTCGTTGTGGTATTTCCTCTTTCTATCTCTTCCTCCTGTGTTTTATTGGTAATATAAAAAGGTTTATGATTTATGAGGGTTTATATTTATATCCTGCAGCTTTGCTAAAGTTGCTTATTGTTTCAACGAGTTTGATTTTTTTTTAGTTAATTATCTATGGTTCTCTAAATATGCTAACATCATCTGCAATGAATGTTAGTTTATTTCCTCATAGTCTATTTTTTCCTCCTATTTCTTTATGTTGTTTTATTGCCATAGCTAATATTTCCAATACAATGCTTTTTTGTTTTGTTTTGTTTTTGTTTTGTTTTATGGGCCAATAAGGGCTAAGTGACTTGCCCAGGGTCACACAGCTAATAAGTGTCATGTGTCTAAAGTCGAATTTGAACTCAGGTCCTCCTTAATCCAGGGTCAGTGCTTTATCCACTGTGCCACCTAGCTGCCCCCTACAAGACTTAATAACAATAGTAATTATGGATTATCTTGCTTCATTCCTGATCTTTTTGGAAAGTCTTCAATTTTATTCCCATTCCAGATAATACTTCCTCCTGGCTTTAGACATATACTACTTATTTTAAGAATGGGTCCCTTTATTATGATCCTTTCTAGTGTTTTCAATAGTAATTGGTGTTGTATTTTGCTAAAAATGTTTTCTGCATGTATTGAGATAATCATCTGAATTTTTCCTTTTTGTTATTGATATGGTTAGTCATGCTGATAATTGTCCTAATATTAATCTGGTCCTATATTCTTGGTATAAACCTAATCTTGTCATAGTGTGAATTCACCTTTGTGAAATTGCTGTAATCTCCTTGTTAGTATTTTATTGAATTTATTTGCATTGTTATTTATTAAGGAAATTAGTCTATATTTTTCTTTCTCTGTTTTTGCTCTCTCCAGTTTATGTATCAAAATCATATTTGTATCATAAGATAAATTTTGTAGGACTCCCTTACCTACTTTTTTTTCAAGTAGTTTATATAGTATTGGGATTAATTGTTGTTTAAATGTTTGGTAGAATTTCTGTGTAAATAAATCAATCAGGTACTGTTTTTTTTTTCTTATAGAACTCATTGAGGGCTTGTTCAATTTTTTTCTAAGATAGAATTATTTAAGAATTCAATTTTCTCTTCTGCTAATATCAGAAATTTGTGTTTTTCATAAATACATATGCATTTCACTTAGCTTGCCAGATTTACTGACATATAATTGGGTAAAATAACTCCTAGCAATCCCTTTAATTTTATCATCTTGGTGGTATGCTCACCCTTTTCATTTTTGATACTAGTCATTTGGTTTTCTTTTTTCCTTTTCTTGAAAATCAAATTAACTAATGGTTGATCTATCTTTTTTTTTTTTAAACCAGCTCCTCACTTTATTTATTAGGTCAATGTTTTGTTTTATTTTCTTATACATTTAATTTTATTAATTTATCCTTTGAGTTTTCAGGATTTCCATTTTAGTGTTTACTTGGTGATTTTAAATTTGTTCTTACTCTAGGTTTTGTTTTGTTTTAGTTGCATGCCCAATTCAATTGTCTGGTCTTTTTCCCTTTTATTGAGTCATGCATTTAGAAATATAATTTTCCCCTAAGTAATGTTTTTCCTACATCCCACAAATTTTGATATGTTTTCTCATGTTGTCATTCTCTTTAATTTCTATGATTAATTAGCTGACTCACCCTAATTCCTCAGGATTTGATCATTTAGTTTTCTATTGCTTGGCAATCCATGATTCCATGGCCCTTTTATTGAATCTAATTTTATTGAATGTAATTTTTATTGCATTGTGGTCTAAATAGTATGTAATTATTAAATCTGCTTTTCTACATTTGTTTGTGAGATTTGTATGTTTTGATGTGTAATCAATTTCTGTGAAATTGAGATGTATAGCTGGGAAAAAGGCATACTCCTTTCTATTCCCATTCATTTTTCTTAAGACATCTGTCCTATCTAACTTTTCTAGAATTGTATTCATCTTCATAATTTATTTTATGGCTAAATTTCTCTAGCTCTGAGATGAAAAAGCTGAGGTTCCCCCACTATTCTATTCTATTTCCTCCTGTGAATTAACTTTTCCCTTAATTATTTGAATGCTATGCCTTTTGGTGTTGATATCACTTTACTTTCTATGGTTCATTTTAGCAAGATGTAATTTCCCTACTTCTCTCTTTTAATTAGGTATAGTTTTGCTTTGTCTGAGATCATGATTGTTTTTTTGTAAATTTCAGCTAAAATATTATAGATTCTGCCACAGTCCCTAAATTCATCTCTGTGTTTGTCTGTTTCAAGTATGTTTCTTGTAAACAGCATATTGTTGGATTTTAGTTTTTGGGTTTTTTTTTTGTTTGTTTATTTTCCTATTTGATTCAATTTTATGGTGGAGTTCATCTCATTCAAATTCACAGTTATGATTATTAACTAGGTATTTGCCTCCATTCTACTTTGTTCTATTTATACCCTGCCTTTTTATCCTGCTCTTCCTCTAAAGTCTGTTTTGTTTTTAACCACTGTCTTACTTTGTCTACTCTCCCTTTTAATACCTCTCCTTCCTATTACTCTCTTCCTTTCTGACTTCCCTGTTGGATAAAATAGATTTTTAAATTCAATAGTGTGTGTTCATATATGCATACATACATGCATACATTCACATATGTATATGCATATGTGTTTATGTATATATCTAGGTGTATACATACACAGATATACATATAAACATATGTGTGTAGTGAATAAATTGTCAATATGTAATATATAAGTATAGTGAATATATACATATAACTTGGAATTTGCTAAAAACATTTTTTGTGATCTTTGCTGTGGCTCTACAATATTAGAATTGTTTCTTTCTGGCTGCTTTAAATCATTTCTTTTTTATTTCAGAGTTCTAAAATTTGCCTATAATGTTCCTGGTAGTTTTCATTTTATGACTTTTTTAAGGAGGTGATTTCTATTTTACCCTCTGCTTATAGGATATTGGAACAGTTTTCCGTCAGAATATATTGATGTTTTTGTTTGTTTGTTTGTTTGTTTTTTTAGTGAAGCGATTGGGGTTAAGTAACTTGCCCAGGGTCACACAGCTAGTACAGAATATACTGAAATATTATATCTAGGTTCTTTCTTTGATCATGGCTTTCAGGTAGAACATTATTTCTTAAATTATTTCCAGTGATTTTTTTTTCAAGTCAGTTGTTTTTCCAATGAGATTATTTATATCTTCTTTCTTTTTTGTCATTTGTTTGATTAACTTTGTTTTATTGTTTCTTGATGCCTCATGGAGTAGTTAGCTTCAATTGCTCAATGCTAACTTTTATGGAATTATTTTCTTCAGTGAACTATTGTATTCATTTTTGTTTTTGTTTTCCATTTGACCAATTCTGGTTTTTTAGAGTTATTTTTATTAGTATATTATATAACTCTTTTCAATTTTCCCCATTTTTAAAGTGTTTTTTTCTTCAATGTTTTGTTTCTCTTTTATTGAGGTTAATTTATTTATTGTTAAATTTCTTCTCATAATCTTCTTTCTTTGTTCTCATCTTTAACCTTATTTTTCCTATTCCTCTCTTATTTGATTTTTGAAAATATTTTTTAGCTCTTTTTGGAATCATTGGGCTTGTGGCCAATTCACTTTTTTTTTCCTTTGAGGCTTTTCTTGTGGCTGTTTTAACTTCATAATCTTCTTTTGAGTTTGTGTCTTGATCTCTGCTTTGACCATTGTAGCTTTTTTATGACCAAGTTATATTTTTGTTGTTGGCTCATTCAGGGTGGGGGGGTACATGCTATTTCCTGCTATTTCTTGATTTTTGAACTTTATGTTAAACTTGGATTCTGTTCTTGTCTCCATCTGTGTGTGTGTGTGTGTGTGTGTGTGTGTGTTTGTTGGAGGGTAGGGAGCATTGTCTTAAGATTCAGGCTTCTTTCTACTGTTTACAGAGCTAGTTCTGGGGTTTGGGGTGTTTGTGGTGCTTTCAAGTTGATGTTATCTGGGAAGAGGTATGGTCACTGCTCTCCTGTTCTGTGCTCTAGATTTTACCCAGGAAAAGCTCATGATTCTTTGGGATTGCAATTGAGAGTGCTCTTCACGTCCCTGCTCCCTTGGGACCAGAAGTAATACTGTTCTTCAGGGCCTTTTATCCTTCTTGACCAAAACTGCCCTCTGCTTTTGAACTATCACTCAGAAGTGGGTATCAACAATGAAGTTGCAAAAAGATCTGATCCTGTGTCCAGTGCTAGCACAGAAATGCCTTTCGTCTCTTTTGGTTAGTGGTAAGAGTAAGATCCCTCCCACTGGGTTGAGGACAGGGCATCATTTGACAACTTCATTGTCTCTATTCAGTTCCAAGTCTCAGTTGCAAGGAAAAAAGGAGAACTAACACTTGTTCACACAGGCTCTTCCTAATTAATAATCAGAGCACAGATGAGGAAGACAGTGACCACACATCTCCCCACATTATAGTACCTTAGAAGTACCAAAAAATTACAAAGCCCCAGAAATAGTAGTATAAACATCAGTGAAAACAGTTTGAAACTTGAGACAGTTCTCCCCCTGCTCCCAGGTGAGTAGAGCCCAAGTTTAACAGAAAGTTCAAAGTCAAGAAATGTGCTAGAGAAATGAGTTACCAAAAAAAAAAAAAGAACTTGACCATAAAAAGTTACTACAGTGACAGGGAAAATCAAGACACAAACTCAGAAGACAAAAAACAAAAAAGAAAAGAAAAGAAAAAAGAAAGATGAAAACAGCTACAAGTTTCAAAGAAAAAAAAACAATTAAATATAAGTCAAACAAGAATTCCAGGAAGAGCTAAAGAAAGATATGAGTGGTAGAGTAAAATTGGGAAAAGAATATTTAAGAAAACAATTAACATCTTGGTAAAAGTCACAAAAATACTGAAGAAAAGAACTTCTTTTAAATAAAAAGGTGTTGCTAAACAGAAAAAGAGGTACAAAATCTCCCTGAAGAAAATAATTCTTTAAAAATTAGAATTCGTCAATTGGAAACTAATGACTCCATGAGACAACAAAAAACAATACAACAAAGTCAAAAGTGTGAAAAATTGAAGGAAATGTCAGCTATCTCATAAAAAACAACGTATCTGGAAAATAGATATAGGGGAGATCATTTAAGAATTATTGAACTACCTGAAATCCATGGTATAAAAAAGGGCCTAGAAATCAGATTTCAAGACGTTATCAAGGAAAGCTGCTCTGATATCTTAGTTCCATATTTTAAAATAGAAATGGAAAAAATCCACTGATCACCTCCTGAAAAAAGGTCCCAAAATGAAAACTCTCAGGAAATTTATAGCCAAGTTGTGTTGACTTTTATCTCATCACTGGAAGAAAGTAAAGCTGAAGACTTTGTGCATCTGTGCCCCTACTTAAATCCAATTCACAAACAAGTCAAGACATCACCCCATAATGTCATTGGTCCAAATTCCAGAGCTCCCATATCAAAGATAAAACACTTCGAACAGCCATAAAGAAGCAACTCAAATATTGTGGAGCCATAGTCAACATGACACAAAATTTAATAACTTCCATGTTAAAGGAGCAGAGGTCTTGGAATATTATATTTCAGAAGGCAAAGGAGCCAGGATTACAATCAAGAATAACCTATTCATCAAAACTGATTAAAGTCCTTAAGTGTGAACATGGATATTTAATGAAATAAAAGACTTTCAAGCATTCCTGATTTAAAATAAAACAGCTGATTAGAAAATTTGACGTTAAAACACAAAACTTGAGAGAAGCATAACAAAGTAAACATGAAAGAAAAATCATAAGGGATTCATTCTCTATATTAGCCTTGTGCTTTCTAATCTCTCAGTCTGTATCTGCACCAGATATAGAAAATGAAGAGACTAAAACTTTCTACTTAAAGGCAGCCAAGTGGCACAGTGGATAAAGTGCCATGTCTGGAGTCAGGAAAACTCGTCTTACTGAGTTCAAATCTAGCCTCAGACACTTAAATAGCTGAATGACCCTGGGAGAATTATTTAAGCCTGTTTACTTCTGTTTCCTCATCTGTAAAAATATCTGTATAATGAAAAGGCAAAGCACTTCAGCATCTTTACCAAGAAAACCCCAAATGAGTTCACAAAGGATCAGATATGACTAAAAAGAGTGAAAAAGAACAACAAGCTTAAACTGTTAACACGTGTTTGAGGTAGACATCACCTGAACTCATCAATAAGTTTTAGGCTTATCAATTACCCTCAGCCTGGCTTAGTGCATCTGCAGAGATGGTTTTTATCAGGGTCTGGCCACTGCACATGCTATAGATTCTTGGAGCCACAAGTCAGATTTGAGTGCCAAGAAAGTCCTCACATTAGAGGTATTAGTTTTGCCTGAACACCCTCAAATACCTCCTTTTGTTTGTAAGGTATTCAGTTGGTTGTTGTCCTTCATTCTTGAGGAAGACCAAAATTGCATCACTATATTAGAGTCAAGTTACAGTGTGTCCAACTGTGGCTGATCAGACCAACAGAAGCTTGGAATGCTCTACCACAGGTCAGGCACTAATAGTACATATTAACATTTGGGGTGGATTCTCTAAATGTGTACATCTCTCATTTCTTTTGAGCTATTTCAATTCTGCTTTGCTTATAAGTCACATCACCTTTTTGATGAGGGCATGCCATGCTTGGCAGTCCTATGCCAGTGTCTTCCTTGCCACACAATCAATCCCAAAGTTCTTTAGAGAAATCTTGAGAATGTCCTTGAATTGCTTCTTCTTACCACCATATGAACACTTATCTTTTGTGAGTTCTCCATAAAATAGTCTTTTAGGTAAACATTTTAAGCAGGTTTGGCATTAGAACAGCATGGCCAACTAATTGGTATTGAGGTCTCTGCAGTGGAGTTTAAATGCTTGGCAGTTTAATTTAAGAAAGGACCTCGAGGTCTGGTACCTTATCCTGCCAGGTTATTTTCAGAATTTTCCTAAGACAATTCAAATGGAAGCAATTCAGTTTCCTGGCATGGCACTGATAGACTTTCTAGGTCTCACAGGCATACAACAATGAGGTCAGCACAATGGCTCTGTCGACTTTCAGTTTGGTAGTCAGTGTAATGCCTTTTCTCTCCCACACCTTCTTTCCAAGCCTCCCAAATGCTGAGCTAGCTCTGGCAATGTCTGTGTCAACCTCATTATCAATGTGTACATCCCTGGAAAGTATAGTGCCAATGAAAGTAAACTTATCCACAATATTCAGCACTTCTCCATTTGTTATAATCCATGGTTCCATATATGGATAGCATGGTGCCAAAATAAGCACAAGTAGCAGAAAACTGATTGAGACTTTGTTGCATTTCAGCTTCAGAGGCTGTATTGAGTGCACAATCATCTGCAAACAAAACATCATGCACCAATATTCCCTCCACTTTAGTCTTGGTTTGTACCCTTTTCAAGTTGAATTTATCATCAGTGTGGTAACTGACCTTGATGCTGTGTTTGTCCTCATTGAAGGTGTTTGACAACATGGCTGAAGACATCATTCTAAAAAGCATGGGGGAAGGCACACAGTTCTGTTTCACTCCATTGGTGACTGGGAAAGCATGAGAGCATCATCCATTATTCAGAACCCAAGCAAGCATGCCATCATGAAATTGATGTACAATACTGATGACCTTCTCCAGGCAAACAAATTTATATAATTTTACATAAGCCCTCATGACTAACAGTATCAAAGGCCTTGGTCAGATTGACAAACATTGTGTACAGATAGATCTCTGTTCTGCTCCTGGCTTTTCTCTTGGAGTCATCAGGCAACAAACAACACATTTCCCCTTCCTTTCTGAAATCACAGTGACTCTAAGGTAGATGACCATCTTCCAGGGGAAAGACTAGCCTATTAAGGAGGACATTGGCAAGATTCTTGCCAGCAATGACTAATAGAATCCTTGCCATGACTGTCACAGGACAAGATTACCTTTACCTTTATAGAGATGGACAATGGAAGTATTCTTGAACTCCTGGGGGATAACTTCTTCTTGTCATATAACCCAGAAAATTACAGTCAGTTTTTGTATGAGCAATGGACCACCCCCCTGCACCTTGTAAATCTCAGCTTGAATAGAACCAGCATCAGGTGCTTTGTCACAGGACAGGAGCCTAATGGCATTCTGACTTCTTCTTCACTTGGAAATTTGTCTAGAGAGGGATTGACTTTGATTTGAGGTAAATGGTCAAGGACTTCAGCATTGATTGATGATGATGTGTTGAGAACACTATGGAAGTGTTCAGCCAATCTCTCCAGAATCATGTCCTTATCACTAATCAAAGTGGCTCCATAAGCACTGAATAGTTGAGGTACACCATATGTTTTTGACCCATCAATAGCTTTCAGGGCATCATAACAAGGCTTTTGATAGTTACTATCAGCCTAAAACTGAATCTCATCTGTGTTCTTACTGAGTCAAGAATCCTGCATCTCTCTAATCTTCACTAGTAATTTACTTTTGATGGAATTAAATACTGCCTTCTTAGAGGCAGATGAATTCTCCTTCTGATAAACCCTGTGGAGGTCACATTTTTCTTTTAGAAGTTTCTGAATTTCCTCATCAGTTTTGTCAAACAAATCTTAATGTTAGTAAGTGTTCTGACCAAAATGAGAAAATGCAGTGCTATACCCCAAATTTTTGAAAGCTACCTATTCCTTTTCTGCTCCACTGCTACCTATGTGGTGGCTCAACTTTCCTCACAACTTAGCAATGAACTGTTCAAGCTCAGAGAAGTGCTCTAATCTGTTGACAATAAGTGTTCTGGTAGTCATGTTTCCTTGGGGCTGCTGCTTTTATTAAATCCTAATATTTAGCTTGGAGGGGATAAGTCTATGATCAGTCCAGCATTCTGCATAACACATTGCTTTCATTCCTCTCACATCCTGTTTGTTTCTTCTTACAATTACCTAGTGTTTGATGTGAAGGTGCATCCATGAAGTTTTATTGCACTTATGTAATAAATAAAAATATAAAATATATACAATATATTTTATACAAAAATATAAAATATATACAAATAATTAATGTAACATAACACAATATAATGTAACAATGCACCATAACATAAAAATAATATATGAAAATATATCATATAAATATGATGTAATAAACAATTATAAAATAAAATATAGAAAATATAAATATATAAAAGTGGAAGACAGTGTTTGTGATGAAGTTATGAGATGCACAAGTCTTCAGTAGTATGTGATCATTACTATTGATGTTTCCAACTCCACTCCTCTCAAGGACTCCCTGCTATGTCTAATATAGCATTAAAGTTACCCAGAATTATAAGCTTGTCTTCTCTTGACACATTGATGATGAGGGTTTCTAGGTCTTCATAAAATTTTTCTTTGACCTCATCAGGGTTTATCATGGTGGGAGTATAAGCACTGATGATGGTGACATTGTGTTTTCTGGCAAGCGACAATTTCATTATAATGAACCTATTGCTCACTCCTCATGGTAGGCATATAAGCTTGTTCACTAGATTAGGTTTGATCACAAAACCTATGCCAGCTTCATGGGGTTCCCCTTCACTAAACTCCCATTAACTGTGGTCACTTGAGAAAAACAAGTATCCAGTTCCTACTTCGGTAACCTGGCCTTCATTTGCTAGCCTTGTTTCATTCAGGGCTGCTATTTGGATGTGATACCTGCTGAGTTATCTCACAACTAGAGCTGTTCATCTTTCAGGTGTGTTGGAGTTTCTGTTGTACATAAGTGTACACACATTTTATGTACTTATGCTCAGTAGAATCATCTTTGCAAGTTTTTGTACATATCTCTTGGTGTTTCAACTGAAGGGTGGGATGCCCATCTGCTGTAGTAAAAAGGCAAGGTTTGGGTAAGCAAACAATTTTAGGACACCTTTTCTAGCCCCTTCATCACATCAGGTGGTGATCAGTGTAGTCTTTAAAGGACTGTGCAAACACCTAGGGGTTTGTCGAATCCCACTGATGTTTCTAGGCAGATTACCGTATGTCCTAGACTGCCTGCATGCAGGGTTGTGACTAGAGCTCTCAGTGTGGGCATAGCTGCTTCATCACTTGCCTGTCACCACAGGATTTTGAGATAGTTTTAAAAAATGGTAAAATGTTATGGGTAATGTCTTTTTTTAAATTCATGTATAAATTGGATTTAAGTGAATTAGCATTACATAAAGTCATTAGTCTCACTCTCTCTTTCAGAGTCATCATATTCCAGTGGCAATACAGAATCAAGGCAATTGGTGATGGCTTGAGATACAGTGGATGACCTTGGCATCTTCTGTGTCTAACCAAACTCTTAGTGCTCCACAGGGCCTGATTCAGCTGCTTTCATGTTCTCATCTGCTCATTCCACCAGGGGAAGTTTTCATTTGCTTGAGGTGGACAACCCCCAATTCAGCAATGGATTTGAGACCCCTCACATATCCTCAACCTGGTTTAGCCCATCTGCCAAAATGGTTTACTGAGGTATGACCACTGCACATGTTACAACCTTCTTGTAGCCACAGCTGAGAGTTAGGTAGATCAGGTAAACATCAAAGATATAAAGCAGCCCTCAAACCAGAGGTACTAGTCTTCCCTTGAACACACTCTATACCACTGTAAGGTCATAATGAAATAGAGAGTATAAAAATCATATTTTATTGTTTGTTTTTGTGGGGGGCAATGAGGGTTAAGTGACTTGCCCAGGGTCACACAGCTAGTGTCAAGTGTCTGAGGCTGGATTTGAACTGAGGTCCTCCTGAATCCGGGGCCAGTGCTTTATCCACTTCTCCATCTAGTTGCCCTGAAAAATCATATTTTAACAGAGGTATATGCTTCATAATACTAAATATTGTAGCATTATTTGTTTTCTCACTTTTCCAAATCTCAAAAAAACTATGTAAGAGATTGATTTCCACTAAGAGTTTAAAGGTGTCTGAAGAAAGGAAAGAATTCTAAAGTTGACATTTAGTACTACCTATACATTGTGCCCTTTCTTTACTCGAACTCTTACTTTTTCCTTCAAAAAATACGAAAGCAAAACTTTGAAAGATTTGGGTAACACCATAAGGCAAGAGCTATAACCCCACCTTCTACAAGGAAGCCTTTCCCAAGCCCTCTTAATTCTAGGGCAGCCCTTCAGGTGCTGATTTTCAATTTATCCTATATATAATTTATTTGTATATACTAGGTTTACATGTTGTCTCCTCCATTAGACTGTGAACTGCATGAAAAAAGGACTATCTTTGCCTTTCTTTTTATTACAAATGCTTAACATGGTGCCTGTCAACATAGCAGGCACTTAACAAAAATTCATTTTTTTAACTGGCATGTGGTCTATGAATTCATTTTGTTTATAATATTATGATAAACGTATTTTGATATAATACATCTTGTATTACACTATGTATTTTATTTTATGCATTTAAAAATATTGTTCCCAAAAATATGCTATGGGCTTTAGCAGATTGCCAAAGATATCCAGGATACACACAAAAAAAGTTAAAAATCACTTCCATAAGGCTTTATTTAAAGCAATGAAAAATAAAAACCAATTGCATCCTGAGCAGAAATACAATTTATTTGACTGGGATTTTGGCAAAGATTTTTGTAACTTAAAATGCGATATGTTAATGGCCCTTACTCAATCAAATGCATTTCTATTGTTGCTGTTGCCATTGTCTAGTTATTTATTTCTATCAGGATATATACTAAATACAGTAATTGCCGTATGAGGCTCACTGCATTTCCTGTTTTATATGTGTAATTTTAAATAATAGTGTGGTTTATGTGAGAAACAGTCAACAAGCATTTATTGAGTATTCTTATGGAGTATGATGTATTTGGCATTTGGTTTAGGTAATAAATTGGTGGGTGCTGACAATTGCTTTTTTTTCTGTTGAATTGGCTTTATTTATGGAGGAGAAAATGCAACAACAAGTTGAATCACAAAGAAACTTGAAAGTTTTCTTTTAACTTTACACTCAGTGTCTAGGTGACTCTTGTCCTGAGGATGGCTGAGGCAAACTAAATTTTTAAAAATCCAGGTTAAAATCTAAAAAGGTGTAAATATTTTAGTTATGGTGTTGAAGGCTCTTGTATGTATGTAGTATTATCAAATGGCTCCGCCTTTTTAGTCTTTTGTGGTGGCTGTTGTGTTTTAGACTTCTTTTGTTTTTCCTTTTCATTGCCTCCTGATTTTGTAGAGAGAAAAACTGTTGAAGCAAATTCTTGAAGCCCCCACGGTTTTAGTTGTATGGGCTTCAGTACCACCCCTCGGCCCAGTCCCAGGATAGAGGAAAAGGCCATGGCTTTAAAGTTGGGGGGACTCTAGCTGAGGTTAACCATCCAGAGGACTTTAGAGGGGTGCTTCTGCAGCTACAGCCTGAGATCGCTTCGACAATTATTTTCAATGTAATTCATAAATAGATTTAGGAGTTTCCATCACGCAGGGTAGGGGGTGAGGGATGAGAACAGCTGAGCTCCCTATGATTGGAGGTATAGAGGTAGATGAGAAAACTTAATGAGAAAAGGTAAAACAAGAGACAGAAAGAAATATGGTTCATGTGTATGGTGGGGGAAACAAGTTCACTATGCCTAAGCCTAGCAGCCAACCAACACTAAATGTGATGATGCTTGCTGAAGAAAATATCACAGGATACCAGAGCTGAAAGGGACCTCAGAAATCTTTTAGTTCTAGCAGTACATGAGTGAGAAACTTCTCTACAATATAGCTGGCAAGTATAGATCTACCTTTTACTTGAAGAAAACCAGGGAGATAGCAACCACTTCAGAATCCCTCCAAAATTTCCTTTCACTTTAAAATACTTTGCTTCTGGGTATGCATTCAAAGGGCAAATAGAGCGAGTCTCATCTCTCTTCCACATTGTTGTTGTAATTTCATCTTTTATTTTTGAAGGGGACCAGTGAAATTATGAGGTGACTTCTTGGCTTGTTTGTGAATTGGATTCAAGTAGGAGCGGAGCTGCACAAAATCTTCAGCTTTCTTCCAGATACGTTGAAGTCCAGTGATGAGACAAAAAGACAACTTGTAACAGTCCAGGATGTAATGGAGACTTTGTTGTCTTAGATGTCTGACCAAGCTCTAAGCAATTCACAGTGTCTGCTTCAGCTGTCTTCATGACTGTTGTAACAAACTGTTCTCATCCACCCATTCTGCTAGGGGAAGTCTTTACCAGCTTGGCGTAAATATCCCCTGAATTGGCCAATAGGTTTGAGGCCCATCAGTTACTTTCAACCTGGCTTAGTTTATCTGCAGAAAGAGTTTACCTGGGTGTAGCCTCTGCACATGCTGCAGCTTCTTGGAGGCTTAGCTCAGAGTTAAATGCCAGATGGACACCAAAGGGGGATGAGCAACCCTGAAAAGGGCTCAGCAAGCCCTCACACCAGATGGACTAGTCCTCCTTGAATACCCCCATACAGCCCTCTCTTCTACTTGACACCATACCAAATCTAAATACAGATATCATATAACCCCTAGGTTTCTCTTTTCTTGTCCAAACATCACTACTTCCTTTAATTGTGACCTTAAAATCCCTCAGTATCCTAGGCATACTCTTCAGGGTCCTCTCCTTTCTATCACTGCCTTTCTTAGAATATAATAGAGGAGAACATGATAGTCCATATGCAGTCTGACTAGGACATAGTGGACACCGTGTGCTGCAGTGTAAAGCTAAATTTAACATCAAAGGACATGTTTTAAAATACCATATATTCCATGTAAAAGTTGGGTGACCTAGGGCAAGACACTTAACAAATCTGGATCTGTTTCTTTATCTGTAAGATGAAAAGTTTTACTAGTTAATATCTAAGATCAATTTTTGCTCTGTATCTGTGATCCTATGATTTCTATAGTCCCTAAAACTATGACCCAAAATGAATCCGAATGGAACCCATCACCTTTTGTTTTGGCTGCCATGCCACACTTTTCAAAAATATCAAGCTTTTAGTCCACTAAAAATACCTAGTATTTTTTGCCAGATAACTGCTCTCTGACAATAAGATCTCCATCTTATACTTGGGATGTCAATAATTGTAGGTTAAGTATAAAACCTTACATGTATTCCTATCAGATTACACCTTATTAGACTGGACTTTAAGTTTGGGGCTATCAGATTATTATTAAATTCTAACTCTTTTGTTTTTGCTTTGTGTTATCTAGACATTTAAGAATGTCATTTATGCCTTTATCCAAGTCACTGATAAACATATTAAATAGTACAGAACAAAGAACAGATTCCTTATACACACACACATATATATATAAATATGTTTATACACATGAAACATATATGTGTATGTATGTGTATATCTGTGTGTATTTCTCCTCTATAATGTTCTCTTCTTAAAATCCCTCTAACCAAATTGATATCAAATAAATATTATATGAGCCCTGTCCTACAATCAGTTCCAAATTCATGCATATGCAACACTGATAAAGAGATCAGAATTCTGAAATTATGTGGGTTAAGCCCTTGATTTTACAAATGAGGAAATTTAGAACCAGAAAGGGGGAAGTGAGCTACCTTTCATTTCTTGCTAATGATTTAGATGGCTAGTAAATAGCAAAATGGAATTTGTCCCAGGATCAGTATGTATAATGTTCTTTCTATATCTATTTCTAAACAATATATATATTCAACATCAAATAAAAAAGTAGCTTTTTGTTTGGCTTTTTAGTATTTGGCCAAATTTCACACCAAGCTGCTTATAAGTTGCATGACATTTTGGTTAATTTTTCCAGTATCTGTAATTTTGGTGGAATTTATATAGTTTTACATTTTCAATTTACAACTCTTTTTTTTTTAAATTTAGTAGATTACCTACAAAAGTTGTTGTGGCCATCACACTATCACCAATATGGTGAGGAATGTCTCCAAATTTAATTGGGTTGTATCCATGATTAAAGATATCTATCAAAGCTTTGCTAGTTTGGTGGGACCTGCTAGATATTGTTTTCTTCTGTCATAGCCCACAAAAGTCCCAGAGTCACACCTACATGACGACAACCCATCAGAATAAGTATTAGTGGAAGAATATGGAAAAACAAAACAGAAAAATAAACACAAAACATCCTACAAAAAGCACACTTTTATAATACAGAATAATCCTCGATTTTAGTGTGTGTGTGTGTATACATATACATACATACATACATACATATATATATATATGGCCAATGAGGATTAAGTGACTTACCCAGGGTCATGCACCTAGTAAGTGTCAAGTGTCTGAGCCCAAATTTGAACTCAGTTCCTTCTGAATCCAGGGCTGGTGCTTTATTCACTACACCACTTAGCTGTGCCCTATTTTAGTATATTTTTAGCTGGACTTTGATGGCCATAAATGGTCTTGGTTTCTTTGTTCATTCAGCCCACAAGGAGACAAAAGATTTTCTGTTTTTAAATGACCAAATGCATCCCTCTTATCAAGTCTCTGATCTCAGTTTCCTTGGGTGTTCTCATAACCAATAGTAAGAAAGGGAGATATCTCTCTCTCTCTCTCTCTCTCTCTCTCTCTCTCTCTCTCTCTCTCTCTCTCTCTCTCTCTCTCTCTCTCTCTCCCTCTCTCTCTCTCTCTCTCTCTCACACACACACACACACACACACACACACACACACACACACACACACACACACATACTCACCCCTCTGCATTAATTTATAATGATTCAAGCCACCCCTCTCCATGGTTGGTCATAATTTTGCTTTTTAGCATTTTCTTTCCAGTTAGATTAACATTTACTTATACTAACAAGCTTATGCCGAATTCCTGATTACACATTTCCCCATTTTTTCTCTACTCTCCTCTTCCCTCTCCCATAAAATAGGTCTAGTAATCTTCCCCAGTGTTTCAGGGAGAAGCCTGAACCTTTGGATGTTGCAATGCAGGATTCTCAGTAAATGAATATTTACTATTTTGACTTTTTCAATCATTAAGGAAGAATGATTTAAAGAGGTCTTGGTTTCAATAAACCTTTTCTTGGTAAACAATTCACAGACAATAAGGGGGGGGGTGTTGCTTATCTACTACTCTTAAATGTGGAATCAATGAAATCACCTTACCCTATTGTTTCTAAGTTACCTTTAAAACTGATATTGGAGAAAAGGTGTGTATACATTAATGCATGCAAATAAGTCAAGATCCAACAGCAGCACAAAAATTTCCCCAAAGGGGGGAAAAACATACACACATGCTCTTTCCTGTGCTCTCTAATTTATCATCATATTCTCTTAAACTCTGGGGCATCGCATTTTAGAGGCCTATTAAATAAATCAAAAAAAGTATATTATCTGAAATTAGGCAAAAGACAGGAGAGCAACTAAAATTAATTCACCATGGTAATCTGCTCCTATGAAACTCCCCAAAGGGATAACATTATATGCCCATTTCTATGTGCTAAGATTCAAGTATATCTCTCCTATTAGCATTACAAGCCCGCATCCCTGTGCATTGAAATAAAAATATATCCTCCCAGAAAAAGAAAACCTGAAGTAAGGGGCTCATGGTGACCTTTTAAATTAGGCCAATTAAATTTAATCGTTACATGTCTACATTTCAAAAACATATTCAACATTGGAGAATGAAAACCGTCTAAACGCAAATTTATCAATGTATATCTCCAAGCACTACAAACCTGCCTCCTACCAAGAAAATGCAAACCTCAAACCAAGAAGTATCAATGCAAAAAAAAAAATCTGTCATCCTCAACCCCTCATTTTGAAGCTATAAATACAAAAATTAGAAATCTGTGTGACAGAAGCACTGTTTAATGTTGCTACCCAAATCCTCTTCCATTTTACCTCCAGTGGGGACGTGGGGTGGTGGGGGGAGATGTTGGGTTATGTTGAAGATAATATGATACAGAGCTATAAGCCCTCCTCAGATTTCAAACAGGTCAACTTGTCAAAGCTTTTTAAGGGAGCCAATTACATTAATTTTCCACAGCAGAAAAATACATATTTCATTTCCATTTCCCACTAGAGATGGGGCCCAGGGATACTGTTTCGAAAGGCTCTTATCACTAAGTAACATTCGTACCCCCAAAGGAACCTTTAGCAGTCACTGGTCCATTGATATAATTGAGGAAGGTAGGAGCTGTCTGACACTGCCATGGCATTGCTCAATAGTGCTGGGCACTGAGCCTTTGGAACAATGGGCTTTCCACAGACGGCCACATTGTCAATAAATTTCAATTACACTAATTGCCAAGAGTTCAATGACTGCACTTTGAAAGGGGGCAAAAAAAATTTTAAAAAAAGAAAGAAAAAGAAGCCCATGCCTAGTAGGACTAAAGAAAAGGAAGCAATAAATAGGCTATATTTTCTAATGGGGGCATTAGTGGATTTTTTTTTTAACATGGCTTAACAAGATTTTACAAGCTTGTATTGGTTTCAGGCACCTTGTTTTACATTTCTTTGTTAATGTCACTAAATAAAATATACAGAAACAATTATCAGGGATTGTCTTTCAGTGTAACAAAACTTTGACTGTTTGTATTGTTTTGTTTGTTGTCGACTGTGTGTTTACCCACTACTATTGCTCTGTTCTGAGTGAGAATTGAATATAGAGATATGTTTGTGAGTGAATCAATCTGATTGCTAACAATTCTAGCAAAAAGAAAGGCAATATATTTGCTCCTACAGCCATTCATTCAAAAAACCAAAGTTGAAGTCTTTCCTTTTTTCCCCCAATTTGCTCTTGCAAGAAGTAAACACAGAACACACAAATTGACATTGTGGGAAAAGTTCATCACTGAGATGTATACTTGATGAATTAAGGGAAGAGGATAAAAAAGAGGAGCACAGTGGCCACCCTTTCATATTAAACACAAGTGGGTGTAAAGCACTATTCAGCTTTTAGTGCACCTGAATTATGTTCATGTTAATATCCTCAGGGGTCGATCATCTGAGTTTACTCACAACTCTGGATCTTTGATTTCTGGTAACTGGACCTCCAAGCCAGGTGGATTTTGATGACTATGAATGCCGCTAGCTCCCTCACTAAAGGCTACTTTATGTCACAAATGAAATATCCCTGTTCCCACTGATGTAAGAGTATGATTTTTTCAACTATGGATAATTTTGCTAACAGAAAGGGACTGAAACAAGGAAAGTTGTTAGAGAAATCATGAAAATACATCTGCCCAGGGAAAACACACTTACTCAGGATAAAGATGGTTGAAGTGTCCTGTTTCCCATATCTAATTAGAATGTGACTGACATCAGTACTTTGAAGGTATTGATTAGATAACTGTGAAGATTCTTGGGACAATTTGGTTATCCTGGTTAATTATGTTGTAGATGGTAAGAATACAGACTTTAGTATATTAGCATGCAATAGAGGTGAATCATCTCACTGAAGATAACTCACACTTTACCAATAGGATAATTGAGCTAAGCCAAATGGATGGTTCAGAGAAAAATTCAGTATAGAGAATGACCTCTGGTCAGGTCTGGGAAAAGAATTAAGAGCTTGTACAGTCATCTGTTGCTTAGAAGAACAGATGGGAGGTAGAAAAGATTTTTGTTTTACTTCTTGCAAGAGCGAATTGACAAAAAAGGAAAGACTTAAACTTTGTTTTTTTTTTTTTTTTAATAAATGGCTGTAGGAGCAAATATATTGCCTTTCTTTTGGCTAGAATTGTTTCCTACTGCATGAGAAGGTGAAACATCTTAAAGTCCAGCCAAAGGGTCAGAAATAGAAAAGTTCTGTATATTCAAGACTTAAAGTTTGGGTTTTTTTGGTTTGTTTTGTTGTTGTTATATTTTTGGTGAAAGCATAGCAATACCTCAGCATGTAAGGAGAAGGGGAGCCTGAATAGAGCATCTGACAGAGCACTAGCCCTAGTTTCTATAGTTAAGGTGAGGACACGGGGAAGACACTTCATTATTTCAAACTGTGGGGAACAATTTTTAATTGGGGAGTGTTAGCTAAGAGGCTCGCGGCAATATTGGGGCAAGGAAGGAGACTGGCAGCCTCCCTCAAAACAAAACAGGATTTATTTTAACAAGAACGAACTTAAAAAAACACAAACAGAATTAGTAGGATCAAGGGAAAGGAAATAAAATGGGGAAAGGGAAATTATACAACCTCAAAAGATACCACCGCCCAGGAATCAGCTGAGAATATGCAGTGTCCAGCTAGAATGCCCAATTCTCCTCCCCCAATCCCAGAAAATCCCCCACACAGCCCCAGCCAATGGGATGGCTGTTCTGACAGTCGCATAACTGCCCTCACTAGGCTTCCAATCATAATTTTGTCTGGCCCATGTAGGCTTCAGTGAGTGGTGATGAGGTGAGGTGCCAGCACCATGGCAACGGCTACAACCAGTTGGTGGAGCACCATGCGGTTTGCGGAGCCCCGGGCCAGGCAGAGGCATAAAAACCTCAAATAACAATTAATTCTTTACATTACCTAGTTGATTTCCAGACTTTCCTATTGTCTACAGAAATTTATCTGCCTGTAAGATCAAATCAGCTCTGAAACTCCTATCTCCTTAGTATCCCCTGCCCCTTGGAGCCCTCCCTCCCTCTGATTGGACAGGGAAGAGTATGAATTTCAAAGAGCTCTTTCCAGATCCTCTATTTAAGGAGGAAACTCAGGATAGATACTGCATTGTTTCCCATGTGGTGCTGGACTTCATCAGGCCTCTGTAAAAGTTACCCTCCCTACTTTCTCCTTCCCCTCCCATCTCATTTTAGAACTTCTTTCTGTGTGTTGTTTTCACACATTAGGATAATAAGTTCTTTCACCATAGATGTTACATTTTGCCAATCTTTGTATTCCCAGTGTTTAGCACAATGCCTGACACATAAAAGATGCCTAATAACGGTTTCTGACTAACTCACCCTACTAAGTAGGAGAACAGATAACCCCAGGGGGAGAATGGCATAAACATAACTGGAAGTAAAGGAGTGATCCTATCTATAAGTGGATATTTGTATGGGACATTCCTGAAGACAGCAAAGGATATCACTACCCTCAATCCACAGTTGGGATGTATAATGTTGTCTTAGGACCATCTCTTCCAACTCCATGTGCCTCCAAACTATGTTTCTTTAAGTTTGTTTCCATTCTTATCCATGGACACTTTGTACATTAATGAGTGAAAGCATTCCCAATTTATGCATGAAATATTATTATTATTATTGCTTTGCCTTATATTTATTATTTCTGATTAAGAATGAATGGAGTTCATATTGGCTGACAAGTTAATATGAAGCATACGAATAGTAGTTCAGGAGTTAGAATATACAGTCAAGGGGCAGCTAGGTGGCACAGTGGATAAAGCACCAGCCCTGGAGTCAGGAGGACCTGAGTTCAAATGTGGCCTCAGACACTTAACACTTACTAGCTGTGTGACCCTGGGCAAGTCACTTAACTCCAATTGCCTCAACAACAACAACAACAACAAATATATATATATATATATATATATATATATATATATATATATATATATATATATATATATAGAGAGAGAGAGAGAGAGAGAGAGAGAGAGAGAGAGAGAGAGAGAGAGGGAGAGAGAGAGAGAGAGAGAGAGAGAGAGAGAGAGAGAGAGAGAGAGAGAGAGAGAGAGAGTATATAGTCTTAGGAACATAATCTTCTCTACTTTACTAGGATCATATCTAGAAATCTGACAGTTATTTGTAGTAGTGTGGCAACCCCTTTGTGAATCCAAAGACCTGCCTGCATGAAAGTCCATTTTCAAGTGAATGAGCCAATGCAAACAGAGAAGTAATGAGGTACAGTAAGCATGGGGTTAGATAAAACCACACCTATAATCCACTGTAATCAACAATAGAATATAATGAAGAGGAAGAAGGTTTTGCAATTTTTTGTTTTTGTTTTTGCTTCTGGAAGTCATGGTATTCACAGGATAAGATATTCGTTGTAACCTAGGTTCCTAGTTAACCTTAGTAATTTCACTGGTACTCAGAGAATAAATGAAACATAGCTAACTAATGAGGGCACAGAACCATTTTCCAACTATAAATATGGTTAACTAATATATACTAAATTGGGATTGTATGTAGTAGAACATCCTTCCCTTCATTCTCTCTTATGCTTAACAAATACCTTTTAAGTGACAGAAGAAAAAATTGTTAGGGCTGTATTCATATTTGTGTGGAAATCTATATGAATTTATCTCAGTTGTGTATAGAAAACTTCCATAAAATAAGTCCATCCATTTCTGGAAAGGGTGCTGGATATGCAGTGCAAAGGACCTGAGTTCTATTCCTAATTCTCCTACTCACTAACTGTGTGACCCTGGGCAAGACTAAATTCTCTGGGCCTTAAAGTCATCATCTATAAAATTAAGTCTATGTGACCTCCAAGGTCTCTTATGTTTCTTGATTTCTGATCCATCTTGATCTCTGATTCCATCATGCCTAAAATTCCTTTAACAGGAAACAGAAACTTCCATTACTCAATTAGAGATGAAAATGAAGGCAAATAACACTAGAGAGGCAACACACAGGCAAGGTTTACATTTAAAGGTTGCAAAATTGCCCAACTGCTAGATTCAGAGATAGGAATACTTTGACTTAAATACTATTTCTCACCTATATAACTGGAATAAGCATAATAAATATACCTGTAGTCTCAATGTCACAGGGGTGCAAGGAGGCACAAATGACAAATGCATGAAAAAGATTTCACAGAATTTAAAATGCTAAATAAATAGCCATTATTAGCAATGTTTTAATGATTAAAGCTAATTGCTTAACTAAGATAATATCTTGATAGAATAAAGAACATCAGTATCCTAAGTGGATAAATGGGGGTGGGGATAGTTTCTAGAGAAGGATGATACAGGAGAGAGAAAAGGGCAAATAAAATGCAATGGAGGAGTGCCCATAAGAGCAACTTGGAATCCTGCACAACTTTGCCTTTGGGTTAATTATTTTAGTCTCTTCATTGTGTTTACCTATTGGCAACAGTTAAATGCCCTTAGAAATGGTGCTTTTGTTGATCAAAATCAGTTCTTTTTATATCCATTTCATACTTTTTATCACTAATAGCTTGTTTGAACTGCTCATTTTGAAGTTGCCCTAATTGTGTGCTACATCTTATTTTTATCCTTTCTGCTTGTTTGAACTTTTTGATTTATCTTTGTTCTAATAAATCTAAAAAGAATTTAAATAGTTAATTTGGAAATTACTCATATCAATAACAATTCCATTTCAGATATAGTTGATTTTATTCTTGTAATATTACCAGGGACTTGTTATGATCGGTTCCTTCTCATTTTCTTTTTGAAATCTTCATGGTATATGAATATGATATGTACATATTCTATATAGCTTATAGAAGCCACTTTCACTTCTTATATCCAAATCATGATTTTCCAATATATTTTCATAAGTATTGCCTATATCTGCTTTTTCATTTAAGTCACCAAGTATTAAGGCATATGTTAATTTGATTTGGAGGATCTTATTTAATTTTGCAACATATATTGGCATGCAATTATCTTGAGTGTCTTTTTTGCCAAATCTTATCAAGAATAGTTATATATTCCCAAATATAGAGAATTGAGTCAAATTTATAAGAATGCAAGACATTCCCCCAATGATAAGGACCTAGATGCTATGAGAAAACAGTTTTCAGATGAAGAAATCAGAGTTATCTACAGTCATATGAAAATATGCTCTAAATCACTAATGATTAGAGAAATGCAAATTAAAACAATTCTGAGATATCACCTCAAATCTATCAGATTGGCTAATATGACAGAAAAGGAAAGTGATGAATGTTGGAGGGGATGTGGGAAAATTGGGACACTAATGCACTGTTGGTGAAGTTGTGAAGTGTTCAAACCATTTTGGAAAGCAATTTGAAGCTATGTTCAAAAGGCTATCAAACTGCATACCCTTTGACCCAGTAACACCATTCTAGGTTGGTATCCCAAAGAGATTTTTTAAAGTATAAGAACCTATATGTACAAAAATATTTATAGCAGCTCTTTTTGTGGAAAGAAAGAATTGGAAATTGAGTGGATGTCCATCAATTGGGAAATGGCTAAAGAAGTTGTGGTATATTATTATGATGGAATATTATTGTGCTATCAGAAATGATTAGCAGGATATTTTCAGAAAAACCTTCAAAGATTTACATGAACTTGTGCCAAGTGAAGTGAGCAGAACCAGGAGAAAATTGTATATAGTAATAGCAATATTATATAATGATCAACTGTGAATGATTTTAGTATTCTCAGCCATACAATAATCTAAGACAGTTACAAAGGGCTCATGATAAAAAATACTATCCACCTCCAGGGAAAGAATTTAAAAAGTCTGAATGAAGATTGAAGCACATTTTTGACTTCCTCTACTTTTCTTGTTTTTAGTCTTTTTCTTTCACAATGTGACTAATATGTAAATATGTTTTATATGATTACACATGAACAACCTATATCAAATTGCCTGCCTCTTCAATGAGGGAAAGGGGGAGGTAAGGAGGGAGAAAATTTGGAACTCGATTAAAAATGAATATTAATTTTAACACAAAATTGGAAAATATTTTTTAAAAAGAGTAGTTATATACAAATTGACTAAGTCTTCCATACACAACCCTAATCTTTCTTCCATATCAAGACCTTTTGCACATATTTGCAGCTTTTAGAAAAATAAATTCTGATTGGGTTATATTAGTTGTACTCCATCCCTAATCAATTGTTTGTCATTCCTCTACTTTAATACAAATTCCATTCTTGGACTATGTATTCTTAACCTGCAGTTCATATCTTAAATCTAACTTTCCCTTCTGAAGTTTTAGCTTTCAGGTACTAGTATTGAAAATACCATCTTTTTTTTTTTTTTTTACAAAGAACAAGTATTTATTTATTATGTACTGACCACTGTCAGTCAGCCATGGTGAGGGACAGAGGAGGAGATGGGCAGCAGAAAGGAATAACAATTTATATCAAGTCTATTATGTGCAAAGAGCTTTACAAATACTATGTTAACTATGTGACCCTGGGCAAGTCACTTAACCCTAATTGCCCTGCAAAAAAAATACTATGTTAAAATAACCCTAAGAGTTAAGTATTATCCCCATTTTACAGTTTAGGAAACTGAGACAAACAGTGGTTAAGTGGCTTACCCAGGGACCTAAGACCTAAGACCAAATTCTTATATAAGATTTTGGAATCATTAGCACTACTTTCCATATTATTTCTATCACTTATGCAAAATATTTTGAAATATTTTGGAAATTGACTTAAAGAGATACTTATTACAGTTCTACTTCTTGCAATATATGATGTCAGCTGATTAATCTTGACTACACTCTAATAAAAGCAGTCAATGGATTATTATTCATTCTAATAATAAAGTGGCACTCAAATGGCATTATTCTGCTATAATTCAGCCCCCAAAAGTTTAATTCATACCTCATAATAGAACACAAGACTTGCAAATTTTCAAATAAAGTTATCAGACCACAGTAACAATAAGTTTCTCCTCATTATTTTAGGGGCTCTAAGTGATAGAAATTTGTCCTTTGTTCCCATAAATTTCATAATATCAATTGAGAAAATTTGTTTTTTATTCTGTTGAAAAATGCCATCTTATGTTTTATCCATCTCTAATATTTCTGATTAGGCTAATTTAAATTGCCTTTAATTAGGCAGAATGAATGGTATGAAATATTTGGTTAATTCCAAGTACTTCTAAGTACATGTTTATTAAAGGTATTATTTTTGGAATGTCTGGAATATACTAGGGGCATTAACTAGCCTTATAAATGGATTTCAACAATATTTATTTCCTAACTTTGGAATACTTCTTGATAAACAGATATATTGGATTATATTACTATTCTCTAATAACCCTTAATTTTCTTTAAAATTGCCAGTAAATCCTCAAGGTGTTTTTTAACTCTGAGTAGCAATGATAAGAGCAGATAGTCTAAGTAAACTATAGAAGTGTGATGTATTAAACCTGACAGGAGACTGTTCATTAATCTTTGAAGTATAGCCAGGGTATCAGTAATTCCAAAAGGCATTACAATAAAATGAAAGGCCCCCTTATGGCAAATGAAGGTGGTTTTTTGTTTCCTGTCATCATCCATTTGTAACTGCCAATAGCTGCTAGTTAAATCAATGCTCCTGATAAATACTACTCAACGAAAGAAATATAGAGAATCATCATTTCTTAGTAATAGATATTTATATCTTTGGGGATCACATTTATTTGTCAGATGTTCACACACAACCTGACTTCATCTCATGAGCAATTGACACCATCTCAAGAACAATGATAAAATCTCAGTATTGTAAAGAACATAGTCTGCTGGATTTCCCATTTCCCTTAACTTTCATTAGTGGGGGTAATGAAGATCACTAGTTTATTAATTATTATTAATTTGTGTTTGAGAAAGAACAAATTATCCCTGCTTCATGACTCAAAAATTACCAAGTAGAAATATATTATCTCTCATCATCATCATTATAATCATCACTAATATTGGTTTAACCTTTATTACATGACAAAGTGCAAAGCACTTTACAGATATCTTTTAATTTGATCCTCACAACACTGGGAGAAGGTGTTATTATTCTCACTTTAGAAATGAAATAAATAAAACAATCAAAGGCTCAGTAACTTTCTCATGATCACAGAGCTAGTAAATGTCTGAGACTGGACTTGAACTCAAGTCTTCCTGACTACAGACCACTGGTTCTATCTATTGCACCATTTACCTGCCCCTCAGTTCATGACATTCAAGGATATTTTCTTCTAAAAAAATATTCTGGATCCATTTAGGACATTTGTATGGAATTACTTTAAAGAAACATTTTAGATATGGCAATATAATGCAATTATTAATTGTGAATCCTCATAATGTAAGGATAGTAGCACTTTATCCTATATCAGGAACTAGAACAAGGAACAATTTTCTTGTGGACCCTGTGCGTAAGTTAGAAGCTAAGGAAATTAGTAACATTTGAATCATTGTCCTCAGGGTCTTCTAAAAACTGCTGCAAAAGTTCGTGCATCAAATAATAACTATGAAATATTTAACTTTTGGTAGTGGTAAAAGGAGAAAGCCAGTTTTGTACTCTCTACATAAAGTAGGCTGTCCTAATTCCTGAGAAGTAAGGTTACTGGTCAAAGATAGCTAAACCAAATCATTGCTCCAGTGTAAAAATGTAAAATAGGAGATATTACCCCACAAATTATTGGGTATATTTATTGTTTATTAAAAATGATAAATATGAGGAAATTGGAGATATTAAGGAAAATAAGACAAGCAAGGATGGAGCACAATTAGAAAAAAGGAGAATAATAGGCACAATGACTAAAACAATGTAAATAAATAAGACTAATAAAATAATAAACTTAAAATAATGGAAAAAACTAAAAAATAACAGAGAAAAGATAATGAAATATTGTTGCCCATTATGTTAGTGATATAGGGAAATACTAGGATAGTATGTTTTACACATAGTCAAAATATTTATCAGATAATTTTTATTTTTTTTTCTTTGTTGTGATGAAGGAAGGAAAATTTTCCAAGCACCTTCCCATCTCACAGAACCAGCTCATATAGTCAGGAATATTTTAAAAGAAAAGGAGAAAAAGGGGAGAACTGAAGAAAATAATAATAAAAAAGTTACCAATAGATATGCAAAATGTTCACACCTATGGGCCTTCCACCTCTACCTGGCCAAGTGCCTATTTTCTTTATGGAACCAAAACTGTCCTTTGTAATTTTGCAACATTTACTCTCAGTTACTTTGTGGTAGTAGTTCTTTCCATAATATTACCATAATCATTGTGTACCAGTTAATTAGTCAACAAGCATTTATTAAGCACCTACTATGGGCCAGGTGGTGCTAATAAAATAGGATACATAGAAGTTTTGTTTTATTTTTTAAAGTCTTTCCTATCAAGAATCTCACAACTTATAGGGAGGTAGAGGGGGCAATATGCAAACTACTTTGTACAAACAATATATTTGCATGATAAATTGAAGGTAATCAATAGAAGGAAGTTACTAGCATAAAGGGAAATGGGAAGGGTCTTCTTCTAGAAGGCAGGATTTTAGATAGGATGTGAACTTTGAACACCAGAGGATTTCATATTTGATCCTGGAAGTGACAGGGATCCATTGGAGTTTATCAAGAAGGGGGAAATTATATGGTCAGATCTATATTTTAGGAAGATCATTTTGACACCTTGAATGGATATTGGACTGAAGAGAGGAACAAGAAAAATGCTCTTGCAATTGCACAACTATCCAGGTGGTGGCAGTATCAGAATAGATTATGGGGGGATAGGAGAGAAATGTTATTAAAGTAAAATTGACAGGTCTAGGAAACAGATCGAATGGGAGAGTGGAATGAGAGAAATTGAAGAGTCTAGGATAACAGCTAGTTTTTCATACTGAGTGACTGGGAGGATGGAAGGATGGGAGGAAATTTGGAAGGCAAGAGGGCTTAAAGGGGAGGAAATTATTTGTTTTGGATATTATAAAATGACGATTTATATGGCACATACAGATCAAGAAGTCTAATAATAATTCAGAGTTATAAAGCTCAACAGAATGGGATGGATAATATTTGCTTTTGATTTGAGATGCTTTTGAGGGGGAGGGGGGACAATGAGGGCTAGGTGACTTGCCCAGGGTCACATAGTCAAGTGTCTGAGGTCAGATTTGAACTCAGGTCTTACTGAATCCAGGCCAGTGCTTTATCCACTGTTACACCTAGCTACCCCCTAGATGCTATTTTTAAACTGATACTCCTATGGCCAGATTTTGTAGAGTCTTCTGAATATTATAATTAGTAAAAAAAAACTTTTTTGTTATCTCTTAGACAATCATGCAGTTTGGTGCATTGATATTTGTAATATTACATATATTGTTTTTCAAATGCATGTTTGGTATAAATCCAAGGGCCAACTTAGTAAGTCTCATCAATAGGTTTGATGATGAATTTTTTGAACCATGGAATTTCTCAAAGAGTATCTATGATATTCTAGAGAGGCTGTGATCTTGGTAAGTGGTAAAATGTTTATGCTTTGGGGTGTCTGGCATTTCTTTACTTCAATTCCAGCTCCTACTACACTGTAGTCTTATAAATTCTTTGATGTCAGGTACCTGTTCATCTTTGTATACTCATCACCTAGCCCTGTGACTTGCAATTAATAAATACTTATTGAATGATTAATAATAGTTAATAATTGCTTTACTCATTCATTCATTTCTTACTTATTCTGACCTTTGACCCCTTTCACTTTACCCCAGGCCTAGCCCTATTCAGTATGATTTGCCTGTGACAGTTGTCTGTTTTGATGACATATCTCATTTCATACAAAAAGCAAATCATTCTCAAGGGGTATTGTGACCTTTATTACTAGTTTCTCCTGGAATAAGTTCAGTTTTATGTGTCATTCTTTAAATGATAAACATAATCCTTTATTCAGACTTTGCACTAAGCATACATATATATTTTATTTTGGCATTAATTTTGCAATCTTTTAATTGTTTCTTAAATTCTCTTGCCTCTATGGAAAAAAATGCAACATGCTTAGTCTAGCATTTTAAGTTTTCTATCACCTGGTTCCCATGTATCTTTCCATTCTTAATTGATATTACTGCCATTCATTTACTCTAAGCCAGTTATATCGTCTTTTTAGCTGTACCCCATAGATGATATTCCATCCCGCCTCCATGGCTTTGTAGAGGGGGCACATTCTTTCTTTATCTATTTCATAATTTCTAGCTTCCTTTAGAGCACAGATCAGGTGCCATTGTGAGGCCTTTCCAATTCACCTGTTTATTTCAGTTCCTCAACTGTAAAATGAGCTGGAGAAGGAAATGGTAAATCACTCCAATATGTTTGCCCAAAAAAAACCCCACCAAAATTGTGTCACAAAGAATTGCACATGAGTGAAACTACTGGATATATCTTTATGTACCAGTGCAGTGAGGAGCAGGCAGTACAAAGATATTAATATTGAAAGTTATTCTGACTCAGTAACCCATTCTTTCTGGATCTGTTTGTCAATTAGTGTTGCAGCAGGGAGGGGGAGGGGGCAGTTATCACCCAATCTGCAGCTTTGTATTACTTGCTATCCCTTATGTAGCAAGTCACCTTCTTCCTCTTTTTACCTACTTGCTACCTTGGGGAAGAACTGAGATGCAATGGCCCATCTCCTTTTACTGGTGTGGATCTATCCAAATTGTCTTTCATTATGAAAGTTAACAATAAAAGGTGACTCCATCTTGAAGTCATTGTTGATCTCCAGTGATCAGCCTGTCAACACACTGCTAGACTGACTTACTTTAATTAACTCCAATTAATTCTTTGTCCTGAGATTTGTTTCCTTAATCAGGAAGAAGGCCTGAGCAAAGAATTTTCCTTTTAACAATAATATACAAAATGACTACAATGATGTAAATAAAACAATCACTGAAAGGATGGATGGCACTCTCATTAATTATAATGACCTGTCAGCTCCAGAAATTAGCACGTGAAATTCAATTTCCTCCTCTAAGTGGAAAAAATGTATAATGGTAATACTCTCAAAATGCAAGAATTTCAATAAATGCTAACCTATATTTCTACTTTCTCACTTCTATAACACCTTTATGAGACTAATCTACTATAGTGGAAGAAAAACTTTGATTATGAAAAGATGATAATGATTAGGGTCATTGAAAGCATTCTATGATTTTGCAAATGCAATCTAGTCCTCTCTCTCTTCTGCTTATTCAGTTCTAATCCACAATCATTATCTATTTGTATGGTTTTTTGAAAGTATATTTATGGATGTCTTAACTTAGTAGACATCTATTTTAACTGTATGTTGGGCTATGGCAAGAGACATTTTAAATATATTCATTTTATCCAATATCAATAATAACTTATTGATCTGACATGACTCAGTCTTTGGATACTCAGATTCCTTCCATGGACTTCTTCAGCTTCTGCTTCCCTTTGATTGAAGAGCTGGTGAATGAAGCACTTAACCCTTCCTAAAGTTTTCCTTTAAAAGGGGCATAAATTGGACTTTCTAACTCACTCCACTTTCCATTTACAACTTTGCTTGGTTTTATCTCCACAGACAGAATAAAGTTCCCCTGCAAGAGGTACTTATTATCCTGCTCTTTCCAAGCTCCTTTTATGTGTTGTCATATGTATGCATGTATACATGTACATGTGTATGTACATATGTTGTGTGTATAACATATATGTACATAATTGAGTTGAATTTCTTTTTTAATTATTATGTGTCTCATAGATGAAGGCCTATGCTATTCTGAGGCTTTATACCTCAGTTTGATTTAATCCATAATCAAGAATATATGCAGGATCTCATTATCTATAGTGAAGCTCTCTTCCATTTGGACTCTGCACAGAAAATTCCTTTAACCAATGGTGACCACATATCTCTGTTTTATGTCTCACTTTATAATGCTAATTGGTGCACTGCTGGCTGAAGTTATTTCTGTAATTGCAAATATTAGAGAGTATTTTGGATAAAGAACATGGGAGACAATTGTTTCAAGATACCTCTTAAGGCTATATTTTGCTCTATCTGTACATTCAACATGGATTTGTTTAACACCCATAATAGTTATAAAGCTAGGTGACTCAGTGGTAGAGTGCTGGGTCTGGAGTCAGGAAGACTTATCCTGAGTTCAAATCTATGAAGTTCAAATCTTATTAGTGGTGTGACCCTAAGAAAGTTTCTTTAATTTTGTTTGCCTTTGTTTCCTCAAGTATAAAATGAGCTGTAAGGGAAATGTAAGAAAGATGTGGAATGATGAAAAGAGGAAAAGTAAAAAGTCCACTCTTATTTTTCTGTGAAGTAAGTGGTAAGGTAATTAATAAAGAGGTTGGGCTTGATGGGAAAAGAAAAGTTTTCAAACTGTTGCTAAGAGTCAATTATGAATAGAAGTATTGTGTTAGCCTTGGTTTCTTTATCTTTAAAATGAGGATGCTGGGCTAATTGACCTCTATTTCATTCCACTTTTATGTCAATTTGGAAGTTCTGTGGAGGATGATTAGGAAAGGAAAGGTGATGGATAAAAAGAAATCAATTAGAAGGCAATTAAAATTATACAGGCAAGAAGGGATAGAGTCTGAAATAAAGTATAGCCATATGAGAGGAGAAAAAGAGACCAATGAAGAGATGTTGAAGAGGCAGAAGTGACGTAAATTTGTAATGAATTGAAGAGGGATTAAGAAGGGGGAAGTATTGTGAATTACTGCAGGTTGTAAACCTTGGTAATTGAAAGGATGATGTTGACTTTTTTTGGCAGGGCAAAGAGGGTTAATTGACTTGCCCAGGATCACACAGCTAATAAGTGTCAAGTGTCTGCAGCTGGATTTTAACTCAGGTCCTTCTGAATCCAGGGCTAGTACTTTATCCACTATGCCACCTAGCTGCCCCCATGATGATGTTGACTTCTTAATGGAAGATAGATAAATATAGACGGTAAAATTCTCAAGATACTCGTTACTATATTACTATATATTGTCAAGGCTTGTCAGCTTCACCTTTGAAGCAGATATCAAATATACCCCCAATTCTCCTCTGACATTGCCACTCCCTAATAAAAGTCTTCATGGCCCCACATTTGGATTGTTGTAATAACCACCTAGTTGTTCTGCCTGCTACAGCTCTCTCCCCATTTACCCTCTCCAGTGTATCCTAAAGTGCATGTCCTACCATTTTATTCCATTACCCAAGAAACTAGAGTGGCTCCCTATTACTTTTAGGATAAAAATCCTCTGACATTCAAAGTACTACATAATCTACTCCCCTTACCTTTACAGTCTTCACATATCTCAACACTTCTCCCCCTCCATATTCTTTACTCCAATGATGTTGACCTCCTCGATGTTCCTTGAAGAAGACATTACATTTCTCAGCTACAGGCATTTTCACTAGTTGTCTCCCATAACTAGAAGGTTCTTCCTTTTTATCTCTACCCCGTGGCTTTCCTGGCTTCCTTCCCAGCTAAAACATTTCTTTGTATAGGGAGCCTTTCCCTATCTCTCTTGATTCTAGTGTCTTCTCTCTGTTGATTATTTCTAAATTAGCCTATTTATAGCTTGCTTATCCATAGTTATTTTTATGTTTGTCTACTTTGTGCTCCTAAAGGACAAGGACTGGTTTGTTGTTGTTGCTTTTTTTGTTTTTACTTTGTCTACCACAGTACTTGACACATAATAGGAACTTAACAAATGCTTATTTACTGAGTGACTGTATCAAACCCTATAACACTGAAGGCAATCCTCAATTACATCAATGGCCTCTTCAAAGAGACCCACTTATTAATCCATGCAGGAAATTAAATGGGCGAAAAATGGATATTGGGGATATGATGAGTTTTGTTGAATGGAAAACTCAGAGTTAATCCATAACATAGATTTTTAAATAGGCATTTAAGTTGGACACTGAGCTGGGTCCAGAATTGAATAGGAAAAGGAAAGTTGATTGAATTACATATGGAAATTACATATTATTTTTGTCAATTTAGATATAAAAAACCTTAGAGATTATCTCATTTCTCTCATTTAGTGGTAAGGAAAACTCAGAGAGCTGAAGATTTTTGTCCAAAGCCACTCAGATATTAAGTGACAGGACTGGAATTCAAACCTATATTGTTTAACTCAACCCAGGGGCTCATGCCAATACTTTACACTAATTCAGCTCCCTCCTGCTGAGGGATATATACACATGTATATACATACATGTATAAATGTATGTATGCACATGTGTATTTATATAGATATATGTGTATTTATGTATATATATAGTATATATGTGTTTTCATATATTTATATATCTTATAGCACATGGAGCAGTCTGTAGCTGGGGTACCCTAACCTATTTACCAAGAGGAAAAATGTGCCTGAACATAGTTCCTCAATAAATAAGATGGGCCAGTGCACATTGATAGAAATTAATTCTATTTTAACTTATATTATTCATGGTCATTGTGTATATTGTTTTCCTAGTTCTGCCTCTTTTATTTTTGTGGAAGTACATAAAAATTTTCTCATTTTAAAAAATTCTTTATGTTTTTCTCACAGTTTAATATTTTATTATGTTCTTATACCACCAATTGTCAATACTTTTCCCTCTCAGTGTGTACCCTTTTTCATAAGTTTTATTTCTTTTTTGTTCATTGGTTTTGTTTTAGCTACTAAAAAAGGTATTTATTTATTGCAAATATTTTGGTATAAATGAGAATATTCTGTAGTGCTTTAGATTTTGCCAACTGTTCTTGAGATATAATATACTATTTTTATATACCAAACATCCCTTATTTATTTTGAAAATTACACTCCTCAAGACCGAGCTCAGATGCTGGTCTCTCCCTGTATCCTTTCATTTTCCCTAGTTGGAAATGATAGCCGGTCTCTCTTTAGCATGCCACTGTTTTTCTTCCTCTCTTGTATTTACATATTATACAGTCTCTGGTATAACTAGATTGAAAGCTTCTTGAAGGCAGGAAATAAATGTTATTTCTTTTGCATTTCATACATATAGTAAGCACTGAAAAGTGTGTTGACATGTCAAGTGAGGTAAATATGAACAAAAATGCCAGACTACTCAAGAGGGAGAGAGGAAAAGAATAGATATGCCATTATCATCATGGTTAGTTCACTTAACAGATAATCAGGACCTGATAATAGTGAGGGAAAAGCCTACACAGCTTCTCAAATGACAAGACCCTAGAAATGCTATTCTTTCATGATTCAGTCTCCATTATTTTGTTATAGCTTACTTTAAGCTACTGTATCTAAAACCCATATGTGAGTCAATGCCTAGATGGCTGAATGAGAAAAGGGCATAGATCATTTTAAAATCACTGAAAGGATCTAACATGAAGATAAGCATGAGGAGATCCCTCTTTCTGGAGTATAAAAGAGCCATTTGACATGGAATGAGGAAAACTGATGGTGATGCTGTCAATTGAACCAGCACATAAATATAGGCACTTAAATAACCAACTTGATAAACATATTGTCACTAAAATAAATATTGCATTTTATCTTACCAAGGGTGCCATTAATTCATCCAGAAGCCAAAAATAAGAGTTATTTATGACACTTATAAAAAGAATACTTTGATACAAGCTTCACTCACCTACACTTATTGCTTAGTTTTGGTTATTACTGTCAGCAGCAATGCAGGTCAGCCAACTCTGCAATAGTGCCAGATAAAGTATGTGAATGACTCAGCCTATTCCAAAATGTTGGACAAGTACAGGGTGAAACTGGACAGAAGATTTTATGCAGAGAACAAAATCACTGGTTTTTTCTTGAGATCATATTGAAAAGTCAGCAAGAAATATGACTACTTGAATTATCACAATAATACCTTACATTTTTAAAAGCATGTCCCTAAAGAGGTGCTTAAAGCAATCCTCATAAGTAGTTACAATAGATATCATTATACCCATTTAATGCATGAGGAAACTGAGGATTGGGAAATAATTAATAATAATAATAATAACAATAATTAGCCAACTGACATTTAGAGAACACTTTAAGGTTTGAAAAACAGATAATCTGAATTCTTTCTTTTAATTACACAATAATTTGGCTCAATTGCCTTTCCACGATGACTTCATATTACTATCATTTACAACCTATTTTAACCAAAGTTGCCTGTTTGTACTTTATACATGGCATTCCAACCTCTGTCTCTGCTTAATAAATGCTATTTTACTGACCATATAGATACATATTTTTTGCACTATGGCTCCACAACTGGGTTTCGAGTCAATGAAGGTAAAATGTAACCCTTATTAATGTGATTCATAGGGGTAGGGGTTCAGAGAGGAGAGGAGATTAGCTCATTCTGCCCCATGTTTACTGGTATCTTAGTACATAACATACTCTATAATGATGATGGTGGTGGTGGTGATGAAAATATCTAGTAGAGGTTATCAAAATCATGTGGGAATAGAAGATGCTAGGTGGTACAGTGTACATTGGGCCAATCCTGGAGTCAGGAACACCTGAGTTCTAAACTGGACTCAGGTGTGTGATCCTGGGCAAGTCACTTAACCCTATTTGCCTCAGTTTCCTCATCTGTAAAATGAACTGGAGAAGGAAATGATAAAGTCCGGTACCTTTGCCATGAAAACCTGAAATGACAGAACAACAAATATAAGATATGTGCCATCCTTCTGTCGTAACCTCATTGTAATCCAGTCTTTACAAGGATTCTTCCAATTAGGCTCCTGAGAATAAACTTACATCCTAATCCTTTTATTCAACTCCAAAAGGCATTATTTAATACAACTGTGCCATAGTACATTAAATACAAAAGAATAATAGAAACATAATGACTTTTTCTAGGACCATCTCTTTCATAGTCTTATAAAGTATGATTTTAAAAGATATTACTACCAATAATGATGATTTAGATAATTATGATTGTGGGGGGCAAATTTAATATGGGGAAAGTTAATTGGGTGGCTTGCTGTAATATTGGTGTTCAGAAAATAATGAGGGGGCAGCTAGGTGGCACAGTGGATAGAGCACTGGCCCTGGAGTCAGGAGTACCTGAGTTCAAATCTGACCTCAGACACTTAACACTTACTAGCTGTGTGACCCTGGGCAAGTCACTTAACCCCAATTGCCTCACTAAAGAAAAGAAAAGAAAAGAAAAGAAAAGAAAAGAAAAGAAAAGAAAAGAAAAGAAAAGAAAAGAAAAGAAAAGAAAAGAAAAGAAAAGAAAAGAAAAGAAAAGAAAAGAAAAGAAAAGAATGAGGGCCCTCTAGGTCCAAAGTGTCCTTCCTTCCCAACTGCCTTTTTTAGTTATTTCTCCCAGGCCAATAAGAAAGGAGATTAACAGCCTCTTTTCCACAAACAAAGCAGGTTTTATTAATGGGAAGAAAATACACAGCATAGGTGAAATTAATTAAGCCAATGACAAGGGAATAGGGAAAGAGAAAAATGAATAAGCTCCCTGGCTCTAGCAAAGACTGACAAAATCCCCAAACTTGCTTCCAGCTCAGCTAATTCAAAGAGCTGTACTCATTTTTATTAACTCAACACCTAGGGGTCTTTAGTTTCAATAAGAAACAACTGTGCAGCCCCTCTGCACTCTGCTCTCAGAAGCTCACCAACAGGAAAGATGAGCTCCTCTCAGTGGGTGTTTCCTTTTCTACTTTTACTCTCCCTCCCCCAAAAGGGAGGTTCCTTCAAGCTGAATGTAGGTGAGTGGTTCCCCTGCTGACATCAGCAGCATACATCACTCAGGGCAGGCCAGGTGTGGCCCATATCCAATCCTTCCAAGTAGGTGCCTAGCCAGTTTCCCAAACAGTACTAGATCATTCAGGTGGGACCCCTGAGTGTCTGCCAAAGTCCATTATTTTATCACATGATAATGATAAAGAAGGAATATGAGAAGAAAAAAAAGGAGGGGGAGGAACAAAAGAAGGAAGAGGAAAAGAATTATATCATTTTATTCTCTTTGTTCCTTATCACATAGCCTTTGACTCAGAAATTTATGACCCAAGTATAATGATAAAATTAGGGTATTTGCTGTCCAAATGGAAAACTCTTCTCCATTTGAAACACACTACACACATAATGTCAAGAACATTTCATATAAATCACTGCATGTTTAAGAAAGCTTCTTTTTCAGGAAGATTATGTATCTTTATAGCCTTAAATCCATATCATCACTCTTATTTCAAACTCAGTATGATTATCAAATTAAAGAAGGATTTGAACTTAGAACAGTACCTAACACATAGTACATACATACTTAATAAATAAATTTTTGTTGACTTGAACAAAACTTTTTTTAAAACATCTGTTGTACATGGATAAGATCCAACAATATGGTTCAAAAATATAAAAAAAAAATTAAAAACTTCCATCATCTCATGCAATTTCTCTAAAGATAAAAAATGTAATTTGTTCTCATTGAGAAAAAATTCTTAACTTATTCCAAGGAAAGATACATATAAAAGTATCCATACTTAAATCTGGAGGTCACATTGTAATAATGGATGAAGAAAAAAAAATTATGTATACCTTGGTCTTCTCAAAGCTATACCCATTAAGCAAAAAGATATCAAAGAGAACATCTTTGGCTGAATGTTAATAGATTTACTGGCAGCCTGATATCAAATATGAATAGAAATAACACGTGATAAGCAATGAACATCTATATACCATTGGTCTTAATGCCTAATTTGAAACTAAAATGGACCATCGGAGATTTAAAAATAAATGTTCTCATAAAAAAGACAACCTCACGTTATGAAAGTAGGGATTTTAACCACTGAGTTTGACTAATGAGCTCATAGAACATAGACCCAGAATTGTATGAGGTGGTATTGAGAATACCCATTTAGACATCCCTCTTCCCACCTCCCCAAATAACTGCTGAATAAACTCAGTCAACAAGAGGTCAACACAGAACTTCTAAACTAATGTTTGAGTCACTGGATGAAGGGTCAGGTTCCAAGAAATGAATTTTAATAAGAATAAATATAAAGTATTACATTTGGTTACAAGAAACCATCTTCATCAGTACAAGATGAGGGGAACCAGTAATATATCTAAAGAGTACCTAAAAGCTTAAGCAGACTGAAAGCTCAATACAAGGAAGGAGTAAGATGTGACAGTACAAAAACAGCCAAACAAAGAATAACAATAACAAAACCAATGTGATTTTGGGATATATTAGGAGGGGCACAGCTTTCAGGAATAGGTAGGTGATTGTCTCATTATATAGTGTCTTCACTAGAGCTCATCTAAAGCATAAACTCCAATTCATGGTGCCACAGTTGAATGATGGCATTAATAAATTAGAGAGACCCTGTGAAAAGGAGGACAAATAGGATAGTAAATGGCCTTGATTCCTTGTTATATGAAGACTCATTGAAAGAACTGGAAATGGATTGTTTTCAAAAGAAATACATAGGGGAAATATTTGAATATTTGAATAAAATATTTGAATAGCTATCATTCAGGAGATGGATTAGACTTAGCATCAGAGGGCAAGATGAGGAACAATGGGTAGACATGGCAAAGAATCAAATTTATATTTGAATTTAGGGGAGATTTAAAAAGAAAAACTTTCTACCAATTATGGCTATTTCAAAGTGAAATGAACTTCCTTGAAAGGTGATAAATTATTCTCCTTTGAGGTCTTCAAGCACAGATGACCTTGTTTCAGATATACTATAGTGAGGTTTCCTTCAGTATATGGACCAGGTAACTGCGGAAGGTCCCTTCACTTAGAAATTATGTGATTCTAGGATTTGGCCTAGGGACCTTTTTATATGTCCCCTCAAAAAAAGATGAAAACTAGATAATATTAATGTTTACATTGATGATGATGATAATGACGATAGCTTTACAAAGAGATTCTCACCTTACAAAATGTTCTCTTTGCATTTAATTCAGTTTAACAGTTATTGAGTGATAACTATGTGCAAAACACTGTTTATGGCACTGGGATTATAAAATCAAGAATCTTTCACTTGGGGCAGCTAGATGGCGCAGTGGATAAAGCACCGGCCCTGGATTCGGGAGTATCCGAGTTCAAATCTGACCTCGGACACTTGACACTTGCTAGCTGTGTGACCCTGGGCAAGTCACTTAACCCCCATTGCCCAGCAAAAACAAACAAAAAAAAAGATTCTTCCACTATACTATGGGAATACAACATGTACACAAATAAGCAAATAGAGGGCAACGAAAGTAAAGAGAAAGTGCTAACAATTAGGAAAGATCACTTAGGCATGGCTTATTTAATCATTGCAGCTCTGTGATGTATGTAACAATGCTATTGTTATCTTCATTTTATACATGAATAAGGTGAGACCCAAAGTAGCAAGTGATTTGCCCAGTGTCATACAAATGTATCCTGAAAAGTATCCTGCTTTCTCCACTTCCTTGCAATTACATATTTGCAGATTGGTTAACATTAGAGGAAGGGAAAATTATAAATGTGGGAGAGGATGTGGGGAAATTGGGTCACTGAAGTACTGTTGGTAGAATTGTGAACTGATCCAACTGATTGCTCTGGAGAGCAATTTGAAATTATGCCCAAAGGGCAATCAAAATGTGCATACCCTTTGATCCAGCAATAACATTACTAGGTCTGTATCCCAGAGAGATCATAAAAAAGAGAAAAGGACCCACATGTATAAAAATATTTATACCAGCTCTTTTAGTGGTGACACAGAATTGGAAATTGAGGGAACGTCCATGGATTGTGGAATGGCTGAACAAGTTTTGGCATAGGAATGTAACAGAATACTATTTCTTATAAGAAATGATGAACAAGAGGATTTCAGAAAAAAAAAAAACCCTGTAACGACTTACATGAACTGATGCAAAGTAAAGTGAACAGAGCTAGAAGAGCATTGTAAACAGTAACAGCAACATTTCAATGAGCACCTATGAATAACTTAGCTTTTCTTAGCAACAATCCAAGACAATTCCAAAGGACCCATGATAGAAAATGCTATTCAACTTCAGTGAAAGAACGGTTTAATCTGAATACTCTTCACTCTGTGTGTGTGTGTGTGTGTGTGTGTGTGTTTCTTTTGAGCCTGTTTCTTCTCTCACAGCATAACTAATATGGAAATAGGTTTTACATGACTGCACATTTATAATCTATATTAAATTGCTTACCATTTTAGGGAAAAGGGAATGTGAGGGAGGGAGAAAAACTTGTACTCGATCTTTTTTAATGTTAAAAATTGTCTTTACATATAATTGAAAAATAAAATACTATTTATTAAATAACATTTAAAAAAATAAAATGGACTTGAACTGTCTACTTTAAAAAAATGCATGCTGGGATACCCAAGCAGAGCAATGCTGAATAAGGTCCTATGAGAAAACATCTTCTTCTTCCTCTTCTCCAATCAAAGTGTCAAAGAGTAGCTTGATATCTGACTTGAATAGTACAATATGGTAAGTCACTCAGGCAGATTGACCTAGTGGACAGACTGCCTTCAACTCATGAAGACCCAGGTTTGAGTTGCATCTTTTATACTTGGGTATTATTATTTTGTCCTACTACTATGCCCTCTGAAAAACCTGGATTTTATCATAATCCCTGATACTACAAGGCTAAGTGTTATCTCTTCTACTTGAACATATCTTCTTTGAGGGAAGAGCTTGCCTAATTTTTGTACTTATCTCCTCAGTTATTATCATTGTACTTACCAAGTAGTAAATGTTCAATAAATGCTACATCCATTCATTTATATGCCCAATGAGACCCATAGCTTAACTTGTTAGAGCTACAAGGAACTCTCTAAGATTATAAATTGCAAAATAGTTGGCAGTCTGCTTTGTTAGAAGCAGTTTCCTCATGAAGCATACAGCTGAAATCCCAGTTCTTGACTACCTCTACCCCCAGACAAAACCAAACCAAAACAAACAGTTCCACTGAGTTCAGTTGATTTAAGTAAATAAACTCTGTAGTTGTATGTGTGCATTCTACATGGACCTGGCATTTGTTTGAGAACGACTTTTCCCCACTAGTTGTATAGCTGAAACACTCTACCCCTGGAAAACTGCCTGACAACACGGTGGGTTGTTTTTTTTCTTACATCTCTTTCTGAAGATGAAGGACTCCTTCACTAAAGCCTTATAGTAAGATGAGGGGATGGTCTGAATATCACCTCCCTCCATTTTACCTTTAGGCCACTTTGAGAAACAACTTGGGACTTTTCCTTCTGCCTTTTCCTTTCTAGGTGCAGGGAGTGGATTCCCCCAACAGGGAGTTTAAGCTATGGGAATCTGAAAGTGCAGGAATCCAGAATGAGTGTTGCAGAGAGCATAGCAGCAATACCCTGGTTGTACTGAGCAGGGAGGCAAGGATATGAGGAAATTACTAGCCTGATGAGCTTTATACTTGAATTTGGTGGGACTAATAATGGTATGGAGAGATTGAAGTAAATTATCAATTTAATCTTATTCTCCTGAGGAAAGGGAGGACGTGTTAGCTGGGTGAATAGATTATTATGACCCATAATTGTAGGAGGAAATGTCTATGTCTTTTACTGATATGTCTTTGAAGTAAATATCCCTTTGTAAAAGCTAATTTGATATTAAGAGGCTAAATTAAATTCAGATTCTGGTCACTGACTTCTAAAAATGGGCAGAGTGCAAGCAGTGGAGACTCAAGCCAATGGCAAAGAAGAGATCTCTCTAAACCTCCTCAAGATACTAGGAAATCTTGGGTAGGGTGAGGGGAATGGCTTAAAATGTAATAGGCCCAGGCCTAATAGAAGGAGCCAGAGTTTCAACCATGTTTGTATATACAAAGTAATTGCAAATAGGAGGTGGCACTGACGTGTTTTTTTGTTTGTTTGTTTGTTTGTTTGTTTGGTTGGTTGGTTGGGTTTTTTTGCGGGGCAATGAGGGTTAAGTGACTTGCCCAGGGTCACACAGTTGGTAAGTGTCAAGTGCCTGAGGCCAAGTTTGAACTCAGGTCCTCCTGAATCCAAGGATGGTGCTTTATCTATTGTGCCACCTAGCTGCCCCTGACATTGTGTTTTTAAGGAAGATAAGGATTCTAAGAGACAGAGACAAGGACTACATCCCAGATATGGTGATTTTTGGTAGGGAATCGAGATCTAAACAAAAGCATGAGGACTGGAAAGGCCATGTTCATTTCTGTGATGAATTGCTGTCTGGTGAGAGAGAGTATAGGGAAGAAGTAACCCATCTATTATAACTTTAACCCAGAAGAGTAGAAGATAAAAGTATCAGTGGTAGTATAGTTCAACCCCTTTACATAATAGAATAGGATATTGAACCCCTTTACTGAGGAGGAAACTGAGCCATAGCAGTAAATGATTAATAAAACAATACTCAATGGATCACCAATCTATAAGATCTTCTGTGTCTTTCGCTGACTCTGTTCCATAAGTATCTCTTTTTTTCTGAATGGAAAAGAAACATCCTTTAATCTACTTGATACCTGAACGAATTTTGAAAGCAAGACATATTCACTATATTTTTGATGTTGTTAATATTATTTTTCAATTCCAAAGTATGCAAAAAAGTCCTCTAAGATTAGTGTAGATCTTTTAGTTCTGCAGTCAGAATACTAGTTTACAGGTCTATTTACCATTCAAAAACTAAAAGAAAATAATTTTATCTCTATCAGCATTTTAGCTATTTGTCCCCTCAACATATGCATCAATAAGAATTTTAGGTTGGGATAAAAATTTGACTCTCAGCTCAGAGTGTTCTTTGAACTTGAGGGACATAAAATAATATTCTGTATATCTTAAGTTAATTTATATGGTGTTTCTATCATAGCAGAATGTGGGGCAGTTCTTTGTAGCTTTCTAAGACTTACAATGACATTTCTAACTTTTAATTTATTCAATTCAGCAAAAAATAGTTATTAAACAATAATAACATGCAGAGCTCTGTGGGCAGAGTAGGGGGAGGTTGAAAGTTTAGATGAGGGGCAGCTAGGTGGCACTGTGTATAAAGCACCTGCCCTCGATTCAAGAGGACTTGAGTTCAAATCCAACCTCAGACACTTAACACTTACTAGCTGTGTGATCCAGGGCAAGTCACTTAACCCTTATTGCCCCACAAAAAAAGGGAAAAAAAGAAAGTTTAATTGAAACACAATCTCTCTGCTCTTAGAGTTCATGGTCTAGTTGAAAGAAGAGTTTACCTGTTAGCAACAGATCCAGGGTCTTAGTATCTCAGTAGCACAAAAGACAAGAGTTTTGGTTAATTTTCAGCTTACTGTATCTAGGCTGGGGAAGAAAGTTATTTAAAAAAAGATGTGTGTTGTACTCAGTGCTCACATACAATTGTCAAGCTGACTCATCTTTTGAGAAGCCTGCAGTGAAGCAAATGGGAACATGTGGGAATAAATGTCTGACTATGTTCTGGAGAGTTTATAGGAGAGGTACTCCAATGAAATGAGCTTTGCCATTCTGTTCTGTGTCTCCTTTGTATAGCCCTGGCTGCTGATCCTCTAGAAGGGTCAGGAGCTCCTGAGATCTGTATGTATAAAGGATATGAGGCAGGATCCTGGTTTGCTCTACAGTCTATACATGAAGTTCACAAAAGAAAGCATCATAGCAGGAATGATGTGCCCTATCGATGTGACTTAAAAACTCTCTACCCAAACTTCTGTGACTAAACCCAATTTTCATTTTCTAGGCCAGTGGACCAGTGGTGGCATTTCATACTTCAAAAAGATCAGAAGTTACAGCTTCCACATTTCTTTTTAGGTCATCAGAGATGGGTTGAATAAACAAATTTAAATAAAACTGAATAAAGTATTATACGGCTTTGTTTTACTCTTCATTGGTGAGAAATAGTTCCATTTTGCTTCCATCAACTCTAGATGGATCAGCCATGATGTGGAATAGTCTTAGATTTTTTTTTGGGGGGTGGGGTGGGGTGGGGCAATGAGGGTTAAGTGACATGCCCAGGGTCACACAGCTAGTAAGTGTCAAGTGGCTGAGTCCAGATTTGAACTCAGGTCTTCCTGAATCCAGAGTCAGTGTTTTATCCACTATGCCACCTAGCTGCCCCAGTAGTCTTAGATTTTAATAGCTATTTGGAATCCATAGATTCTTAGGAATCCAAATGTGATCGAGTCTGTCAGGATCTTGTGACATTTCTATATGCTAAAAGAATGTGGTATTGATGTATGGATGTTTCAGTTAAGCTACTAACACTTCATATTTTATACTTCCATGTGGAGTATAGGTATATAGCAACCCTAGGCTATTCAAGGAGTTACAAAATCCCCAGAAATATTGACTATGAGTATTGACCTTTCCCTGTAGCAGGGGGGAGTACTCAAGTAAAGTAAAAAATTTCAAGGTGTTTCAAGAGATTTTAGCCACTAAAATTGAATTCAAAATAATCTCATTTTTTAAATTAGTATTTATTAAGCAACTAATGCATGAATGACACTATCATGTACCAAGAATGCAAAGAAAAAAAAACATTCTCTGACCTAAAGATCATATTCTATTTCAATTCCATAAAAACTGTATCTATCTAGAGTTTATTGATAGTTAATTAGCATAATGAATAGAGTGACCAGGTCAAGAAGGATTTGGGTTGAGATCCTCCCTATGATTCATATTGTGTGACAACTGGCAGGTAACAATGTCTCAGTGTCTCAGGAAACTGCATAAAACTATAGAAGTTATAGACTAGTTTTTGATCTACATTAGTACAGGTAACTTCCATAATGGTAGTGCCTAAATTAATTGAAATCAAGTCTAAATTAAGGCAAGGGGAAGCCCACTACAAATTGGGGATGTGTTATTTCATTCTTATATACTATTCTCAGAGTTGTATACTCTTTTGGAAAGTGAGAAATCTCTGTTTGGGATGAGGGACTGTAGTTTAATCCAAGGTAGCATGGGTGATGAGATTGTATTAACAATTTGGGGTAGCTGAATATGTTATAAGAACGAGTTTATTTGGGTTAGACATGTTTATTAATTTGTTATAGGCAAATTTATATCAAAATTTTGCCTTTTATAATGTAAGTATATTTATATATGAAACATACACAAATTATGTGTAATATATAGATATAATAATAATAATAAATATAGATATTTATATATTGCATAATGTTTGCTCTTGTGGATGTATAATATTTAATATAGTTATGTATTTATATATTATGTAGCATCATGTATTTATACTATTAATATAATCTTTATGCACATGTATAATATGTATGGGTATATCTATCATATATGCCTGTATATTAGCTTTTATGTGGCACCTATGTGACAAGCACTCTGCTAAACACCTTTTACAAATGTTACTTATCCTATTATACATATATGCCTGTATACATGTATTTGTACAAACAGGTCCTGCTGGTGTACACACATATGTACAAATACATATGTATACACACATAACTACATATACATGCACATACACACATATACAATACTATTATTATGGTAAGTTTATCAAGGGGTTTCCAGAATTAATACTTCCTCCACACTTATCTTTCTCATAGTAGGACGATATTTACTGGCAGTAGCCAAAAGCATATTGGATAACATCCTTGGACAGAAGGATATTCAAAACACTTAAACCCTTGAGTTATTGTTTTATTTTTTTTAATTTGTTTGTTTTTAAGATGCATAGCTCAACTCCAAATCCAAAGAGTCCTCTTAGAGTTTGGTCTGTGAGCAAGTCCAGCTCTACTCAAAGCAGGATGATCAATCCTTTTGCATGTGCATAATTCTTGATTGTCCTTCTGCTCCTCTTTCCACATAATTAGCCTTGTCTGGAGCACCCTTGGGCCCCATGGCAGAATGGTCTCCTCTCAGAAATAGTGTATTACTCATATTGCTTGACAGTATAAGAATTGTGGCCATGAAATTTATTTGGTGTGTGAAATATTTTTTTTAAAGCATGTTTCCTCTCAAATGCATTTCTATAGGAAAATAATGCCAACAAGGTCACTAAGCAATGTCATAATAAAAGAATGCTTCACCTTAATCTGGCCCAGTATCTGACTTCTACATCTGGTAAGTCTAACACAGGGGAAATATTAGTTTACTCATAATTGAGAGGGAAAGCTGATTTTCAATAGGCGGTAATTGCAAGGGAAGATCTGATATTATATACACCACCAGTCAGACTAGGCAACAGCCCTAGACTTTGATGATAGAATAGTTATATTATACTGCCATCCACTGACTGGTTCTTGTAAGGTTCACTTAGTAACATCCAACTGCTGCTTAACTCCCACTTAGCTTAATTCCTGCTGAAGGACCAGACATCCCCAGACAGATACACTCCCAATTCATTTCCTCCTGCAATGATAACTGTGAAATTTACCCAGCTCACAAAGGAAGAGAAATAATTTCTCTAATAGCCTTAATGGGTTTTTAGAGCCTTTGGCCAGGAGCCAAGTTAGATTTACACTGTAAACGGCAAAGGCGCTGCAGCCAGGAAGAGAGAATACAGGGCTCAGTGTGAGCCTGTGTGTTTTACTGTCAGATAAATTTCAGAAGAGATGTTTTAATTGAGCCCCCTAAGCAGTGATGGGCTCACCAATAGCTTTTCCTCACTACATTAAGGGATGTAAGTGTAAACTAATCGTCCTTCAAAGAAATAGCAAATCACAAGTCTATTGTAGAATTAGATTTTCCTTTAATTAAGGTTGTTGAAATAAACAGTACAGGAGATGCTCTGGACTTATTTCATGTTAAATGTTAGTTCCACTTTCTCTATTGAAATGCAAAGATATCATGTCATTCAAAGGAAGATTAAAGAAAGGAAAGTGAACTAGAAAAGACCTCCAAATATTCAGAAAGGCACACTGAAGCCAACAGAGATCATTCTGAAATAGAACATGGAAAATACTGTCATTATTTCCCAATGAATCACACAAATTCTTTCAAGTTAAACCCTTAATATAAGAGTATAGGTCCTATTCACAAGCAAAAGAACAAGTAAAGAATTCCCTGACAGAGTTATGATTAAATGAATTAAAATAAGCTTTTGTTTTCTTAATGGATTTTTCCTAATAACTACATCAGAAGCACACAGTAGGCTACAACACACATGGACACAAATATTATGTACCTCAAATTTGAATTTTAGATTAGAAAAAGGACTTCCATGAAGCTTTCCATTTTATATGAACAAACTTGAGCCCAGAGTTTTTGTGAAATCTAAGGTTACACATCTCATTCATAGCAGGATTCAGAATAAAACCTGAGACAACTGAACCCTATCTGAGGATGTTTATTTCACATCTCTTCGATGCCCCTGGAAGAGTGTTAATGTTTATATGTCTATGTGTATAATGTATGTATCATTCTTCAAGTGTGTAAATATATAGTATGGACTTTTAAGTTTTGAAATAAATCATTCATCTTTTTAAGAATTTTAATTACTCATTGTGCACTCCTTAAAGCATGACATTGAAAGAAAAACTGAAGATACTAACAAGAATGGGGCAGCTACATGGTGCAGTAGATAGTGCTCAGGCCCAGAAGTCAGAAACACCTGAATTCAAATCCAGCCTTAGACACTTATTAGCTATGTGACCCTGGGCAAGTCCCTTAACCCTGTTTGCCTCAGTTATTCATCTTTAAAATGAGCTGGAGAAGGAAATGACCAAACACTCTAGGATCTTTGCCATGAAAACTACAAATGGAGTCACAAAGAGTCAGACATGACCAAAATGATTGAACAATAACACCTAACAACAATGGCTAAAAAATATGGGAAGAATTATATCGTTGTACCTTATATTATTCATTTTTGAATAGTATTAAAATGGAATGGAGGTTGATTTCCATAGAATCTATATGAGCTTCAATGAAAGTGCATTTGGAGAATCTTCTTCCCTATTTAGCTCTATTCCCTAATGCTGGCAATCTTCCATTTGGCTGCCATACTTTCCTCCAGTGGAAAAGGGTTATCAGAGGTGAGTCTCTGACTTATTTGCTATGATGTTGAAAGTTCATGGGCATTAGTTACTTAATGCAACTTACAGAACAATTGAATATATGCAAAGGAAAGAAGTTGAAGTACATCTTGAATTTTTGACTCCAAGATTATTATGAGACATCTATGAATTACTTAAAAGACCCTACAAAGAAATTGTTGTTATTGTTTGTCTTTTAGTCTTGAAGAGTACTAATGACATCACATGGGTGATGTCTTGACTTTCAAGTGAATTGGATTTAAATGAGGCAGAGCTGCACAAAGTCATCAGATTCAATCTCTCCTCCAGAGTCAGGGAAGTCATAGCCTGCAATGTTGTGAATGACCTTGGCCTTTCCAAATTAAGGCCTTTCCCAGGTCTCAGTTTGTTTGTGGCAATACCTATTCAATAATTAAGGACTCGGTAAGAATTGAGACAAAAGGTGGCCTTACTTATTATGAAATATATCAATTTGAGAGAGGAAGAAACTCAAAATTTCTGACCAGAACACAATTGCCATTTATGGCTTATTCAAAGCCATCAGGTTTCAGGGGAAAAAGATATATGTATATATTATATATTGAAAATGGAAGTGTGTATAACTATATGTGATATTGGTCACCAACTCATAGATTAAAAGCAAATGTTATTAAGATACTTACAAAATTTACTCAAAATATTTTAATTTATAATTAATATGAACTCTGGCACATTTTATATTTTTAGTATTTTTTTTATTTTTGGAAAAAATGGTCTTTGTATCCATGCCCATTAGTGAAAGAGAATATGATATATTAGGCAAAATTGTAACAGCAACATCAATCTTCCCATGTTACTACCATGATGGGGTGGATTTTAAAATATATATTATCATTCATAAAGGTACCTTATAGCTATAGAGAAGTTATAAATTAATCAGAATCTCACTGATAGCATTTAGATGGAAAATACACTAGAGAAGTCTGCAGTCCCTACTTCAGACTAAACAGAGGCTATGGGAACTTCACAGATTTCTGGTCCAAATGCCTGAGTTGTAACATTTCTACCAAGTGGATCAGAATGTCCCTCTCACTATCCTAGTAAAGACAAATTTCCTTTCTTTCTTTTTATTTGTACTCATTCTTTTCAAGCATTTACCATCTACCCCAGATGGATAATTTTTACTTTCATATTTAAATAAGTGAATAAAATAAATGAATTGCTAATGAAGTAAAATATGTAATTTAAGTTATTTCACTCAAATGGTAATTCCAAGTATACAAGTACATATACATGAACATACACACATAAACTTTATTTATATCTATATAATATGTATATACTACATCTATATATATACATAAAATAACATATGTTTGTGTGTGTGTATAAATACTATATATACACATAGTTTCTTCTCTATTCAGGGTATCTCAGAAATGTGCCATTAAATTTAGCATCAGTGATAGTTCTATTTCTGTCTAGATACTGTGGGCAAGCGTGAATGAATCAAATTTACAGTGTTACTTTTCATCATATTTGGGCTTTTCTTTCTAGAATGCTTACTTAAGGGAACTAGACAGCAATCTCGTGCATGTGTCTTCATGTGGATGGAATAAAATCTAGAAGAAAATAATGTCCTCTCCCAAGAAAGTTTGTTATTTGGCCTTATACATACAAAGTAAATGCAAGTGTCATGATGGGAATTAAGAGGGTCCTTCAATTTATAAAACTGATAGTATCCTGAAGTAATATATTAAATACTTTAAAAAAAATTTTCACTTTAAATGCATCAGAGGAGATTGTAATTTAAAGCTAGTCTAGAGTGATTCCTTTTGGAAGAAAAAAAATGTTAGTTGAATTAGTTCCTGCCCCCATTATTTTATTTCCTTTCTAAGTTCAGAATTTCCTACAATGGGCCTTCTTAAAGTAGGGAATGCTTATAATAGTTTCAGTGCTTTATAGCTAATTTGATTTTTTCCCACTGATTCTTCACATCGGTATTTCATTGTTGTAAAGGCACAACGTGGTGAGAGAGAAATGTAAAGTTAAGGGTGTGGCAAATATTTACTCAACACTTTCATTGGGTGGATAAGATGGGAATTTCTGCCAGATTAATAACAGATAAACTATGTAGAAGGCCAAAAATCCAGAGGCAACCTCAAATATAATTTTAAGTAAATTTCCATAATTTATGAAATTCTCAAGTAGTCTGAGGTCTCCTTTAGGTGAGAGATATCTTGGCCTGGTCATGATTGCAGAGTATATTTTGTAACCTTCCCCTACTCCCAGTCCTTGATGATTCATGTTGCATTTATTTTACGTTTGTCTCTTCAAACAATTTTAAAAACTAGAAAAGAATATCAGTATTGTATTTTCAGAATCACAGTGATGTTATGAATTCTTTTTCAAGTTATAGAACACTGTGTGCCACAAATAAAGGCAGTGCAAAGTAGTCAATATAGAGCTAGGCTGGAAATCATTAAGACCAGGATTGCAATCCTGACTTTGTCATACATTGACTGTGTGACCCTGGGAAAGTCTTTGACCTCTTTCTGTCCTAGATACCTTCTTGAGACTGAAAATCACAGATAGGTTGGGTTGAGCATCTTCCTAGTGAAATTGTAAGTCTGAAGCCCTCATCAGACAGAAATCAAATCTGCGGAGACTATCACTGACATTTTTAAAAAGTAGCTTTAAAACCCTAAAAATGTACTTAAGACCCTAAAAACCCTAGAGATTCACTTCTCTTACTTTTAAATCAATATCTATTTGTGGTAGCTAGGTGGCATATTGGACAGAGCACTGAAACTGGAGTTAGAAAAACTGAGTCTGAATCCTGCCTCAGACATTTACTACCTGTGTGATGCTGGACATATCTCTTAAACTTGTCTGCCTCCATTTTTTTTATCTGTTAAAAGGAAATAATAATAGCATTTATCTCCAAGGTGTTTCAGTCTTCAAGTGAAGCCCAGGAAAGTGCCAGGGTGGAACACCTGACAATTTTGTTAGTTTCCACTAATTTCTGTTCCAGTAGAGATCAGAGTAGGGGCCTACAGCTGGAGGGGCAGGCAGGTACCTGGGGTATATGCATAAATACATGGGAACACAAGGAAATGGGTTCTGTGGGGTTTCCATACTCCATGAAGATACCTGTTGGTATTAAGTAATCAATTGGTGGGGGCAGCTAGGTGGTGCAGTGGATAAAGCACCGACTGTGAATTCAGGAGTACCTGTGTTCAAATCCAGCCTCAGACACTTGATACTTACTAGCTGTGTGACCCTGGGCAAGTCACTTAACCCCCATTGCCCCACCAAAAAAAAAAAGTAATTAATTGGTGATGATGACAATGACAACAGAGATGGTAGTGATTTATTATGTACCTACTATAGATCAGAGTCCTAGGTACTAGAGACATGTTGGAAGTACTTTAAGGATATGTCTTTAAGAATAGATGTATTGATTTACACTAAGTTAGAGGTGCCTTAGGACACAGATTATTTCTTATTTCTCTTCACATGCTACTAAATGGGTACAAAAATAAATATACTTAATTAGTAACTTTATTAATCATTCCTCCATATTGGACAATATTCTTCCATATCATATTCCTATTAGATACATCAGGTATCTGCGATTCTGATGCTGTTTCCTTTTTGGTTTGCAATTAGTTTCCTGTCCAGGTACAAGATTCTTATTCAATTACATTTCTGACCTGGATTTATTTGCTAATTAGGTTTCCCAAAAAATACAATGCTGACTCTGGGATAAAATGTAATAAATATCTCTGGATTAAAATAACAAGACAATATAAAGATAAAATGATGTGGTAAATCGAATATATTTTTCAGGCTTTCACAAAGTTTAAGGAAAAAGAAATGCATTAGTAATGACATCTACACTTCCATGGAAAAAGTAAGTGCTGATACTTTAATATAAAATGGCATCTCTGTGTGTGTGTGTGTGTGTGTGTTTGTTGTGTATAAAGGATAAAAATTATTATTTTTTATTCTTGATTTTTATCACATGATACGATACGTGAAAGTAGCAAACTTTAAGCACCACAGAAATGCTAAATAGTATAAGTTTTCATTTATCTATTTCAAAATTTACCCTCCCCACTTCCAAAAAGATTTGAAGTTCCTCATTTTCTTCTATAAGTAATATACATAACTGCAAGCCACATGATATTAGATTTATGCTATAACAATTTTGTCATGAGATAGTCAAAGAGTTGCACAAACGTGTTTTCTCTTTTATTCCTTTTGTTGATTCTCTTCCTAAGAGTAAAAAACACTGTGATAGAGTATCCTATCTTGTTTTCTGGCTTACATTGAGATACTGGTTCATTACATTACTGCATTAGTGTTCTCTATTGATACAGAGAAGAGTCACAGAATGGGAGTGGGGTTTTCCTGTTAGAGTAAGATCTTAGAGCTATGCTGATTAGATAATTGTGAACTTATCATATAACCCATAGTCTAACAAGACAAACATTGCCACACTGACTAAGGAAGAGTTGGAGGTTAGAAGGTTACATTCTCTCTGAGAATTACTGAACCCCGACAATTCCCCAGAGCTTCCTCTCCTGTTGCGCTAATTCACAGTGGCTAGGACTTCTGGAAAACAGGCACAGGTTAATGACTTGTAGCACCACCTACTGGTTATGATACAATCTAGGTAAGTTTTGGTTGGTTTTAAAGAGAAAAGGAAAATGAGCATAGCCTAAATTAAAGCAGCATGTTGTCTAATGCTAGAGTAGTGTCTCTTGTCTAGGTGATTGGGAATAAGTGTACTAGTAAAGGGAAGGCAGGTTCAGGGATATGAAAAGTGACCAACTGTGGAGCCTCCTTTCCTAATGCTATATCAGCTCCTTTATCTAGACCTACTCTTTCAAACCCTTTTCAATGTTCCCCCTCTATCCCAATGTATGCAATAAAAAAAGGAACTTGATAGCCCTATGGAAGAATTTAGATGCCCCGTCCCTGCAAAACAAAACAAACAAAAAACTTTAAAAATCATATAAAGGGAATATCTAGTCACTCTAACACTAAATAAAGAAGTTTATTCAGAGTTTAATTTTTGAAATGAACCCACAATAGTGCATATAATATGCATATGATAAACAAAAGAGATATACTGGTGGTCATCTCCATACAATTTCAGAGGGGTAAAAGTTGAGCAGCATGATGTCATAGTTGATAGAGGGGTTATTCTAGTTCCCTAGATCAGTTGTCCTTAAGCTTTCTTTCCTGAAACCCTGAACTCTACTTCCACCCTGCTCTCTCAATAGAAGTAATACTACATTAATGCTACTTTCTTGAAATTGAGGGCATCCATCCTGAACTTTCATAAATCCTATCCTCCACACTTAGAAACTATATCCTTAGCTTCCTTCTCCTTTACTTCTGTCTCAGAGGTTGAGGTGACAAATGATCTTGGCAAGGCTAATCCCTTCTGCCCTTGATTCCATCCCTTTCCATCTTTTCTAGGAAGTTTCTTAGTGGACTATTCCTTCTCTAATCTTTAATATCTCCCTCTCTATTGCTGTCTACAGACATTCTCAGACTACCTTATACTGAAAAAGAAATTCCACTGACCCTATAATATCTTCATATAATCTTTTATCTCATACTATCTCCAGATTTTCACTTCTAAATTTCCACAGAAAGAAAATATATACTCATACCTCCACTTTCTTACCACCTAATCAATCCTCAGATTCTTTACAGTCTGAATTCTTATCCCATTGCTGTACTGAAACTATTTTGTCTAAGAGCTCACCAATGACTTTTCATTTGTAAATTCAATGATCTATCAGGAGTCTTCATTCTCTGTAAAATTATTTAAGCATTTAACATGGATAGAAATAATGATACTTTTTCACTTTGGGATGTACTCTTCTTTCTTGATCTTGATGCTTCTCTCTCCAATTTTTAATCCTACTTGTATGTCAATTTTTATCAGCCTTTTAAAGTAGTTCTTTAAAGTAGTTGCTCTTCTTGTATCAGTGTGTCATGAGTCTCCTCTCTTCTCTGCCTTTAGTCCTCTTCTTTTTACCCTTTATAATCTTCCTTGCAAATCTCACCCACCAGAAAGACTTAAATGATCAACTTTTTTATATAGTATATATATGTTTATAAATATATATTTATACTCACACATAACTTGTGTCTCCTTTCAATGCCAAAATTGGATCTATAATTTTGTTTCATATCTGTATTTAGATGTCACACTGACCCCTCAATCTAACATATATAAATGAACTCATCTTCTTATTCCCATTCCCTGCAAAACAAAACAAAAAACAAAAAAAAACCTCTGACCCTACTTTGAATATACCTATTTCTATTGATAAAATTGTCATACTCTTAATCATGTATGTTCAAAATTTATTGCTTTTGCTTCTCATTTATTCCCATGTCCAATTAGCTATCCAAGCATATAGATTATATTTCTACATCTCACATCTTTTCCCTTCTCTATATTCATATAGACAACACACCTCTTTCCCACACCACAGGATTATAGGATTCAAAACTCTATTAGACCTTAGAGATTATCTGGTCCAATAATGATATTTCACAAACAAAGAAAATGTGATCCAAAGAGGTTCAGGGTCACATTGGTAGGGTTATTCAAAACTAGAATGCAGGACTAAATGCAAAGGACTTGCTTCGACATCATACCAACTCTATTTTAATATATCAAGACTCATATCCCTCCTTCCCATTTCTCCTTTATCATTATTCACACAGCTATAAAAATAACTATCATAAATGAATAGATCTGACTATTGCTCATCTGCAAAAAAGAGGGAAATCTATTAATATGACTTCAAAAGTACTTTCTGATTCTTTAAATATTTTATAATTTAAAATTTATTTTCCTGGGTCTCTCTGGGATTCAAAATCTCTTTTTTTGCTTCTATTAGAAGTTTCCTATGTCTATCCCCTTGTATATTCTCTCTTTCCTTGGCTTCTACAATATTGTTCCATTCCTGTCTGCTCTGACCTGTATTACCACTTTTCTTTCTATGCCTTCTGAGTTTTTTGTTTTTTGTTTTTTTTTGGCGAGTTATCATCGATCTCCAGTTGCCTAGTATTTGGTATGCACTAAGTCCTGTCTTTGGTTCTCTTCCATGACTAAATTCATTTCCTATAAGATCATTTCAGATCCAATTGCTTTGAAAACCATTGTTACACACATTATTTCTAAAATTATCTATTTCTCTCACATGAATTTTAATCTTATACCACCAGTGCTTGACACATTAACCTAAATGTCTAATTGAAATTTTGAATTGAATATATCTAATAGAAAATGATTATATTTCTCCTAAGATTATTCATTCTTTAAGCTTTCCTATTCTTATTGAAGGATCTACTATATTCTTTGTTACCCATATATTTTTAAATAATAATAATAATACATTTTTATTTAAAGTTTTGAGTTCCAAATTATATCCCTCCTTCTCTCCCTCCCCTTCCTTCTCCCTCAGGCAATAAGCAATCAGATATAGGTTATATATGAGCAATTATATAAAACATTACCATATTGTTCATTTTGTATAAGAATAAAAGAAAAAATGAAAGAAAGTGAAAAATAGCATGCCTTATTCTGTGTTCAATCATTATCAGTTCTTTCTTTAAAGATGGATACTATGCCTTATCATTAGTCATTTGGGATTGTCTTGGATCATTGTATTGTTGAGAATAGTTAAGTCATTCACAGTTCTGCATCAAACAATATTGCTATCACTGTGCTCAGTGTTCTCCTAGTTCTGCACAGTTAACTGTACATCAGTTCATATATATCCTTAGAGGCTTTTCTAAGATCATCCTGTTTGTCATGTCTTATAGCACAATAATATTCTATCACAATAATATAACACAGTTTATTTAGCCATTCCCCAGTTGATGGGCATTCTTTGGATTTCAAATTCTCAGCCACCACAACAATAGCTGCTATATTTTTGTACAAATAGGTCTTTTATCTCTTTTTTGTTATCCTTATTCATAACAAAAGTGTCATCTTTAGCTTTCTCCTCTCCTTCAGTCTTCTTCCCTAACATTTGTTAAATCTTGATTAAACATTCAAAATATCTGTCACATCTATTCACTTTTTTTCTACTCACAAACATTTACCACTCCTCTCTCTGCTTCTCATCACTTCTCTCTCAGAATACTTTAACAGCCTCCTACTTGATTTTCCTTCTGTTCTCTCTCATCCTCAAATAGTCATTCATATACTTGACAGAATAATCTTCCAAAGGCATAATTCTGACTTTGTCACCTACTGATCAGAAACCATCAATGACTATTAATTATATCTGTGATAAAATACAAACTTCTCAGTCCACAATTTAGGGTAATCCACAATATAACAACATAAATTTCTAGTGTGTGTGTGTGATACATGAATGTATATACATATATAGAAACAGGTAAAAATGTATATGATCATCCTAGTACTAAATCTATGTTCTAGGTAAACTGGATTTTTATTTGCTAACTGAACTTTGCATTCTGTCTCCCACTTCCAAAAATTTACATGAGCTGTTCTGCATATCTAAAACATATTCTCTGTTCATCTCTGCCTTCAAAATTTTTCATCTTCCTTCCATAATTCAGATGCTACCACTTCTATAAAGTCTTCTATGATCCCTTTAATTGTTAGTCTTTTCCTCAATTTATTTTGTATTTACCTATTTGTGTACATGTTAAAGTATTTAGGGGAACAGAGAATGTTTGTGATTAATAAATTATTGTTGAATTACATTTGTTTGAAAGGAATTTAGTAATTTGCTTTATGTTGACCTTAGATGATAATGGCAACTAATGGAACAAAAATTTTTGTTTGACCATTGATCTTCCACTGTGTGTACTGCCTTATATTAGTTAGGCACCTGAAACCTCAGCCCCTGCAGTTTTTGCTAAAAGTCCCAAAACTAAACAGAATCATTATTTTACATACCTACATTTTCAAGTATTTTTCCTTGTTTTAGGATAAGGACATAGTTAATTATGCTTTGATCACTTTCTATTTATTGATGTAAGTTATTGGTTTAAGGGGTCATATTTATGCCATAGTTCCTATGCTTTGAAACATAAATCTGGACCTTTTCCAGTCCTGAAAATATGATCAGATATCTCCGCTGGATTTCACCCTCTTCTACTCTTCTGACAAAAGCTGTTTCTGAGACAGCCAATGAAGTAGAAAGCCTTTATCTTGTTCTGTCATTTGGGTGGAGTTCCCAAGTACACTAATATTGACTAAAGGTAAAAATGCAGGTGATTAAATTGCTCTAAAGAACTCCAAGGATGAAAAGATGAATTTGTAGGTGTCAAGCACAGGCTACAGATGATTCAAATAGCTAGAGAGAGGCAGAAATTTATTGTGTTCATCATGAAAAACAAGATAAATTGGCTTTAATACTGCACCCAGCAGAAAAATAACCATTATATTCAATTAATCTACTGGAGTCCAAAAGTAAGGGAGATGTAAAAGGCTTTATTCTTTTTTCCTTTCTTTTTTTTTTATTTTGGAGAATAAAGAAAAGGGACTGAGAGATAGATGATAGATAGATAGATAGATGAATGGACTCATACATACACACACATATATATATATATATACACATTTATCTACACACATGCACATATTTATACATACATGTAAATTATTATATATATTTATAATGTACCTATATGTGTAGATTCATATGTATATTTCAATAATAGTAACTTACATCTGTCATATTTACACATATCAATATGTATATTACATATACACACATATACCACAGATCAAACCCAAACTAACATCACAAGGCTTTGTGGTGTCTTATTGAACAAAAGAATGATTGCAAAAGATAATAGTATGTCATAACAAGGGGCATTTGGTTAGCACTTTAATGTTTTCAAATTGCTTTGTTCATAGCAACCCTGTAAGATCTGTACTATAGTTATCATCATTCCCTATTTGACTGATGAGGAAAATAAGGTTCTGGGTGATTTAGGACCTTGCACATTCTAACATAGGTACTAAGCATTAAAGCAAAGAATCATCTAGAGGCCTCCATGCCTAACTTGCTATTGTCTGGTCTATTCTCCTCATAATAAAATTCATGAGTGACTAGATGAATCTACACAAATGGTTGAGTTGGCTAAGGTAAAAATGCTGGTGACACAATCGAGAGAACACCAAACCTGGAATCAGGAAAACCTGAGCTCAAATACTGCTTTAGACTCTTACTAGCTGTGTGACCTTCGGCAAGTCACTTAACCTGTTTGCCTTGGTTTCCTCATCTGTAAAATGAGAATAATAGTAACACCTACTTCCTATGGTTGTGAGGATAAAATAAGATAATAATTGTAAATCACTTAGCACAGTACCTGGCACATAGTGTTTATAAATGTTTGCTATTAGCTCTAGTAAAAAACCTCAGCAAATAATAGTGTTCAGGTGAGCTTAAGGCATGAGATAAAAACCAATAGACTCTCTACAAAGAACAAGTTTAAGAGTGTTCAAAATAACATCATGCCTATACACAGTTATAATTACAAATAAGAAACTAAACTTTTATTTCCATGGAATTTTTTCCATTGAAAAATAAATACGATTTTCTACTATCCTTTTTCTACTACTTGAAGATCTAATGAGGATTTGGTAGGAAAATCTATTGCTTCCCAAATAAAGTTCCATTGCTCCTGGGCACACACACACACACACACACACACACACATACACACACACACACACACACACACACATGCGATTAAGTCTAAACTCCTCTTTGTGCCATTCAAAGCCCTTCACAATATGAAGCTATCTTGATTTTCTAGTTTTATTTCATATTACCACTTAACACATATTCTATGTTCACAACAAACTGATTTATTATCTGTAGCTTGAATACTTCCTTCTCTTTCCCAGTTTCTTGGCTCTTTTTTTGTTCTGTTCCCTATTCATCAAAAGTCTTCCTTCCCTCTCTTTATCCATAAAACTCCCTCCTCCCCCCTCCATTTTTATTCTTTGGATTTTTATTGTTAGCTCATTTCAGTTGTGTCTGAATCTTCATGACCCCATTTGGGGTTTTTTGGCAAAAGTACTAGAGTGGTTTGCCATTTCCTTCTTCAGTTCATTTTACAGATGAGGAACTGAGGCAAAAAGGGTTAAGTGATTTGCCCAGGGTCACAGAGCTAGTAAATGTCTGAGGCCAGATTTAAACTCATGCAGATGAGTTTTCCTGATTCTAAGGCAGCACTTTATCCACTGTGACAGATAGTTGCCATATAATTTGGGTAGGAACAATGACTTCATCAGTATATAGAATTCTTGGTAGGGAACTTCCTCTATGAAAGTTGATGGGCAATTTTTCAGCCATTCAGTGTATGTTAATTGTTAACCAAAATATATATCACAAGTCCATGAGACATATGTTGCAATTGGATTTATTACAAAAGAAATCAACATGCATGTGAAATTCTAAGTTGAAGGACTTCATGTTCCAAATAGAAACTTTAATATTTGTGCAAATTCAACAAAGGGAAGAGGAAGAACATCAATCTTCTCCTAAATGAGAGGAGTCAAATAGCATTAGGAGTAGGGAAAGAACTAATTGCCTCCTAAAGATGAGGAGAAAAACAAAAGAAAGGGAGGGGAAATCATTAATAAGTAAGATGGTAAAAGCATCATTCTATTATCTTGGGGACTTCTAGACTATGAAGATAGGATGGTCTGCTTATCTACAAAGGTCCTGCACAAAGTTTCTCACTCTGGTGCAGACTGGTTGCCACCTGTCTTGACTTCCAAGAACACACAGATAGTTTGGAGTGCAGACAACAAATTATGTCAGCTCAGGGAGGGCTTCATCCTTGACATATTCAAAGACTCTTGTATACTCTGGGTCCAGTGTTTCTGGAAAATATGGTGACTCAAGAAGGCAAATTCAGGGAGCTTCTAAACACAATGATGCCTGGGACACTGAAAGGTTAAGTAATTTTCTCACCATCATAGAGCCAGTGTGTAGCAAACATAGCACTCAAACTCTTCCTCACTCTGAGGCTACTCTATCCATACTGACTTTTAATTAAATTCCTACCTATGCTTTTAAACCCAACTTAAAGAATCAAAGAATTTTTAGAGCTGGATGGAACCTCAGGGACCATTTCCTCTAATTCATGCAAGAAGTCCCTACAATAATTCAAAATAAGTTGGTTATCTAATTTCTTTTTAAAGACCTCCCAGGAGAGGGAACTTATCACCTCCTGAGGCACCCTATTCTGTTAAAGTATTAGAAAGATTTGGCTGACTTCAAGCCTAAATTTACCTCTCTACAACTTCTATCTATTGTTCCTGGTGATATGAAGAATAAACCTCATCCACCTTTTACCTTCCTGCCTTTCAAATACTTTACAGCTATTATGAACTCCTGAGTATGTTCCTCTCCAGGATAATCATTTCCAGGTCCCTCAACAATTCTCACATAGCATAGATTCATGGCTCTTCATCATCCTGGTTGTAATCCTCTGAATGACATGCTCTTTATTATTGTTTTTCTTAAACTCTTGTGCCCAGAACTGGCCACAATCCTCCAGAGATGTTTTGAACAGGACAGACAACAGAGGGATCAGGATATCTTACTACTTGACTTATCTGTTTACTACCTGTCGTTCTGCCTCTCTTAATGCAGCCCATGATGGCACTGATTTCCTTTTCTTTTACTTTTGTTATTGCTCTTTGGCTGACTCATTACCAGAGTCAGAATTATCTTGGCTTTACAATCCACCAAACACTTCAGATCGTCTTTTTTTTTTTAGTCCAGGTTAAACTTTATATTTAACCCTATTTAATTTTCATTTATTATATTCATACCAATATTTTAATCTGTTAAGATATTTTTGGATCCTGATTATCATCTTGTGCTTTAGTTACCTCTCCCATCTTCATGTTATCTGCAAAGTTGATGAATGTGCTATCTGTAATCCTTTATCTAAGTAAATGATAAAAATGTTAAATAGCACAGGACCAGGTTTAGATCCCTGGGATGCTCAACTGGAGACTGACCTTCTCCTGTAATTTCCTCCAAAATGTTTCCACATCCTCTTTGACCTCACACCTATCATAGTCTTTTCTTTTACACCTCTCTAATGATTTTATTATGTAATATTTTATAACTGTGTCTTGTTCCCAGATTAGACTATTAACTCTATGAGGGCAGGGCACAAATTTTACATAATCTTACTCTCTTCCTCAGCTCCCAGAAGTGATATCTTACTGTGCTGACCCTTTATAAATGTTTGTTGAATTTTGAAAGCAAAAAAAAAAAAAGAAGAAATTTCATGTATTTATTATTTATATACAAAGCCATTGACAAATTTGAAAGGTCAAGTAGCAGCGAATGTATTCTGTTTTTTTGTTTGTATTTTAAAGTGTATTTCACTGTTTGAATGCTTAAAGTAGCCACAGAGAATGATATATTTTTAGCAGGAACATTTTGTTGACTGTCACACTGTAGAAACAGAATGAGGATCTAACAGGACAGAAGGGAATACTTCTGTGTTTTTGAAAAGCTATCTAATTCATTATTTGTGACAATGAGTTAAACTTTGAGTGTGTTATATCCCCACACAGAAGGGCTTTGCTAAGACACCTAATACATGCTTAAGCCCCAAAAGAAGGCAGTGTGTGAATTTCAGACTATAGTAACTAAACAATTTTAGAAACACTGCATAGTTTTGAAGTATCCTCAGACAAGAGTTACGGTGTTAGTAAAGGCCCACAGGAGGTTTTTTGAAATAATCAAAGCATTACAAGCAAAGTCAAGAAATCTCAAAGTTATTCTGAGGGAGCAAAAGTCTTAATTTCATGGATAAATCAAGAACTCAATGCCAGGGAAATTGATGTTACACTGAAAAGTTTCCTACCTGAAATATATCCATAACTCCGTGAAGAAATGAATGGAGAAAACAGAAGAGATTGACTCACGATATCTAAAATGAAATAAATGTCCATAAATTTGTAAAAGACACAGTTTTCTAAAATTTCCATGATCCTTAATGTAGATGTCACCTATTTTAGATATGAGGGATAGTAACTGTAAATTCTAATATACCTACATGAATCTAGTAAATACACAATCAATTCAGTTCAATAAAAAATAAACATTTGCAAAATTTACTACTAGGAATTAATGGGAAGTTACAATGATAGATAATGAATTAATTTGTGCTTAAAATCTCTAAGACAGTTATACCTCTCCTTGGTCTTATAGATTCCTTATATGAGTACAAATGGTTGAAAAACTGGATTATAAACCAGTGTTCAGTTACCATTGACATTTGTAATGAAACCACTTCACATCCCATTACAAAGTAAAATTAAAACATTAATTTCCATAATTATATAGAGGTATTATCAAGGATGTGTAATATTCTGAACCAACCAGGTGATATAGTGGATAGAATACTGGGACTGAAGTCAGGAAGACCATCTTTCTGAGTTAAAATATGTTCTTGGACATTTACTAGCTATGTGACCCTAGACAAATCACTTAACCCTGTTTTTCTCAGTTATTCATCTGTAAAATGAGCTGGAGAAGGAAATGGAAAACCACTCTAATATCTTCACCAAGAAAACCCCAAATGGAGTCATGAAGAGTCATACATAACTAAAATGATGAACAATAACAAAATGTAATATTATTTTGTATGGATGTCAAAGCTTTTAGAAGGCAGATCTGAAGATATTTTTGTTGAAGTAAATTGGAAAAAAGTTTTCCATCTGATTATATTGAGCTAAAGTTTTAAAATAGTGCTCTAATTCAGTTCAGGAAATAAAATCAGAATTATTTATAACTGTTGAACATCTATAAGGAAGATGTCAAACTATTCCTTGGTTGATTTTTTAAAAAATCTATCTTAATGGTAAAAGTAAACTAGCAATTTTCATCTTGATGTTAATTAATGACGCCTACCATTTAAGAATGATATTCTGTCCCATTAAGCCAAAAAAACTAACACCAATCATTTGGAAGCAGAAATAAGTGTCCTTAAAGTTATGATAGCAAAGTTATAATATCTGGTCACACGTGTGCCACTGTGCCATGACATATGTTTCATGGCTTTCAAAATATTACATGAATGAGCCCATTATTGGCCTTTAAAATATCTTCATATAAAATACATATCACATTTTTTTCTAACCTTCATAGGCTTTTGCAGTAGTTTTTTTTTTTTAATGATTTCCCTGATTGAAGTTGTTCTAGCCATTGCTCAATTCAGCTACTAAAGTAACATTGCTAAGACATAGATCTGACCATTTTAATCTCCTACTCAATAAAGTCCATTGGCTCTCTTTTATTCTAGATTCAAGTACAGAATCTTCTGTTTGGCATTTTAAACCCTTTATAACTTGACACCAACCTACATTTCTAGGCTGTTTCACATGATTTCGCTTCCCTAGACTACAGTCTAGCCAAATTGGCCTCTTTATAATTGCTCACACCGTCATTTTTCTGCTTTTCTGCATTTGCACAGGCTGCCCGTCATGACAGGAACACTTGCCTCATTTCTTGGAAAGGCTCCTCAACTCAACTTTTTGCAATCCCTTGGTTTTTCTCAAGGCTCAGCCCAAATAGCTCCTCCTATTTGATTACTTTCCAAATTCTTAGCTATCTTTTCTGGCATCATTACTGGCTTTCTTCAGTCAATGTTGCCTTACCCACTGACCAGACCAGAGGTGTCTGAGTCTGAAGCCCTGGACTCTCACTTAATGATTTTTCACCTCATCTCCACTAGTTTTAGTCCACCATGTGCTTCGTGGGTATCTCTACACTATTTTGCTACAGTATCTGTCACATAGTAAATAATAGATACTTTTTAGTAATTCACTCATTCACACATATTCCTTTTATAGTATCTCAAACATTGATAGAAAAACTTATGGGGAAATAGGGTGGGGGGTTGAGGTAGGGGTTTGGGGTAGGGGTAAGGGTCCTTAGGAATTCGTCTTTAAAGAATTATGCCCTTTTGAACACAAAACTAATTAGAATAAAACAATAGTTTATTTAGGGTGCTAGAGAAAGGAAAGCAAGAGAGAAACCCTTAGACTTCTGATGGGGAGAAGGCATAGCACAGAGGCGGGGCTCTGAGATACCTATCTCCTCAAGCAGGAGACAGGCAGATACTTTTATAGAGGACTGATGGTGATCATCTGATTGTGGAAGGTTCCCTTATTGAAGGAGGACCATCCCCCACTGGTGGTGGCTGGGGGAGTTGGGTGAGGGGTGGCTGGGGAATCTCTCAAGCCAACTCTTTCCTCCTCAAACCACAAAGGCAGCAGCCACACCTAATCTTGTCTCCCCAGGGGCGGGGGAGACTACAATGAAAGATGGTGGTTCTGGAGCTAGCTCAGTCCTGATCAGGTGCCCCTTATTTCTTTAGGTGTATCTGTCCTTTGGTTTAGTTTCTCAAGGAGACGGTTCTTTGATTTACCCCAGAGAACTCCTGAGATGCTAGGCCCATACCAGAGATCTTCTGAGGTACTAGGCCCATAACAGAAAATGTTGAACAATACAAAGTTAATGACATGCACATGGACAGGAAAGACATGCACACACATACACACAATACATGCACATGCACACACAATTTCTAGCTCTTTCTTTGGTTTTAGGAACAATAACCAAATGAATAGTGAGACAATTGACTAGCTCATGGCCCATTCACAATCTTTGATTTCTTAAGACCCTCACTTTTTTATTTATATTTCCAGTGACTGCCCCATAATAAGTATTAAATAAATGCTCTTTCATTCTTTCCTCACATGTGTAGATCACAACAGATTTACACTTTAATAGACAGACTTAGAGCATTCTTTGATTGAGAAAAAAAATTATCACCTGATGATAAACATTTCTAGATAAAGGTTGATCTTCAGATTTCAGAAAGAAACTATAGCTAAGCCAGTATTTAAAGACTTCCAGCTTTGCAGAAGCCACCAGAATGTGTCCCCTGCCAGCATTTCCTTCAGGAGATGAGAATCATCTTCATGATGTTATGAGGCACTATAGCAGACCATTCATTCAGGTCAATTGAGTTTACATTTTATTATCAGTGACAGACTATTGAAGAAAACTAATTCATAGCTAAAGTATTTTTTATCTCATTTCTTTTTACTGAAATACAAAGAATTAATTAGCCTGAAAAACAGTATCACATTTAATTTACAGGGCAGTATTATAGGGCCAGGCCACCATGGAAGTTTTCTGGTATACATCAAAGAACCCTCTCCTTGAGAAACTGAAACAAAGGACAGACACACCTAAAGAGATAAGTGGAACAATTGGACTGAGCTAGCTCCAGGACCACCACCCTTCATTCCAGTCTCCCCCACCCCTGGGGAGATAAGATTAGGTGGGGCAGGAGCCTTTGTGGCCTGAGGAGCAGAGAGATGGCTTGGGAGATTCCACAGCCACCCCTCACCCAATTCCTCCAGCCAACACCAGTGGCAGATGATCCTCCCTCCATAAGTGAACTTTCCACAGTCAGTTGATCACCCCCATCAGTCCTCTATAAAAGTATCTGCCTGTCTCCTGCTTGAGTTTCTCAGAGCCACACTCTGTGCCATGCCTTCTCCCCATGTTAGAAGTCCAAGGATTTCTCTCATGGTTTCCCTTCCCCAGCCCCTAAATAAACTATTATCTTATTCTATTGGATTTGTGTACAAGAGGGTGTAATTTTTTCTTCAGGGCAATGTGAGTTAAGTGACTTGCACAGGGTCACACAGCTAGTACATGTCAAGGTCTGAGGCCAGTTTTGAACTCAGGTCCTCCTGAATCCAGGGACAGTGCTTTTATCCACTGCACCACCTAGCTGTCCCCAGAGGGTGTACTTCTTTAAAGAGGAATTCCTAAGGACCCCTACCCCAAACCCCAACCCCTATTCCTATCCCAAACCCCTGAACCCTATTTCCCCACAACAGCAGGCAAAACCATGTTTTAACACCAATATTTGGGGACAAAGAAAACATTGGCCTTGTGGGCTTTCTGTGTTGAAGTATGAGAGATTACTGTATATAATTTAACCTGCATGGTAGCCTAATCCATAAAACACTGACACACTTTATATGTACACTTAGAAAGTCATTTCTATGGAAACATAAGATTACTCTGAAATTTTCATTAATATTTTTTCTATTTTTCTTTTTAATCTAGAGTAAAGCAATGATGTGAAGATTTGTCTCATATTTAGCTCAAAGGCAACTTCTGAATATACCATTTAGTCAATACCTTGATCTTTTCTCAGGAAAATAAGATCAGATTTTCATCTTATAAAATCTTTTATGGAATCTCTTGAGAGTCTATATAGAATAAGAAATTTAATGTATATAGAATGAGAAATTGATCTAAGAATTTTAGAGTTTGGTAAATTACACCAATATACAAATCACTGTCTATTATTCAATTCATAGGATAAACTACACTAGGAATATTCAAGCAGGAAGTAAGTGCTTAGGCAACATTCCTGCAAGAAGCAATAAATAGAAACTAATGCTGGTCTAAAGGCTGGCAATGTTTCCTAGGGTTTTGTGATGTAAACACCTGTCTATTTGCATAGTATGCAGTGAAAATAGCCAGAATACAAAACTTTTCTCACAATGACAATTAATATTTTGGATAAGGGCAAAAAGCTACTTTCCCTTCTTCCCAGTACTATCAAAATACATGCAATTATGCTTTATTAACAAGGTACAAAAAAAGAAAATAAAACTTTCAGCTGATGAGTAGCCAATTAGTCTAAAGGACATATATGATAGAAGAGCAGCAGTTGTTACAATAAATTGTTTGTTATAAGCTCATTGATGCGTCTAACTGTAATACATGTTATATGGTTAACTAAATTCTTTAGTCAATGCTTATAAAGATAACTCAGACTATTTCTGTGAAAGGTAAATTGTGCAGTGTATGGAGCACAGCACCTTGAGTTAAAGACCTGCCTTAGATACTTAATAGCTGTGTGATCCTGGACAAGTATTTAAACTTGATCTTAGTTTTCTCAACTGGAATGGAGAGAAAATAACACCTAACTCCTAGGAGCTGTTGTGAGGATAAAGTGAGATAGTATTTGAAAATCACTTTTAAAAACTGTAGTTTAAAGATACTGTTAGGATTTCAAAAATGCTGTTACTACTGAGCATTAATGATTTTAATGAAGTAAAAATATATTATTTGATATAGGGAGACTCGACCTGTGATTTCACTGGTATATGGATCACCCCAATGAGGGATCTCGCTCTAGCAATGTAGGTTGGCACCTTCTTTTAACCTTCTAGTCATATATAATTGCCAAAGGAAACTGAAAGTGTAAGTGACCTGTCTAGGATCAAAAAACTGGCAAGTGTCAGAGGGAAGAATGGGATTAAGGTCTTTCTGACTCTGAGGCCAACTCTCTCTTAACTTGCAACTTTTTCTCTCTACTGGCTAATACAAAAGAACATTAATATTTTGTTAATTGTTCTCCCAGGCTAATCACACACACACACACACACACACACACATACACATATATGTATGTAAGTATATGTATAGGTGTATGTATATGTGTATGTATATACATATAAATGTATATATACACATATTTGTATTTACACACATACACATATACATATATGTATCCATACACAAACTATATATATGTAATATTGATATGTGAAATTATTATGGGGGAAATTGATGGGGGTTTGGGGTAGTGGTTCTTAGGAATTCCTTTTTAAAAAATTACACCCTCTTGCACACAAATCCAATTAGAATAAAATAATAGTTTATTTAGGTACTATGGAGAAGTCCTTGGACTTCTTCTCATGGGGAGAAGGCATGGCACAGAGGCATGGCTCTATGAAATACTTTTTCCCCTGAGCAGGAGACAGGCAGATATTTTTATAGGGGACTGATGGTGGACTGATGAGGTGATCATCTGATTGTGGTAAGTTCCCTTATTGGGGGAGGACCATACCCCACTGGTGGTGGCTGGGGGAATTTGGGTGAGGGTCAGCTCCGGATCTCTCAAGCCATCTCTCTCCCCGTCAGCCACACTTAATCTTATTTCTCCTAGGGGTGGAGGTGGTCCTGGACTTAACTCATTCCTGATCCTGTGCCACTTATCTCTTTAGATGTGTCTGTCCATTGAAGGAGAAGGTTCTTTGATTTACCCCACAAAACTTCTGAGGTACCTGGAGCCCATAACAATAATTTGTATTATAATATTACATATAGAAATAATATTTTACAATATTATATATATGTATAATTTTTAATGTTAAAAATCCTGCTCCACTAAAGTAAAAGTTGTTTCTACTGGTGGTATAATTTCTTGTAGTGAAATGAACTAGTGTTTATATATGTATGTATATACATGTCTATATACACACATAAACACATGTACACGCAAATATATGTGACATCTCTTCCAGGACAGAAGATTGTACCATATGACATCTGTCCAAGATCAGACTGTATTCTTTAGTTGATGGCAAAAAGTGTACTTTAAGGAGAAATGAGAAGAAAAGATTGACAAACAATCTGTTCTGGGGTATTACAAAGGACTAAGAAGTGTATATTTAAAATGTGCTTATTCATAACTCTGCCTGATATCCTATACAACTGAGCTGTATTCTGCTGGTATCAAAATAACTCTATGGGAATAAATCAGAAACATTGGGATTAATTTATGAAATAATGTTCTAATCTCATGAAGTAGCTAATATATCTCTAAAATTGCTTACATTATTCATCCACTGGAAAAACCCAGCTGTTTAAACCATGTGAAGTATGTTCCTCCTCTATTCAGTATAAAAATTCTTTTGTTAGCTGCCTTTTAATTTTTTTAATAAAAATCAAAGTAATAGCTCTTTTAACCAAATGAATAGAAAGCTATATTACATTTCATTTATAGTCAGAGTAAAAATGTAATAGAAATATAATGCAGAGATTTTAATTTATACATCATTTGTTTAAGTAAGGCAACTCTCATCAAAGCCCCTTTCACAAAGGGACAATTACCTAGAGGGATATAACTAACTTAATTAGATGCTTGTTGGAAGGAATCAGGCTAATGTACAAAGTGTCATATCAGGAAGATACAAGATACTGATGTGATGTACAGAGATTGCATTACAATAGGAGCTTAAAGAGGAGAGGGAGACAGCTCTGTATCTTCTGTTATTTGTGCTTTTAAAAAAAATATCTATTTTTCATTTTAGAGTTTCTCATTCCCTTAGGTACAGCATGAACTTAAAAGCAACCTAGATTCTTCACAGGACTTTTAGAGTCTATGATGGATCAATAATTTGTTGGTTTGTTTATGAAATATGCCAACTTCTTGGGACAGAGTCATTTTTAAGGGGAAGCCAGGATCAATATATATGTGCATAGATTTATGGGTGTTTTTGTTACAATCAGAATAAGTCTGTTTAAAGAACTCTAAACGGCAAGCTTGGCTGTTTTTGCTGTGATCTATTGGCCTATGGGTGCCACTTTAATTCTAGAGCCTAAAAATATAACTTGTGAGACTTTCATTCTGATAAACTCTTCTTGAATATAATTAATTTTAGTAGTCAGATTTTGAAAATGCAGACAAATAAGAATCCTGCTAAGGCTTAACACTATAATCACAATGATTAGTCCACTTCCTTAGGTATGTCAAAGTTGGTTCATTCCAATGAACCTTGGAATTATAGCCTTCTCACCTTTCCTATTAGAAGTATTCCATAGAAAATTAAGAAGGGATATGAGAATCACTATCTTAATTATTCACAAGCCAAAAGGAACATTTCCATTCTATATTATAACCTTTAAACAATAGTAGAGGTTGGAGAGATGGCCTAGTATCAGAAAGATCTGGGTTCAAGTCCTACCTCTTTAACAGATGCTCTGACCCTGGGCAAATCCATTGTTAGAGGAAGTGTCTCAATGATTTCCTTGTTTCACTGAAGTCACAGGTCCATTCCATGTCAGTTTTAGACAATGTTTTCCTACAACTGCTTAGATAACTTTGGCTATGTCATTTAAATAGTTTTATTTTATATAGAAATTAATAGATACAACATTATAGAGTTCTAGAGTCTCAGAGTTGTTAGGAACCTAGGTAGTCTTTCAGTCTAACCTATACCTGAGCAGAAAGTTTCTCTAAAAAAAGGCAAGGAAAGTTATCATTCTATCCTATTTGAAGACCCCCTAATTATAGGAAGTTTCTACTTTCTAAAGCAGTGTGTTCCATTTGTGAATATCACTAATTGAATAGGAGAGCATGTATAACACAAGATAAAAATGCAGAACACGTAGTTCAGGAACATGGCTTTAATTTCTCCCCCATACAAATTATTATATGAATCTATATAAGTGGTTTTGCCTACTAGATGATCCATTTATCTATATGTAAAATTTGGGTGATAATATATTAGTTGCTTGACAAGGTAGCAATAAAAGTGTTTCTTCAGACCTTAAAGTGTGATACAAATAAGAGCTAATGTTAAATCAGACTGGTATCAAGGCAAAAGCTACCACTGTTTAATTTCCACTATTTTCTACCAGTTTTGTTCTCTGGGGAAAACCAGAAAAAGTCCTTGGTCTCTTTTACTTGAGTCCTTCAAATATCCTGAAGTCATCTTTCTCTTCCCTATCTTCTTTCCTCATAGCTAAAACATTCCAAGTCCTTTCAATTGTTATTTTTATCATGAGAAAAGAAGTAATACGAATAACTGAACTCAACTGGGCAATGGCTAAACAAGCTGTGGTATATGATTTAATGGAATTTTATTGTGTTATAAGTAAGGACAAGCGGGATGATCTCAGAAAGGCCTGGAAAGACTTGTATGAACTGATGTACAGTGAAGTGAGCAGAACCAGGAGAACATTGTGCACAGTGATAGCCATATTGTTTGATGAAGAACTGTGAATGACTTAATTATTCTCAGCAATACAATGATCCAAGACAATCCCAAAGGACTAATGATGAAGCATACTATCCACCTTCAAAGAAAGAATTGATGTTGATTGAACACAGAATGAAGCATGCTATTTTTCACTTTCATTTTTTTATTCATCTTCCTATATAAAATGACTAATATGATAATGTTTTACATTATTGCACAAGTATAACTAATATCTGAATGCATGCCACCTCAGGGATGGGAGGGAGGGAAGGAGGGATAGAATTTGTAACTCAAAACTTTAATGTTTAGGGGCAGCTACGTGGCGCAGTGGATAAAGCACTGGCCTTGGATTCAGGAGGACCTGAGTTCAAATCCAGCCTCAGACACTTGACACTTATGAGCTGTGTGACTCTGGGCAAGTCACTTAACCCTCATTGCTCCACCAAAAAAAAAAAAAATTGTTTATTTAAAAAAAAAAAGAGGGGCAGCTAGATGGCGCAGTGGTAAAGCACCGGCCCTGGATTCAGGAGGACCTGAGTTCAAATCTGGACTCAGACACTTGACACTTACTAGCTGTGTGACCCTGGGCAAGTCACTTAACCCTCATTGCCCTGCAAACCCCCCCCCCCAAAAAAAAAAAGAAATCCAGGAGATTAATTATGGATAGTGTCTAGAACAATAAGATTTTTATAGCCAGAAAAGAAGAAGAAGAAGAAAAACACAATTTGTCTAGTCTAACTAGGTCAAAGTAAAATTACTATTATCACCTTTCTCATTTGGGAACCTGTAGTTTTTGTAATGGAGCCTAAGACCACATCAGCTTTTTTGAGCTATTGACTGAGCTATTGACTGAGGCTCATATTGAGCAGAGAGTGAAAATACGCCATCTGTTTATATTTGTTCTTCTTGTTGTTCTGATTAATGGGGAGGTGGGGGCATAAACAGAGACAAGTTGAGGACAACATCAAATTGTGAGTTTGGTGCCTAGGAAGTTGGGAGTACCCTTTATAGTAATTAGAAGGTTAGGAAGAGGGGAGGACTTGGGGAGAAGATAACAAGCTCAATTTTCGATGTTGAGTTTATTTTTACACATAACTCTTAATCTGGAGTGGTTCAAGTAGGTATGAGGATAAAAAAAGGTCTTGTACTTTATTTTTGTTTACCATGCCACCCTGAAGTCTCGGTTTGTGATCTCATTCTACCATGAAATTTTCCTTGATCTCAGCAGCTTCTATTACCTTCTCTGCATATATTAATTTTGTATGTATTTTATCAATTATTTTATATGTGTGTCCAATTCCCTGATAAAATATAAGTTATTTGTGAGCAGCAACTTTTATTTTTAGCTTATTTATCCCCAGAATATAGTATAGATATTGGTTTATAATAGGTGCTTAACTCTTACTTTGTTTCCTTTGTTTGTTTAGAGTAAATGTTGATTAATTTTAGTACCCTGAGTTATAATTCATTTAATTTAAACTTAAGTTAACTTTAAATTAAATTATAGTTAATTTAACATAAATTAAGTTAATTTAATCCTAGTTATTTGAACTATATCTTAGAGGGTTAAGTGGAATACAAGCCTAATGTGAATACATAGTGGGATTCATCAGTCCAAAATACTAATGTATACATTAAGATAAAGTAAATAATAAATTATTAAATAGACAATTTTGATTATATGAAATTGAAAAGCTTTCACAAAAACAAAAATAATACATTTGGATTAAAAAGGGAAGTAGGTGAATAAGAAAAGATCTTTGAATCAACCTTTTATAAAGGGTTTTGGATATATATATATTTTTATATAGATGTATGTATGCATATATACATGTATGTTTGGCAATACATAATATATACTTGTGTACATATATGTACACACATGTGCATATATCCATATACATGTAAATTGTAAAAACAACCAAAAATATTAAGTCAAAATTGAAGGAATTATAGGAAGATTGGCACACTGGTGCATTGTTGGTAGAGCTGTAAATTAGTAAATTTGAGACTCAAAGACTGGGGGCCATTCACTTGCCTGAAAAAGAGTGAACTACTTCAGGGCAGAAGAGCAAGCCAATGCTCCCATCATGAGCAGCAGTGAGATTGGACATAAGAACAACCTCTTCCTTTCTAGCTTAAGGGAGATGGGGAGACAGTCATATTTTTTAAAGCATGTGACACATGAATAAAGATAGGTAGCATGATAATAGATTGATAGTCCTGGAGTCAAGAAAACCAGAATTTAAATCTGACTTCATATTTTCTATTTGTGTTACTCTGGGCAAGTCACTTAATATTTATCTGTTTTAGATTCATCATCTACAAAAAGGGGGTTATTAATAGACCTACCTCCCAGAATTGTTGTAAAAATAAAGTGAGTTAATATGTATAAAACACTTAGTACAGTGAATGTCATAGAGTAGGCTTATAATATGTTTTTTTCCTTTCTGTAAGAAATGACAACTATGATGAAAACAATGAAGCATAGGAAGAATTACATGAACTTAACCTGCATAAAAAAGCAAAGCCAAAAATACAATATACCCAGTGATCACAAGGGAAATAGAAAGACCATCACAAAATAATTAAAAATGAATGATGTATCTTAACATAGCATAAGCACATCTCCAAAAAGACATATGAGAAGATACCATCCTCCACCCTTTGGCTGAGGTAGGAGATCCACAGAAATCAATAATTACTTATTTTTTCAGACCTATTTGATGTATAGTTTGAGGGTTTTTTTTTTCATTTGTTATCGTCTTTTTCTATCTTTTTTATTTGTCTTTAAAATATTATTAATTATAAGGCATGTCTCTCTGGGAGCAAAAGAGATACTTTGAGAAATTTATGTAATATAACATAAAAGACAGAAATTAAAATATTTTAAATAATAAAAAATTAAAATCACAATTATATAAAGAGATGCCCCCTGAAGCTTTTGAGAAAATGTAATTTATATTTATGCAAAAAAAAAAATCATCATTATCTTTTGGAAAAGAACCTAAGCTGAAACTCTATAGTCACAGAAGACAAAACCAAGAATGAGTTAATAGTACAAAAGGCACTAAGGCTTGATGTTAGGAAACATGTCCTGTTGTTTACATCTGTCCAAAAATGGAATGGGATATGTTAAGACACTGTGGTTTGCCCATCATTGGAGGTCTTCCGGCAAAGGCTGAATGACCAGTGATTTGGGTAGAATGTATTGTAGAAGGAATGCTTTTTTTAAAAACTATAGTTTAGAAATGCATCTCTATTCTAAAGTTCTACAAATGTATGTTTGATTATTATGACACTATTATTTTCCCATCCATGGCAGTAGGGAAAAAAAGTTTTGTTTGTTTTGGGGTTTTGGGGTTTTCTGTTTTGTTTTGATTTTTACCTCAAATAAGTTTCAAAATTCAATACATAAAATAAAGTTCTGATCTTGTGTATATTTGGATTATAATTCCTTCTTTTTCCTAATTCTATGTTAGTAAAAATATCAATTCATAGATTATCAGGAGTACAAATAATCTCAGAAATAATTTATTCTAATCCCAGTAAGTAGAAGACCATTTTTAAATGGCTGTATCATATTATATAGTTTGTCTTGCCTTAGAACAAATAACTGATGTAATGCTATCAAGTCAAATAAAAAAAAATGCTCTAAATCACTGCTTATTAGAGAAATACAAATTAAAACAACTCGGTATCATTTCACACTTATCAAATTGGCTAACATGATAGAACAGAAAAATGATAAATGCTGCAGGGGGTGTGGGAAAATTGGGACATTAATGCATTATTGGTGGAATTGTGAACTACTCTAACCATTCTGAAGAACAATTTGAAACTATGCCCAAAGAGCTATAAAACTATACATACCTTTTAACTTAGCAATATCACATATGTATCTCAAAGAACTCAAAGAAAAGGGGAAAGGAACTATTTATACAAAAAATAATTACAGCAGCTTTTTTTCTGATGTCAAAGAATTAGAAATGGAGGGGATGCCCATTAACTGGGGAATGACTGAATAAGTTGTGATATATGATTGTGATAGAATACTGTTATGTTATAAGAAATGATAACAGGATGATTTCAGAAAAACCTAAGAAGACTTACATTAACTCATTAAAAGTTGAGTGAGATGAACCAGGAGAACAGCATACAGACTAATACCATTATTGCCAGGATGGTCAACTGAGAAATATATGGATACTCCAACCAAAATAATGATCCAGGAAAATTTCAAAGGATCCATAATGAAAAATGCTGTTTATCTCCAAAGAGAGTGCTGATAAGCAATGAATACAGATTGATGCATTATTTTTACTTTATTTTTCTTATTTTCTGTTTGTCAGTTTTCTTCTGTAATATGACTAATATGGAAATGTTTTGCATGACTTCAAATATACGATTAATATGAAATTACTTGTCTTCTCAAGGGGGTGAGGAGCAGAAGGGAGAATGAATTTGAAACTCAAAATTTCTGAAATAATATTATTGCAATTTTTCTACAAGTAATTGGGAAATATCCAGTTAATTAAAAAACCTATTTATAAATAGAATTAATTCATTGCATTATTCAACATAATTCACTTAATCAAGCATTGATTGATTGATTGATTGATTGATTGATTGATTGCCTTTTACATGCAAACCCCAGCCCTCTGTGGCTACCACAGAGCCTAGTACTAAGGATACAGTGATTCCATGTTACGAAAAGGAACCAATATGTAAATAATGTACCAATAGTATTTTTAAAGTAGATTCTACTTTAAAGTAATTCTCCAAACTTAAAGCGTGATACATTGGTTGAAGCTAGGTTATTCATAGACTACCTCAAGTTCTATTAAACTGGTACTTTTTAAAAAAACACTCTTTGATTTGGTCTATTAATCAGAGGTCTTTTTATTTGTTATTCTCATAACTCAGCAAAAAACATATGTGTTAGTTCTATGCATATAATCTAACAATAACTACATTTTCAATAATCAATTTCCATACCTATAATATATTGGAGGAGAAATAAAGCTTGCAAGCTTTTCCCCAACTTGATTTTACATCTTCCAACAGTAACCAAAGGAAATGTACTTTTCTTGTTTTTACTTCTTCACTGTCATGTGTGAAATTCTTGGTTTCTGTCATGCTGTTTCAAAAAAAAAGGAGAAAAAGAAAAAAAGAAAGGCATCAAATAACAACATCTAATTTTGACAGAGCTGTCAGATAGGCAGAGAAAATAACTTGGAGTTCTGACCACCCTTTGAAAAAAAATGAAGGAAAAAAAGGTACATGTTTACTTCCTTAGTTTATATTTCTATTTTATTCAGTCAACTTGATGTCCATAGTCAAAATATCCACTCTTCAGTTTGGAAGGTCAATATAGAACCATTTTTAAAAATCAATTATTCTGATAAACCAAGGTCTAATTCTAATAATCCTCCCTATACTTTCTATATGTGGGTATTTTGAAATGTATTAGGTAAATGATCACAAAATATATCCATGGGCATCTCTAACCTGGACCTTTTCTTGCTTAGCTATGAAAATTTCCTCCAGCTTCTAGTAAACTTTAGTCATACTAGTCTCCTCAATTTTTCTATGAGAAAATCTATATTCTCTTTCTCACCTCTAGACATACCTATCATCATGTTGCCCTCACCTGGCTTTATCCCTCTCTTTAGGCTGGACTACCTAAGTTTTATCTTTCCATCAAGGGCTAACTAAAATCATTTCTTGTCTATAAAATCTTCCCTAGGCATCCATCTTGCAGCTGCTGGAGATATAGATGGCAGAAACTGGACTCTTAAAACACTTCAATTTGCATCTGCTTTCCTGAATAGTTTCAACTCCACAGAACAAGATGTTCTTGTGGTGGGTACTTCCTGGTGTTTTATCAAAATCCATCCCACTCTTACTTTCTTGACGCCTTTCATGTGATGTCTTCCCCATCTATTTTTGTAAGCTCCCTGAAGACAAGGAGTTTCTTTCTTTTTCATAATTATATGCCTAGCATTTAGCACAGTGCCTGAAACATCAAAGGCACTTAATAAATGCTTATTGGATTAGATTCTTGCATTGAATTGGCCATAGAGTCCTGCAATGCACTGATGCAGTGAAAAATATGTCACTTTAAACCAAAAGTATTCCAACCTAATAGCATGCTGAACAATGTATCCTTCATGAACCGGAGAAGGACCTATTGAAAAACCTGCTGCTTTGCTTACTCTCATCACTTCTCCACCTCATCATTTTCAAGTCAATCAAACAACTAGTTGACATTGAAATAGAAACATTTATCTTTAATAATTTTAAATGAAGCAGTTGATAGTAAACTTTTTAAAGCTTAATAAGCCTTTTTTCATTTTATATTTATATGTCACGCATTTTTGTTTTGTTTTATATTTCTAGACTTTGTAAGAAAATAAACAGGAGCATATAGGCAAAGTGCCTAAAAGAAATCAGAATAGGATTAATATCAATTAGGTATTATATTTCTAAGACCTTATAAATAAAACACACTGCCACTCCAATCAATTCCCTCTTCTTGGTTATTTCTTCTATGATTTTATATCACTCAATAAGTTCAGTTTATGTTCCAAATGCAAAAAGATAGAAGTTCAACAATGTGAGTGAGATTTTCCCCACCCCTTAGTTAGAAGAGATTTAATTATGATAATAATCAGTATATCAACTAAAAATTGTGATTTACTATATCTAGATATTTTATTCTATTTTATTGGTAGATAAGTGAATAATAGAGCTAATTTCAATGTCTGATGGATAGCCAATGTTGTATGATCATCAAGTCTTGCTAGAAATTATCGCTAGCCATCATCTGTTGCTTCTAGACATCATCCTATTCATCTCATTGTTTGGTGTCCACCAACTCTAGTTAGTAGATTCTGATTCTGATTAGTAATCCTAAGTAGCTTCTAGCTAACATCTATTACATCACAGTTTGCAGATTGTGGTATTCCCCACTAATGGCAAAGCTAGTGGCTGGAAAGCAAATTTTGGCTGATCAACCAATTTGAGAAGAAGTTTGTCTAGAATTTGTAAGCCCTGTGAGGGTATAAAACCCTGGAGAGCCCCAAGCTAGGGGTCTCGGAGGACCTTCCCCTACTTGAGACTGGCTTTATTGTGACACTGTCCCTCTCTCAATAAACCTATTTTTTTCAGCTTGGAGACTTTGTTGTTTCTTTCCTTCATCGGACTTAGAATTTTTTGCAAAGACAATTAGAGTAGTGATAATAGAGACAAGTAAAGCTCAAGGAAAGTCTATAGTCTAAATGAGAATTTTAAGGCATATTCAAATTTCATTAATCTATCAATAAAATATTTCACAATCATGTTAACCAAATGAACAGGATATATATGTATATTAATGGAACATATCCAAGGTAACAGGATCCATCAAGAATTTACTATTCAGGCAATAAATAATTATTTTAAGGAGTCATTCATCCTTTAAGACCTATAACACTTACATAATAATATATTTTTAATTCCATAATATGATCCCTTCTAAAAACAATAAATTATAAATTATATACGCTTTTACACAATTCACTTAAACATATTTTAACTACAGCATGAATTTCTTCTTTATGTTTTGTGGGATCTCTAGCTGTCCTCCATGACTTTCTTTATCATGGGTTTCATTGTCACTAACTCACAAAATACATTACATACAGTAGTGATGGTGACCAAATAAGGTGTTTCCACTTCATTGATGATGTGACTTTTGTTGTTGTTCTGTTGTTCTGGTCATGTCCCACTCTTCGTGACCCCATTTGGAATTTTCTTAGCAAAGATACTGTAATAGTTTGCCATTTCCTTCTCTAGCTCATTTTCCAGATGAGGAACTAATGCAAACTGGGTTACATGACTTGTCCAGGCGTCACATAGCTATTAATGTCTGAGACTAAATTTGAACTCAGAAAAATGAGTCATCCTGACTCCAGGCCTAGCTCTCTATTTATTTTACCACCTGGCTGCCCTAGGATAATGTGACTAGATTACTTGGAAGCATTAACCCAATTATTCCATTACACTTCTTTTTTATTTCCTCCTTCCAGTTCAAGCTATAGATTCTTTGGGGATTATCTGGTTTGTCTGGTCACAGTGGCAAGTCTACTATATCTGTCTTTTTAATGTTAATATTTTCAAATGGTTCCTTGATTTAGTATCACAGAATACCACAATCTCCAATTAATCAACATCTTGGACTTACATAGGCTGTATATGAACAACATGAAAAGGAAAAGAAGGTGGCCATTCCCTCTATCAATCCCTTAAGTTCCCAAGGAATTTTTGAAGATGTCCAAAGGTGATATTTGGTCTTACCCACCTATTTTTCCAGGAAAGTGAGATGAGGGCAAGAAGGAATATGCAATTGATATAGTAGATGTTATACTAGTATGAAATAAAACACTATTCCAGAATGCAGTGGGTCAAGAGTATATGACATTGTGGGGACCAATTTTTAATTGGGGAGTGCTAGCTAAGCGGCTCACCACAATATTGGGGCAAGGAAGGAGACCAGCAGCCTCCCTCAAAACAGAACAAGATTTATTTTATCAAGAACGAACTTAAAAAAAACACAAACAGGATCAGTAGGATCAAGGGAAAGGAAATAAAATGGGGAAAGGGAAATTATAATACCTGAAAAAATATCACAGCCCAGGAATCAGCTGAAAATATGTAGTAGAACGCCTGTCACTTTCCAGCTTCCACCTAGAATGCCCAATTCTCCTCCCCCAAACCTAGAAACATCCCACACAGTCTCAGCCAATGGGATGGCCGCTCTGACAGTCACATGACTGCCCTCACTAGGCTTCCAATCATTAAAATTTTGCCAGGCCCATGTAGGTGTAGGCGAGTGGTGATGACGTGAGGTGCCAGAGCCCTGGTAAGGGCTACAACCAGTGGGTGGAGCACCGTGCTGTTTGTGGAGCCCCAGGCCAGTGTGCAGCTGAGGCATAAAAACCTCAAATAACAATTAATTCTTTACAACATTAAGCAGTGATCATTGATAGCTAGAAAAGCACAAACTACAAGGAAATGGGGGGGGGAGAATAATAAGCAACATGATATGCAGTAAAAAGTGTTTGTGTTAGGGCACCAGTCTGGAAGCCAAAGAAGAAAAAGAACTGGGAAGAGATAGAGTACTAGGCAAACTGTAAGTGGATTGACAGATTATAGTTGTGGGAATACTGAAGCAAGAGACCAAAACAGAGTTTGTTGCTAGTAGGCAGCAACATGCATGACTCCAGAAGGAGGAAGAGAGTGTCAAATGGGGCAACAGATGAGATGGAAGCCATTTACCACCCTATTACTTTATAGGACTTTCATATATTATACATAAACAACTGATCTCACCTATTGACTTTAGGATTTATTTCTGCAAACATCATACTGGTTCTTTGGGAGAGGAATAGAATGCAAGACGTCTGATTTGTTATATCTACCCTTGTTAGAGTTTAACTCCCTCAATATGTTCTCCTTTACTCCATTTTCTCCTTCATCCATGAAACAGCAAGTAATTTGGTATAGGTTATACATGTCCAGTCATGCAAAACATATTTCCATATTCATTAAGATGTTAAAGAAAACACAGACCATAAAAAACAAAAAAACAAAAATTAAAGTGGAAAATAATATACTTTGATTTGCCTTCAGACTCCATCAGTTCTTTCTCTGGAGGTGGAGAATATTCTTCATCATGAGTTCTTTGGAATTGTCTTGGATTATTGTATTGCTGAGAATAACAAAGTCACTCACAGTGGATCATAGTACAATATTGCTTTTACTATGCATAATATTCTGCTTCTGCTCACTTTATTCTGCATCAGTTCACATACATCTTTCCAGGTTCTTCTGAAAATATCCTGTTCATAATTTCTTATAGTCATAGCATTTCACTGTAATCATATATGACAACTTCTTCAGCCATTTCCCAGCTCATAGAAAGCATGAACACACCCAGTATGCTCAGCAAAGTAGTGATTAAGAACCTTGTAATTGGTTGTCAGACTCACAGGATTTAAAAATTATGAGATCAATCACCTGCTTTATGGGTTTCATTTGGGAAAGTACACACCCATGTAAGTAAGAGTCCATAAAACCACTTAAAGCTTAACCTCTAGGAACTTTCTTCTACCCTTTCCTGAAGGTTTTTTTTTTTGATATGTATATGTGTGTGTAGCACTATTTATCAGAGAAATGCAAATTAAAACAACTCTGAGGTACCACCTCACACCTATCAGAATCCCAAGTACTGCTATTTTTTTTGTCTACCTATGAGTTAATTTTGTATGTACTAGAAAACTGTATAAAGTGACATGCAAGGAAATGGGCTTTATAAGATAAAACTGAAAAACTTCTAGGCAGTTTCTCCATTGATGTTTAGAGTATTTAAGAGACTGATGTAAGGATGGCTGAAAAATCTCTGGCTCTTATCAATTGCTGGACTTTTCCCTTTGGATTCATGCTTTCTGGAAGAGTTTAATTCATTAATGTTAATAGTTTAATACAACTTATTTAACTTAAGAATTAAACAGCTACTAAATTAAATCATGCTATTTAATTTAAGCATAAAATTTTTTAAAATCCTTATTTGCTAGTAAATTAATATTATTTTAAAGATAGGTGGGAGAACAATTCTAATTTACAAGCACCAGCATGATAAGCTATGACATTAGTTGAGAAAGTTGGAAATTGGATTCTAGGATCAGAGATATTTTAAGTGTTGGATGACTTATGAGTATCTCATTTTGCTTCTACATCAGATATAAACTACTAGAAAATTGGCCTGAGTCAGGCTCAGCCTTAACCAATTGATTTAGTTAGCACAACTTGAACACAATGACCTTATTGAAGTTGGAAATGGACAAGTCAAAGTAAGGAAAGCTTGGATTCACATTTATCTTTCTGCTAGCACTTTTTGTCTTGTGTATACAGACGGCAGTTACTTTGAGGTTCTCCCACATCATTACTGGAAGATTAGTAAGCATATTGTGGCCATTTTTGTTAACCAAGATAATTCCAGTCTTACCAGACTGTAGCAAGGAGAGACCTATGTGAGAATGATCTCTTTCCTTATGCAAGGTAATTGTAGAAAACCGTCTAAACCCACCAAAATACCAGTAGCAAAAAAGGTAAAGGATAAATACACAGCAAATGAAAATTAAATTAGGACTTATTTTGTCCAAACAAATATATGTAGATAAAACTAACAATCTAAATGAAATCTAAAAATATTTACCAAAATAATTATAAATTATCTGAGTAAAAAAAATGGCATTTTAAGTAATCCTATGTAAGAAGAATAAATTGAATAAGCTATAAATAAGCTTTCTAAGGAAAAACAAAACAAAACAAAACTACAGCCAGATGGATTTACAAGTGAAATCTAAAAAACATTTAAAGTAAAATTAATTCCAATATTACATAAATTATTTGAAAAAATAAGTAAAGATGGAGTCCTACTATATTTCTTCTAAGATACAAATATTCCTTTGATACCTAAACAAGGGAAAGCACAAATAGAGTGGGGTGGGGGGTGGGGCAGGGATTCCCTAATGAATATTGATGAAAAAATACTTAAATAAAATAGTATCAAGGAGATTAGAGCAATATATCACAAAGATCTTCCACTATGACAAGGTGGGATTTCTACCAGGTAAGCAGGTTTGGTTGAATATTAGGAAAACAATGAGCATAATTGACTATATCATTCACAAAAACAACAAAAATCATAGGATTATATCAATAGATGCTGAAAAATCTTTTGACAAAAAGCTGTACTACCCATTATTAAACACTAGAAAGCATAGGAATAAATGGAGATTTTCTTAACTTGGTAAGTAGTATTTATTTAAAACCAAGAGCATTCATTATATATAATGGAGATAAACTAGAAAACTTTTCAATAAAAGCAGGGGTGAATAAAGATGTCCGTTATTACTATTGTTCATTTTTACTGAAAATGCTACTGATGGCAATGAAATTAGAAAGAGAAATTGAAAAAATAATCATAGGTAATGAGAAGACAAAATCATTATGTTTTCAGATAATAGGATGGTATACTTAGAGAAGTCTAGAAAATCAACTAAAATAGTCAAAGAAACAACTTCAGAACAATTGCAGGATATAAAATAAACCCAAAATCATCAGTATTTCTACAATATTACCAATAAAGCCAAATTTGAGATGTAGTTGAAGATTTGAGAGTAAAAGTTCAAAAAGAGATTATTATTGGACAAGTAGGACTGCAAGTAATCTTCATAGAGATCACTGAAACAATAGAAGGTGATGAGATCACCAAGAGAAACTGTATAGAAGAAAAGAATACAAGCCCCTCTGCATTGCTTCCAGTACAAATATAATCTGGGTTTATCAGGATATGCCCAGATCTAACAGAAACATCTTTGAGAAAGATTTAAATTTTACCTATCTATCCATTTCTCTCTCTCTCTCTCTCTCTCTCTCTCTCTCTCTCTCTCCATTCATCCATCATCCCTCTATTCATCCATCCATCCATTAGCAAAACAAACCAAGATATTTTAACATGGAGACCAGTGTACCCCCAACAATGTGGCTGTGGCAGCCCCTTGGATTGGCTGCCTGCATCTTTTAAAGTGGTAAGACCAAACTGTTTACTCTCTTTTCTACTATCTTCTGCTATAATAATCTTTTCAGTAACTCCTATCTGCTGTGGCCAGCGTGGATACCATGACCTGAACCAGTGAGAGGGGAAGGAATGACTTTGTCTCACTCTCCTTTTACCCTAGCTCTGAGAAATGAAATGAAAGCATTTATATCTGTTCTGTGTAATTTCTCTTCAGTTTAAGGTGCTGAAAGTGATTACACAAGACCCAGAAATTGAGCCATACATGGAGACCTTGAAGCCTGATATGGAAACTGAGAAACTGAGGTGCCTGACCCACAAACCCATTGGGAGTTTTGGACTTAGAACTGTACTTGTGGTCTATAGAGACTGATCTAAGATGTAAACCTAACTTCTTATACCTCTCCAGGGACTAAGCTATAAGGAAGAAGGTGGATTATGTTTCCCATGTATTTAACAGAATAAGTTTGTATATTTGTGATAATACCTTTTGAAGTAAATATTGTTTTTCAATTTCCTTTTCTGAAATGGGGCTATTCAGGTCTTTTATTTCCTCTTCTGTTAATCTGGGAAATTTCTATTTTTGTAAACATTCATCCATTTAATTTAGATTATCAAATTTATTGGCATACAATTAGGCAAAATAGCTCCTAATTATTGCTTTAATTTCCACTTCATGGCTAGTAAATTTGACCCTTTAATTTTTGATACTGGTAATTTGGCTATCATCTTTCTTTTTTTAATCAAATTAACCAAAGGTTTATCTATTTTATTGATTTTTTAAATAAAACCAGCTCTTAGTTTTATTTATTAATTCTATAGTTTTCTTACTTTCAATTTTATTAACCTCTCCTTTGATTTTCAGGATTTCTAATTTAGTATTAAATTGGGGTTTTTTTGTATTTGTTCTAGCTTTTTTAGTTGCATACTCAATTCATTGATCTCCTCTTTATTTTATTCATGTAAACATTTGGAATTGATTTGGCTGCATCTCATAGGTTTTAGTATATTGTCTCATTATTGTAATTCTCTTGGATGAAGCTATTGATTGTTTCTATAATTTGTTGTTTGACTCACTCATTTTCTAGGATGAGATTATTTAGTTTTCAATTAATTTTCAATCTGTCTTTCCATGGCTCTTTATTACATATAGTTTTTAATGCATCATGATCTGAAAAGGATGCATTTACTATATCTGTCTTTCTAGATTTGACTGTGAGGTTTTTGTGCCCTAATACATGGTCAAATTTTGTGTACGTGCCATGTACTGCTATCACCATTCAGTTTTCTCCAGAGGTCTACCATATCTAACTTTTCTAACATTCTATTCACCTTTTTAACTTCTTTCTTATTTATTTTGTGGTTAGAATTATCTAGTTCTGAGAGGGGAAGGTTAAGATCCCCCACTACTATAGTTTTGCTATATTTTTCCTCTTATAACTCATTTAACTTCTCCTCTAAGAATTTGGATGCTATATCACTTTATGCATATATGTTTAGTATTGATATTACTTTATTATCTATGGTACCTTTTAACAAGATGTAGTTTCCTTCCTTATTTCTTTTAATTAGATCTATTTTTTTGGGGGGGCAGGGCAATGAGGGTTAAGTGACTTGCCCAGGGTCACACAGCTAGTGACTGTTAAGTGTCTGAGACTGGATTTGAACTCAGGTCCTCCTGACTCCAGGGCTGGTGCTCTATCCACTGCACCACCTAGCTGCCCCTCATTTGATTTTTAAAAGCCCTTTCGAGCTCTTCCAAGGCTTTTTGGACTTGAGACAAATTCACTGTGTTTTGGTCTTCTCTGTCACCATAGAAGCTGTCAATGGTAAGGGTCCTTTTCTGTTCCTTACTCATATTGTAACCTATTTTTAAACTTATAAGCTTATAAATTTGATGTCTGTTCCTGGGGCACAGGGGCCACTGTTGTAAGCTTCTTGTGCTGGGGGATAGGGACCTGGTCACTGGCTTTCTGCTCTGAGGCCTCTGTGACTTTTGGATTCTTCACCACCCTGGGTTTGCTCCCTGTGCTAGGATGGCTTGGCATAGTTGTACCTGTCCTGTGGGTGGCTCTCTGGCTGGCAGTTTGCTCTCTCAACCCGGGCTGGGGGGTCTTTCAACTGGCCTGCTGTGCCATCAGCCTTCTAAGTCAGGACCATGAGTCCTCAGCTGCTGATTTGTGCTCTGTCCAAGAGCCTCCTGTTGACTTGCCCAGACCCCCCTCCATGCTGTACTGATCTGTGTTGATCTTCCCTTTTACCCAAGTGAGACAGACCTTTCCTGGAGGCTTCTACATTATCTCAAGTTGGAAGAATGTGTCTCTTTGTCTTTTTGTAGGTTTTATAGTTCCAAAATCTGTTTATAGGCTTGATTTAAAGTTTTTGAGGGAAAATTAGGAGAACTTAGGCAATTTCCTGGCTTCTCTCTGCCATCTTAGCTCGGCCTCATAGCAAATATTGTTTTGTAAAAGGTTTTATGTTGTCAGCAGCTAGGTGGCACAGTGAATAAAACACCAGCCCTGAATTAAGGATGACCTGAGTTCAAAGCCAGACTCAGACACTTGACACTTACTAGCTATATGACCTTGGGCAAGTTACTTAACCCTCATTGCCCTGCACCCTTCCCCCCAAAAAAGATTCTATATTATAAAAGGTAAAGTGATCATACAATTCCTCCCCAAGTAGTGACCAAAGGGTAACAATATTGGGAGGGGGCCTCCATCCTTTTTTGACAATAAGAGGGAGGTGGAAGTGTTAGTTCAGCCCTACAAAAGTGCTATTCAGTATTGCCTTTAGACCCAGGCAAGTCCCCAGACTCAGGTTGCTTGATGTTTCAGAGGCAGAAGCAGCACCTTAGTAGAGCCCCATTGACTCTGAACTGTAAAATTTGGATATAAACTTAATCTGATATGAGGATATCACTTCTAACCCTGTTTTTTTTTAAATGGCTGTGCCCTTGACTGTTGCCTGGAAACTAGTGCCTATTATGTGAGAAATGACCCTAGATATCCTGGCCTGCTTAGGCCTTTGGCCTTGGACTCTGGGCTTGGTCTCAGTAGCTGCCTCTATTGTCCTCAGTTGTTTCTATCAGCTTTTCTGGGCCCTTGTTAAACTAGGTCCTAGGCAGGAATGATTTCTGTAGTAGGAAGGAAAAGTACATGAAGCTTTTCCAAACACCACACACCTGCTGTCATATACCCTAGCACTATAGTTTACAGATTCTATTTTCTTCCCCTTTTTGAAAATTGAACATTTGCCTTTCTCCATTCTTCTACCATTCTCCAAGAAATCATATCTTCTGACTCTGTCAGGAAATTTAAGGAGATTCCTGGAGCAATGGGGTGGTAACTCAAAAAGGGAATGTTGAGGCTTTTACTATCTCCTTATTTATGTCACATAGAAACTCCTTGTTAACCATTTGGGGGGCTATCATTTCTATCATTTTTAGTAGGAAAAGATAATCAATGAAAGAGTTGATCAGTTCTGTTAATTAAATGTAAGAATATTACTTTTTTCTTCCTTTTATTTTTCATGTTATCAATCATACAATCATAATATCACCATCATGTATGAAATATTTCTCTCTGATCATGCCCTCCTAGATATCTAATTATTTTCTGAGAATGTTAACAGCCCCAAAACAGCAAAGGCATTATTGTATAGCATATGAATTTCACAAAAATCATAGACTTTTAAGTGATCACAAAACAAGTTGCCCACAGGTCTCTGGCTCTCAGAGATTCTTTGGAAATCAACCTCAAAGGGAAAACAAACAAATAAACATACAAAAGCATACTTCTAGCCTCATGTAGCCTGAGGAACTAATCTCTGTTCTAAACATCTTATGAATAAATGAATTAGTAGTTATTATCTGATAAAGTGACGGGCTCCAATGTGCTTAAAATTCTATAGCAAACTCAGGTTCCTACTTCTAAATGACTAGAGTATGTCATTCAATGTTCACATTCAATTCCTGTCAGGTTTCACATTGATTTCAAAATTTCATCATTGATTTTTAGTCTTCAAACATTTAGAACCTTCTCATAACATTGACATCCATTTTATTTATAGAACTTATTATATTTCATGAATTTCATCCAGAGTCTTCGTCAGCATACATCTTAAAAATATCTAGGAGGAATTTTTGAATCATTCCTTTTTTTCCCTCAACTGTCTGTATTATTTTCAGATGGAAATGGTCCTAATCAAGGTCTGGCTAGGAGGGAAAGAGAGGTGAATAAACAATTATAGGTTTAGAGCTGTAAGGGGCCTTAGAGGTCATTTAGTTAAGTCCTATAATTTTAGAGATGAGGAAATGGATACCTGAAGAGTTAAGGAAATTGCCCAAAGTAGCATAGGTAGCAAGTGCCAGAGCTACCATTTAAACATCTACTCTATAAATGAACTAACACATGGAAAGAAAGTGTTCATTAAGTGCTTATAAAGTGTTAAGTACAATACTAAGTGAGTGGGGATGCAAATAGAAAAAATGAGAAAGACTCTCCTTTTTAGGAGCTCACATTCTATTTTGTGGAGACAACATAAAATAAAACTCAACTGCAGAGGTTCCAGTGTATTAAGAACAGAACTATGCAGCAGGTGACAAAGCTCAAGGGACTTTTTGCTATTCAGGAGGTCAGATAACAGTCATTACAGTCTGCAGAGTTTGGAGGCAGACCAGATATTAACCCTGGAGAACTTTAGATTGCAAAGCAGATGGCAAAGTATGCTCATCTTCCATCTAACAAGAAAGAACAAATTTGATGACTCATCTCTTTAAAACCATGTGAGCAATATAGCTGAGTTTATGTTGGTATTGCATGGAGGAGAGTATATGGGGAAAGATAAGGAGGCTAGGAAACCACAGAGATGACAGATCTCCCTCTTCTACAGATATGCCAGATGTGTTCTGGAAGAACTTGGGACTTTGGAGGCAAAGACAACAATATATTCACCAGTAATTATATTTTTCCCACTATACAAGAGTTGAGAGCTCTTTTTTTTTTCCTAGACAAAAATGTCTAATTCTTATACAATAGCATATAAACCATGATGCTGGAGAAACGTGCCTTTAAAGCAGCATCACGGGGGCAGCTAGGGGGTGCAGTGCATAAAGCACCAGCCCTGGATTCAGAAGGACCTGAGTTCAAATCCGGCTTAAGACACTTGACACTTACTAGCTGTGTGACCCTGGGCAAGTCACTTAACCCTTATTGCCTCACCAAAAAAAAAACCCAAAAACAAAAACAAAAACAAAAAACAGCATCAGAATATTAATAATGATACCTGAGGTTTTTTATAAACCTTTAAGTTTTATGAAGACCTTTACATACATCATTTCAGTTGATATATAAACAAGGGTGGCCTTAAAAATAAGTTCAGTATTGGAAGAAAGTGCCATTTATACAATAAAATTGCTCTAAAAGAAACTGGTCTCATTGATTTAAAAATTAAACAAAAATATCTTCAGGGGGAAAAAACATCCATGAAGAGAATGTGTTTGCTCTCAAACTGAAGCACGAGTAACATGTGGTCCTGCAAAAGTCTATACACTATATAAGGATATGATATGGAAACATCTACTATAAATGCTCATTATGAGTTTATACCCAAACTTAGATGAACTGTATCCCAGGGATTTGTTGAGTTAAAATGAGAGATTTTTTTTTAAATTGTGGCAAAGTGCACAGATTTCAATCAATCAATAGTCAACAAACATTTAAGAGTGCCTACTATGTGCCTCAGGAATGGAAAAGGGCAAATGTTCTGACTTTTAGAACCTCTATCAATAACTGGATCATAGGGTTCCTTTCTGTTTCACCTCTTGCCCACATCCTAATGAGACTTAGCAACAGAAAACATACAGATAAATGTTATCTCAAACACCTAAATCTTCTAATTCCTCAATCTTTTCAACTCCTATGACCTTCATTCTACCTCAACTATACACAGCGATGGTGATACTTTTGATCTTGGTTTTGCCCACAATATCTACTTTAATCACCAAACATTATAAAATAATTTTATTAGATAATAACCTCTTATGGTGACATCTTTCCCCGTGCCTTACCCTTCCTAATCCTATTATTTATTACCATGGAAAGTCCAATCCATCCTTCCATCCTTCAAGAACATCCCAAAATATCACATCTGGTCTCTTTTTAATCCAGACCCTGTAGTTAGTCAGTTAAATTCTACACTGTCAACTACTCTTGAATCCATACCCCTACCAGGCCAGCACACTAGTACTACTTGGGGTAAGCTTCCAAATCTCAAACCAAGATCACTTTCATTATCTGCTTCATCTGTTCCTAGTCACATTGACCTGGAAGAAATAATTCAACCAAGTCAATTATTTGTAATATAAATTTATCTTATCTAATTTCAGTTGCATCCTCCTCAAAGAGTTAGAACTGTTCTTTTATGTTTCCCTATGACCTAAGCCAGCCAGGTGATGCAATGGATACAATGAGGACCTAGAGTCAGGAAGACTCCTCTTTCTGAGTTGACATTTGGCTTTGGACACTTATCAGCTATGTGACACTAAGCAAGTCACAACACTTTTTGTCTCAGTTCCTCATCTGTAAAAATAGATGGAGAAGAAAATGGAAAACCACTCTAGTATTTTTGTCAAAAAAATCTCCAAATGGGGTCACAAAGAGTCAGACAATACTGAACAGTGGAGTACAGGATTTGGTGAAAAAAGGTAATCAATACAATTTCACCAGCTATAGAGTATGACAGAATCAATCTATTTCCTTATCTGATCAGGGGAATTCTATCACTGTGATTTATTTAGATTTAAATACAGCATTTGACAAGGCTTAGTACACACATTTTTTTTTTCAAGGCAAAAAGATGTGGGCTAGGTGATAGGATAATTAGGTAGTTAGCAAACTACTTGAGTAACTAAACCCAAAGAGGACCCATTAATGGATGGGTGTCACTGTGGAAGAGAGCTAATGATGGACTTTCCCAGAAGTCCATGTTTGGCCCTATCATTTTTAACATTTTTATCAATGACTTGTACAAATGAAATGTTTACATAGCCATCAATAGTAAGTTAAATTAAAACATCTTTTAGTTGGAACAAAGCTGTCAATACAGGAACAATACCACAAGAGAGGTCACATAAGTGAAAAGTGTCTTGATAATATGAAAGATTATTATTGTTGTTACCACCAGTTAGATCACTGGCAATATTAATTGAAGTATATTGATATTTTTAGTATTTTCATTAATTACCCAGCCTCAAGAAGACATCATTTTAATTTTTACCATCAGACTTTTAAATTCTTTACTGGGTCATAAAATGTTGTTTATTTTACTCAGGGGCCCAAATCTGTTATCTCAAAAGAAATTACTTCCAATTTTATAATGGAAAGCAAGAAAAAAGCATGAGTCCTTTGTAGATTTTTGCCTTCTAGGAACATACTTCATCTAATTCAGTAAGAAATATATATATACACACACACATACATACACACATACATATACATACATATACACACACCCATATATGCATATACACATGTACATACATACACATACATACACACATATATATAATTGAATCCCCAAGCCATAAAGGAAATGCAACTATTTCAATTATATTCTCCCAATGAATTCTTCTCCCCTTTACCTCCATCACTTTCTTTTTCTCTATATTTCCCTTGTATTCAATAGTTTTAGTTGTTTCTGACTCTTCACGATCCCATTTCAGGTTTTCTTGGCAAAGTTAGTAGAGTGCTTTGGCATTTCCCTCTCCAGCTCACCTTACAGATGAGGAATCTAAGGCAAACAGGGTTAAGTGACATTCCCAGATAAGTGTCTGAGGCCAGATTTGAACTCAGGAAGATAAGTGTTCCTGACTCTAGGCCAAACATGCTAACTACATGTTTTACCTACATGCCTGGATATTTCCTTACAAAATATTTTTTGATGTCTGTTACTTCAAACCTCACTGGGAGGATGGATGGAGATTGTAAATTTAAGTAATATAAATTTCAAATACTGAGCTGTTTTTCTTCCAGGATAGAGACATTGTATTTTTTGTTATTAGTAAGAAGAAACTAATTGAGAACTGGAATGGAAAGTAAAATGTCCAGCATTCAGGTAAAAAGAGAAAAGAAAAGAAAAGTACAGATAAATTTTGAAAACTCTTGCAATATATTTACAATGAGGTACTGTGAGGTTACTTGGGAAAGGAGATACAATGTAGTAAGGAATGGTAATTCTGGATGTTATGACTTCTGATTTTTCAGTTTTGTCCTAATGTAAAGAAAATGGAAAAGATAATCACCTTAAGAAAAAAAATCAGAAGCTAACACAATCTATATCAATCATTTTTAATTTGTCTATTAGTATCCTTTCTGATAGTTGCAGTAATGAGTAAATAAATGAAAATATATTTATAGTTTATTAAGTGTCAGAGACAGTAAAAAGTATTAGGGAAATAATTACTAAAAGAAAGAGAGACCTTATCATCAAGTATCTTGAATTATAATAAAGAACAAAAATAGAAAAGATAGAGGGCCACCAGGAAAATGTGTTTTACTTCAGGAAATTACTGGGATAGTGAATAGAGTCATGTGGCAATTGATTAAAACTTCGTCTTGAGGAATGGTTGAGTTGATTTCATTATAATTCCCAGGGTTCAAGAGGTGTAAAGCATGGATAGACAGTGACATGACATGAAGATATCCATAGAATATCAGTATGATGAGCAAACCATTTGAAGCCCTCTGGTGTAAAGCAGTGTGAAAAAGGCCACTTTCCACTGTTAAATCCTGAAAAATAGAAGATGGCAGAGAGAAGCCAAGAAATTACCTGACCTCTCTTAAGGTTGCCTCAAAAGCAACATTAAATCAAGCCCCTAAACAGATACTGAAACTACAAAACCTACAAAAAGACAGAGCGACATAATCTTCCAAGTTGAAATAATTTAGAAAACTTCAGGAAAGGTCTGTCTCACTTGTGCAAAAGGGGAGCACAATACAGCTCAGCACAGCACAGCATGGAGGGAGTGTGGGCAAGTCAACAGGAGGCTCTTGGACACAGCACAGCAACTGAGGCCTCTTTGTACTTGCTCAACAGGCTAGTTGTGCAGCAGACCAGTTGTGAGACCTGTCTGCCCTTGCTAAGAGGGCAAACTTCCAGCTAGAGAACCACCCACAGGACAGGCGCAACTATGCCACGCCATTCCAGCACAGGGTGGTAAGGAATCCAAAAGCCACAGAGGTCTTAGAGCAGAAAGGTAATGATCAGGCCCCTACCCCCCAGCACAAGAAGCTTGTAACAGTGGGCCCTGTGTCCCAGGAGCAGACCTCAACTTTAAAAATAAAAATAAATAAAAATGACACAATATGAGTAAGGAAAAGAAAAGGATCCTTACCATTGAGAGCTTCTATGTCAACAGGAAAGACAGAACACAAATTTAGATGAGGACAATACTCTCAAAATGCCTACATGTGAAGCCTCAAGAGGGAAGACAAATTGGTCTCAAGAACAAAAAGCATACTTTGATGACCTCAAAAATGATTTAAAAAAACAAATGAAAGAGGTAGAAGAAAAAATGTGAAAAGAAATGAGAGAATTGAAAGTTACACAAGAAAATTATGAAAAAAGAGTCAACAACTTGGGAAAGGAAGCACAAAAATTGACTGAAGAAAACAATTCCTTAAAAAATACAATTGGCCAAATTGGGGGGGAATTGGTCAAATGGAAAAGGAGGTGCAAAAGCTTACTGAAGAAAATAATACCTTAAAAATTAGAATTGGGCAAATGAAAGCTAATGACACCTGGAATCAGTAAAACAGAATCAAAAGAATGGAAAAACAGAAGAAAATGTGAAATATTTTATCAAAAAGACAACTAACCTGGAAAGTAGATCCAGAAGAGATGATTTGAGAATTATTGGGCTACCTTAAAGCCATGATCAGAAAAGGAGTTTAGACACCATATTCCAGGAAATTATAAAGGAGAACTTCCCAGATACTGTATAATCAGAGGATAAAATAGTCATTGAAATAATCCTCTGATCACCACCTGAAAGAGACCCCAAAAGGAAAACTCTGAGGAATATTGTAGACAAATTACAGAATTATCAGGTGAAGGAGAAAATACTGCAAGCAGAAAGAAACAATTTAAATTTCAAGGAGCCACAGTCAGGATTGCATAGAACCTGGTAGCTTCAACATTAAAGCATCAGAAGGCTTGGCATATGATATTCTAGAAGGCAAAGGAGCTTGTATTGCAACCAAGAATCAATTACCCAGCAAAACTGAGCATTCTCTTTCATGGGAAAAGATTCACATTCAGTGAAATAGGAGACTTTCAAGGTTTCCTGATAATAAGACCCAAACTGAACAGAAAATTTGATCTTCAAAATATAAGATTCAAGAGAATCTTCCCTACACAGGAAGATAATAGTTATAACTCTTGAGATTTGTATCTCTATTTGGGCAGATAGAAGGAGTATACATAGAAGATATACGTATAAATTGTCTTTGAAGTGATGATATGAAGAAAATTAAGGGGTGAATAAAAGGAATATATGGGGAGAAGAGGAAAAGGGAGGTAGAATTGGGTTAATTACATAATATGAAGAGCACAACAAACCTATTACAATAGACGGAAAGAATGGAGGAGTGAGCATTTTTTCAACCTTACTCTCATCAGGTTTGGTTCAAAGAGGGAATAACATATACACCCATTTGGATAAAGAAACTTAGCTTACTCTTTAATGAAGTAAAAGGGTAAAGAAAGGGAGAGGGGCTGATAAAAGGGAGGGCAGATTGAGGGAGGAAGTGGTCAGAAGCAAAACAATGGTGAGGAGGAATAGGGGGAAAGAAGAAAAATAGTACAAATAAAGGGGAAAACAGGATGGTGCAAATACACAGTTAGTAATCATAACTGTGGATGTGAATGGGATAAACTCTTCCATAAAATATAAGTGAATAGCAGAGTAGATTTAAAACCAGAATCCTACAATATGTTGTTTACAAGAAACATATTTAAAGCAGAGAGATACATACAGAATAAAGGTAAAAGATTGAAACAGAATATATTATGCTTTAGCTGTAATAAAAAAAAAAGGAGGGCTAGCAATCCTTATCTCAGACAAATAAAAAATGAATGAAACTAAAAGAAATAAGGAAAGAAAATAAAAGTTACCATAGGCAATAAAGTAATATTAATACTAAACATATATGCATAAAGTGGTATAGCATACAAAATCTTAGAGGAGAAGTTAAATGAGTTACAAGAGGAAATAGATAGCAAAACTATACTAGTGGGGTATCTTAACCTTCCCCTCTCAGAAATAGATAAATCTAACCACAAAATAAATAAGAAAGAGGTTAAAGAGGTGAATAGAATTTTAGAAAAGTTAGATAAGATAGAGCTCTGGAGAAAACTGAATGGCAATATAAAGGAATATACCTTTTCCTCAGTGGTACATGGCACATACACAAAATTTGACAATGTATTAGGGAACAAAAATCTCACAGTCAAATCTAGAAAGACAGATATAGTAAATGCATCCTTTTCAGATCATGATGCAATAAAAACTACATGTAATAAAGAGCCATGGAAAGATAGACTGAAAATTAATTGGAAACTAAATAATCTCATCCTGGAGAATGAGTGAGTCAAACAACAAATCACAGAAACAATCAATAACTTTATCCAAGAGAATGACAATAATGAGATAAAATACCAAAACTTATGGGATTGCCAAAGAAGTTCGTAGGGAAAATTTTATATCTCTAAATGCTTACATGAATAAAATAGAGAAAGAAAAGATCAATGAATTGGGCATGCAACTGAAAAAGCTAGAAAAAGAACAAATTAAATATCCCCAGTTAAATACTAATTTAGAAATTCTGAAAACAAAAGGAGAGAAAAATAAAATTAAAAGTAAAAAGACTATAGAATTATTAAAACTAAGAACTGGTTTTATGAAAAAAAAATCCATAAAATAGATAAACCTTTGGTTATTTTGACTTAAAAAAAGAAAGAAGAAAATCGAATTAGCATTATCAAAAATGAAAGTGGTGAATTCAACACCATTGAAGTAGAAATTAAAGCAATAATCAGGAGCTACTTTGCCCAAATATATGCCAATAAATCTTACAATATAACAGAAATGGATATAGATATAGATATAGATATAGATATAGATACATACAAATTTCCCTGATTACCTGAATAGGAAATAAAATTCTTAAATAAACCCACTTAAGAAAAATAAATGAACAAGCCATCAATGAACTCTCCAAGAAAAACATCTCCAGGGCCGGATGGGTTTACAAGTGAATTATAACAAACATTTGAAGAACAATTAATTCCAATATTGTATAAATTATTTGGAAAAATAAATGAATAAGGATTTCTACCAAATTCCCTTTATAACACAAATATGGTGTTGATAACTAAACCAGGTAGAGCCAAAACAGAGAAATAAAATTATAGACCAATTTCCCTAATGAATATTAATGCAAAAAATCTTAAATAAAATATTAGCAAGGAGATTACAAGTGATCACCAGGATAATACACTATGACCAGGTGGGATTTATACCAGGAATGCAGGGCTGGCTCAACATTAGGAAAACTATCAACATAATCAACCACATCAATAACAAAACTAACCAAAATCATATTATTATCTCAACAGATGCAGAAAAACTTCTAACAAAATACATAACTCATTCCTATTAAAAAACACTAGAGTGGCAGCTAGGTGGTGCAGTGGATAGAGCACTGGCCCTGGAGTCAGGAGTACCTGAGTTCAAACCTGGCCTCAGACACTTAACACTTACTAACTGTGTGACCCTGGGCAAGTCACTTAACTCCAATTGCCTCACTAAAAAAAAATAAAATAAAAAACACTAGAGATCATTGTAATAAATGGAGCTTTCCTTAAAATGATAAGCTGTATCTACCTAAAACCATTAGCAAACGTTATATGTAATTAGGATGTCAGAGGCATTCCCAATAAAATCAGGGATGGAATAGGGATGTCCATTATCAGCTCTATTATTTAATATTGTACTATCATTTTAGCCTTAGCAGTAATAGGAGAAAAAGGAATTAAAGGAATTAGAATAGGCAAGGAGGAAACAAAACTTTCACTCTTTGCAGATGATATGATGGTATACTTAGAGAATCCTAAAGAATCAACTAAAAAACTCCTTGAAACAATGAACAACTTTAGCAAAGTTGCAGGATATAAAATCAACCCAAATGAATCATGAGCATTTCTATATATGACCAACAAAGCTCAGCAGCAAGAGATAGAAAGAGAAATTTCATTTTAAGTAATGGTAGACAATATAAAATACTTGTGAGTCAGCCTGCCAAGACAAACCCATGAACTCTATGAACACAATTACAAAACACTTTTCATACAAATAAAATCAGATCTAAAGAACTGGAAAACTATCAATTACTCATGGATAGGCCGAGCTAATATAATAAAGATGATAATTCTACCTAAATTAATTTACTTATTCAATGCAATACCAATCAGACTACATAAAATTATTTTATAGAGTTAGAAAAAAATGATAACAAAATTCATTTAGCAGAACAAAAGTTCAAGAATATCAAGGGAACTAAGGGGAAAAATGCACAGGAAGGTGGGCTAGCTGTACCAAATATGAAGCTATATTATAAAGAAGCAGTCATCAAAACTATTTGGTACTGGCTAAGAAATAGAGTGGTGGATCAATGGAATAGGTTAGACACAGGAGACACAGTAGTTAATGACTTTAGTAATCTACTGTTTGATAAACCCAAAGAGTCTAACTTCTAGGATAAAAACTCACCATTTGACAAAAACTGCTGGGAAAATTGAAAGATAGTATGGCAGAAACTAGGCATAGACCAACATTGTACACATTATACCAGAATAAGATCAAAATAGGTACATGATTTAGACATAAAGCGTGATAACATAGGTAAATTATGAAAGGAAGGAATTGTTTACCTCTCAGATCTTTGGAGAAAAGAAGAATTTATGACCAAACAAGACATAGAGAATATTATGAAATGCAAAATGGATGATTTTGATTACATTAAATTAAAAAGGGTTTGTACAAACAGAACCAATACAGCCAAAATCAGAAGGGAGGAAGAAAGCTTAGAAACAATTGTTACAGCCAGTGTTTCTAATAAAGGCCTCATTTCTAAAATATATAGGGAACTAAATCGAATTCATACGAATGCAAGTGATTTTCCAATTGAGAAATGGTCAAAGGATATGAATCAACAGTTTTCAGAAAAATAAATCAAAGCTATCTATTGCATATGAAAAAATGCAATAAATCACTACTGAGTAGACAAATGCAAATTAAAACAACTCTGTGGTACCACCTCACACCTATCGGTTTGGCTAATATGACAAAAAAAGGAAAATAATAAATTTTGGAGAAGCTGCAGAAAAATTGGAACACTAATGAATTGTGGATGGAGTTTTGATATGATCCAACCATTCTGGCAAGCAATTTGGAACTATGTCCAAATGACTATGGGACTGTTCATACCTTTGATCCAGTGGTACCACTGCTGGGTCTGTATCCCAAAAAGATTATAAAAAAGGGGAAAGGACTCACATGTACAAAAATATTTATAGCTTCTCTTTTTGTGGGGGCAAAGAATTGGAAATTGAGGGAATGCCCATCAACTGGGGGATGGCTAAACATGTTGTGGTATATTTATATAATGGAATACTATTTTGTTGTAAGAAATGATAAGCAAGTGTATTGCAGAAAAACCTGGAAAGACTTACATGAAATGATGCTGAGTAAAATGAGCAGAACCACTGTATACAGTATCAGGAGTATTGTGTGATGATAAATTGTAATATACTTAACTCCTCTCAGTAATACAATGATCCAAGAAAATTAATTCCCAAGGACTCATGATGGAAAATACTCGCCACATCCAGAAAAAAAGGACTGTGGAATCTGGATGCAGATTGAACTATACTGTTTCTACTTTTTTTTTCTTTTTTGAGGTTTTCTCCTTTTGTTCTGATTCTTCTTTCACAACATGACTAATGCAGAAATATGTTTAATGTGATTGTACATATATAACCTATATAAAATTGCTTTCTGTCTTGGGGAGGGGGGAGGGAAGGAAGGGAGAGGGAAAATTTGGAACTAGAAATCTTATAAAAACAAATGTTGAAAACTATTTCTACATGTAAACAGAAAATAATAAAATACTTTTATAATAAAAAAATAAAATAGCAGATTGGGCTACAACTACATTTTTCAAAGAAGGGTGTAATTGCAATCCTAGTTAGCTAAGGATATAAGAGTTTGGCAAAAATCACTGAAAGTATTATGTGAGAATCAGTGGGCTATATGGAATTTATATTAAACATGATCTTAATTCATTTTTTTAAAATCCTGAGAAATACTGTTTTGGAGACACCACTAGTTAAATGCTGCTATCATACCTGCAAATATTAGGCCATAGGAGTCAAGAAAGAAGGTCAATGGGGCGGCTAGGTGGTGCAGTGGATAAAGCACTAGCCTTGAATTCAGGAGTACCTGAGTTCAAATCTGGCCTTGGACACTTAACACTTACTAGCTGTGTGACCCTGGGCAAGTCACTTAACCCCAATTGCCTCACTTTAAAAAAAAAAAAAGAAAGAAGGTCTATAGAAGAACAGGCCATGTGGGGATCTGGAGGCTAGACATACAGGAAGGAATTCATCGGGTGTATTAACTAAAGGATAAGTCTTTTAGGTTGGGTAGGAAAGGTGGAGCTTAATGCCTCCTTTACTTCCTGCCTCCTGTCTGTGCAATATGGTGTTCATTTGACGCTCCATCAAAACTATTCAGTCACACCAACATAAGCCTTGGCAGCCAGTGGACTAAATGGCCAGAAGAATATGACATTGAATCTCAAGAGATATAAAAGCTTTACATCATTTTGAATCATGCCAAATGTGGAGTGAAGCAGGACAAAGTGAAAACAAAAATACTTCCATTACTGCAAACCATCAATACATAACTAAGCATGACCAAATAGTGGATCAAAGTCTTAGCAATTTTGTATCTATAGTGTTCTAGCTGTCAAAATTGAATGCGCCTTTTCATTACTCATCCAAAATCCTTTTTTTGTTGAGAAAGAAATGTAAGCTTTCTAGTTTTAATAGCACTTTTAGGACAATTGTGTAAAGTGATGAAAGAGCACTTATGAAGGAAGTGGGTGGGCCATTGCTGTAGAAAGAAAATCCATAACAAATTTATCATTTGACAAAGTCTGAAGGACATCCTTACAAAGGTAAAGAGTGCACAGTGTTACTGGCTAATAATAGCTTGTATGCTAGATGGTAGCTACTTGGAAAAGATGTCTGTTACAATTAAATTGGCTGACCTATGAGAGGTGAAAATCTAGGCACATTTCACTGATTTCATTATAGTTAACAAGAGCACAGGGCAAAGACTTTATGAAACTATCCTTTCATTGCTTGAGAAATATAAATCACCATTCATGACAGTTAAGGCTAAGGGTATGAAAATAATGCTAAGATGAAAAGGTAGAAAAGGGTAAGCAAGCATGAATTCTCTCCCTAAATTGAATAGCCTTTTGTGTTCCCTGAATATTTCATTCATTAAAAGTAATTTCATTTTAGTCTTTAGAAAAAAATTATATATATATATGTGTATATATATATATGCGTGTATGTATGTGTTTGTATACATATCTATATATACATGTATGCATATATGTTAACAAAATAATTGAATAGGACATACTCTTTATGTATACATTCATATACACATATATACACATATATCCACACTATACATACTCAAATGTGTGTTTGTATATTATATTTGTATACATTATATATATACATGTGAGTATTATATATGTATATGCAGTATGTACATATATTGTACGTACATTGTGGGGACCGATTTTTAATTGGGGAGTGTTAGCTAAGCAGCTCACTGCAATATTGGGGAAAGGAAGGAGACCAGCAGCCTCCCTCAAAACAGAGCAGGATTTATTTAACAAGAATGAACTTAAAAAAAAAAAACAGGATCAGTAGGATTAAGGGAAAGGAAATAAAATGGGGAAAGGGAAATTATATAACCTGAAACCACCCCTCAGGAATCAGCTGAGAATACACAGCAGTATCTTCCAGCGCCTTCCAGCTTCCAGTTAGAATGCCTGAAAAAAATTCCCTCCTTCCCAGCACACCCCACACAGCCCCTAGCCAAGTGGCTGGCCGCTCTGACAGTCACATGACTGCCCTCACTGGGCTTCCAATCATTATAATTTTGCAAGGCCCATGTAGGCATCGGTGAGTGGTGATGACGTGAGGTGCCAGTGCCATGGCAATGTATACATGTGTGTATATATGTGTGTGAATGTATACATAACGTATATGTCCTGTTCAATCCTTATTTCCATCACATTTGAATCTATCTGTGCATCTCTCCTCAGTCCAGTGCCTGGCACAATGCTAACCTTATCATAAGGGCAGAATATATACTTATTTAACTACAATTCTCACAGATCATATGAATATTGCTTTGCCCTTTAATATGTATTTTCAGTTTCTCTTACATCATTAGGTTTTTCCCATATACCCACAAATAATTGCAGTTCTCCCTGATCCTTTTTCTCCCTTGCACCTTCTGTCCCCCCAGCAATAACCTGATAAATCTATTCCCCTTCAATGATAAATTAGTGAAAACATTGTCTACACTGTTTAATTCCAGTTATACATTATCCATTCTCTTCTCACCCCCCAGCAATAAGTTTTCCTCATCACTCTGACAAAATTTATCCCTCAAAGTACATTAATGTTGCACTAATTGCCAAATCCAAGGGCCTTTACTCAATTGTCAAAATGTCATCCTCCATCTCTCTATGGCTTTGATACTATCACTGACTTTCTACTAAATACTTTTCTCCCTCAACATCAGAGACACTGTACATTGTTAGAAAGGAAAGGAAGGAAACAAGCATTCACTATAAAGTGAAACAAGTACATAATGAATGTGGAGCAAGAAAACTTTCATTCAAGTAACTGTGACTGGAATGTTGTGGGTGATGGGAGAGGGTGAGTATAAATAGAGTTGAAAGTATTTTTTTTTTTGTGGAAGGCATTTTGTAAACTTTAATATCTTTTTCATTCTGAGCTATTATTGCTGTTATTAATTATAGCATCATAGCTATGAGGGATGTTGGATGTCATCTAATTTAATCCTCTCAATTTATAGAAAAGGGAAACAGAGAGGTTAAAAGAGTTTCCCAAGTGACAGCCAGAATTCAGGCCCAGGCCTTTTGACACCAGATCCTGCACTCATACTAGTATACTAAGCTTTTTATTCTTAGTCTATACTTTTACATCAAATTTATTTCTGAATATATCTCTCCCTGATCCCTACCCGAGACCTATCCCTTTCAACAAAAATTCAAAAAGAAAAAAAAAAAGTTCAGCAAATGCAACCAACATATCTTTCTTTAACTGTATTTACAATATTCTACATAAAGGAGTGCATATTTTTCTCAGATCTTTTCTTTGTGTCCAACACAAATATTTATAATTACATAGCAATAGCATTTGGAATTGCTGCAGTCACATTTATTTTTAGATTGCTGCAGTAATCACATGTTATTTTCCTGCTTCTGCTTACTTCACCTTGCAACAAATCATACATGTCTTCTCATGCTTCTCTGAATTTTTCAGTCATTTCCTATAGTACAGTGATGATCCAATATTTAATATCATTATTTGTTTAATCAATATTAGTGGGAATCTATTTGATTTCTAGTTCCCTTACACAAAAAGTATTATGAATATTTTGTTGTATGGTGTACCTTTTTTTTTTTGGCTAAATACCTATCTTTGAGACATCTTGATAAAATGTATAGACATTTTAGTCCTTTTTTTTTTCAAATATAGCTACATATTGTTTTACAGAATTGTTGTAATAAATTCGCAATTCCACCAAAAGTGTAGTAATGTCTCCCTGTATCCATTCATATATTGACTCTTTCCATCTTTTATCTTCTCTTCCCATTTTCTAGGTATAAGGGGAAACATTAGAATTATTTTGATGTGTATTTCTCTTATATGATGAGATCATAGTCATTTAGTTCACTTTCTGTTATAAACTCCACCCCCCATATACTTTAACCACATGTCTATTGGGTAAGTATTGTTTGTCTTATGTATTTGTGTTAATTCCCTATGTATCTTGGATACTAAATGTTTATGAAACACAACCTCATTCTCTAAATTTCATTGATTATGTTCGTACAAAGAATTTCTTAATTTCATGTAAAAGAATTTTTTTTTATTCCCGTTATATTTCTTTAGAATTCTCCCAGTTGAGGCGAGAAGCCAAGATGGTGGATGAAAGGCTCTCCCCAAGACCAATTCAAATACCTTCAAATAATGACATAAGACAATTCCTGGAGAAGCAAAACCCACAAAAGGACAGAGTTAAATAATTTTTGAGCCAAAGACAACTTAGAATGTTGGCAGGAATGATTTTTTGCACAGGGTGAGAGTGGAGCACAGCCCTTTGCAGGACATGCTGCACAGACCCATCCCCAGCCTCAGAAAACCAGGCCTTAGAACTCTCTGAATCAGCTGTGGCAGCAGCTACTTCTGGAACTCACTCCATGGATGGTGAGAGGGTTGAATCAGGGGGAGATTACAGCGGTCTCTTTGCTGGCACTGAGGCAGGACTCTGTTGTTCTGCCCGTGTTCAGATCCAGGTTGCAGTCTTGGGTGGTGGTCCCAGGTGGGGAAGTAGTGCAGACACACCAGAGCTTGCAGCCACAGTAGAGCAGGACTTTGTTCTGTGTTCTAGGGCAGAGAACCAGACCTGTGGCTGCTTGCAAACCAGAGCACAGGCCAGGGTAGAGGTAAAAGTGACTCTCCATAAATTGTACCACCTTGGAGGACCTAAACTTAAAAATTCCTAAAAGACTCTTAAGAGAACAGCTGCTCAACCTCCCTGAAGCTTGGAACAGTGAGCACTCCACCCTGGAAGCAGTGCCCCACTTTAAGCATTAAAATTCAAGAAACAGGCTGGGAAAATGAGCAAACACAAAAAAATGCTGACCCTATAAAGTTTCTATGGTGACAAGGAACATTAAAATACACCCTCAGAGGGGCAGCTAGGTGGTGTAGTGAATAGAGCACCGGCCCTGGATTCAGGAGGATCTGAGTTCAAATCCGGCCTCAGACACTTAACACTTACTAACTGTGTGACCCTGGGCAAGTCACTTAACCCCAATTGCCTCACCAAAACCAAAACAGAAACAAAATACACCCTCAGAAGAAGATAACAAAGTCAAAGCTCCTAAATCCAAAGCTTCCAAAAAATATGAATTGGTCTCAGGCCATAGAAGCACTCAAAAAGGACTTTGAAAATAAAGTAAGAAAGGTAGAGGAAAAAAGGAAAAGAGAAATGAGAGTGACGCAAGAAAATCATGAAAAAGAAAAATTTCAACAGCTTGAAAAGACAAATTGGCCAAATGGAAAAGGAGGTACAAAAGGTCTCTGAAGAAAATAATTGCTTAAAAATTAAGTTTGAGCAAATGGAAGCTAATGACTTTATGAGAAATCAAGATACAATAAAGCCAAACAAAAAAGAATGACAAAATAGAAGGCAATGTGAAATATCTCCTTGGAAAAACAACTGACCTGGAAAATAGATCGAGGAGAGAGAGTTTGAAAACAATTTGACTACCTGAAAGCCATGATCAAAAAAAGAGCTTAGACATCATCTTCCAAGAAATTGTCAGTGAAAATTGCCTTGATATTCTAGAATCCAAAGTTAAAATAGAAATTGAAAGAATCTACTGATCACCTCCTGAAAGAGATACTAAAATGAAATCTTCCAGGAATATTATAGCCAAATTCCAGAACTCCCAGGTTAAGGAGAAAATATTGTAAACAGTCATAAAGAAACAATTCAAGTATGATAGATCCACAGTCAGTATAACACAAGATCTAGCAGCTTCTACATTAAAGGATTGCAGGGCTTGGAATATGATATTCCAAAGGGCAAAGAAACTATAATTACAACCAAGAATCACTACCCAGCAAAACTGAGTATAATCCTTCAATGGAAAAATGGGAATTCAATGAAAGAGAAGACATTCAGGCATTCTTGATGAAAAGACCTGAGCTAAATAGAATATTTGACTTTCAAATATAATATCCTAGAGAAACATAAAAAGCGAAAAAGGAAAAGGAAATCATAAGGAATATTAAAAGGTAAAACTGTTTACATTCCTACATAGGAAGATGATACTTGTAACTCATAAGAACTTTCTAATTATTAGGGCAGCTGAATGGATTATATTTAGATAGGGGGCACCCATGTGAGTTGAATATGAAGGGAAGATATCTTTAAAAAAATAAAATTAAGGGTTGAGAGGAATGTACTGGGAGAAAGGGAAAGGGAGAGGTGGAATGGGGTAAAGTATCTCACATAAAAAAGAAAAAGCTTATGGCATAGAGGGGAAGATGGGGGAGTTGTGGGGGAGTGAGTGAGCCTCACTCTCATCAGGAATTGCTCAAAGAGGGAATAATATGCATACTCAATTGGGTATAGTAATCTATCTTACCTGGCAGGAAAGTAAGAGGGGAAGGGGATAAGGGGGGCATCACTGAAAGAAGGAAGGGCAGGTTAGGGGAAGGAGCAGTCAGAAGCAAAACACTTTTGAGGAGGGATAGGGTGAAAGAAAATAGAAAACAGAATAAATGTCATGGGGAGGAAATAGAATAGAGGGAAATACAGTTAGCAATAGTAACTATGAAAGATAAAATTGAATAAAGTTTGTCTGACAGGTCACAGTTCTCAAACACATAGAGAACTGAGTCAAATTTCTTAAAATAAGAGCCATTGCCGAATTGATATATAATCAAAAGATATGAAGTTTTCAGATGAAATAACTCAAGCTACCTTTAGCCATGTGAAAAAAAAAATGCTTCAACTCACTATTGATTGGAGAGATTCAGGTCAAAACAATTCTGGGTATTACCTCATACCTATTGCATTGGATTATAGGAAAGCAGTGGAAAATTACCAATATTGTAGGGGATGAGGGGAAATGAGACATTGATATACTCTTGGTAAAGTTGAACATTCTATAGAGTAATTTGGAACTATCGTCAAAGGGCTATAAAGCCATGCATGCTCTTTGTCCAAGTAATACCACTACAAGGTTGGTACACAAAAAGAGATTTTAAAAAGTTGAATTTGAAATTGGGGAGATGCCCATCAATTGGGGAATGGCTGAACAAATTGTGGGATGAGCTTATTATGGAACACTATTCTGCTATAAGAAATGATGAGCAGGGGGCAGCTAGGTGGCACAGTGGATAAAGCACCAGCCTTGGATTCAGGAGGACCTGAGTTCAAATCTGGCCTCAGACACTTGACACTTACTAGCTGTGTGATCTTGGGCAAGTCACTTAACCCTCATTGCCCTGCCCAAAAAAAAAGAAAAGAAAAGAAAAAAAGAAAAAGAAATGATGAGCAGGATGCTAACAGAAAAACCTGGAAAGACTTACATGAGGTTATGCAAAGTGAAATGTATTGTATACAAAATAACAGCAATATGGTAAGATGATCTGCTGGGAATGACAATTATTTTCAGCAATACAGTGATCCAAGACAACTGTGAAGGATTTATGAAAAATGCAATCCATCTCTTCGGGCAGGAGGAAAATGACAAATCTTGTGAGGGATATGGAGAAACTGAAACATTAATACACTCTTGGTAAAGTTGTAAACTGATTCAAATATTCTGTAGAACAATTTGGAAATATAGCCAAAGTGTTAGGGGCAAACAAAGTTCCCCTTTTGATGTTCGAGCAAAGCTCACAGACAGAAACCCCCTTCCAGAAAATATGCACTGATTCTTAGTTAGCCCTTGATAAGAGAGCTGTAAGCCACAATGATCCTTTCCAGATGTAGATGCATTTGCTGGGCACCAAGGATGATGCATTTGCATAGGCACCAAGGAAACTTCAAAGGACAGAAACATGCTCCTCATCATCAATGAATGATTGAAAATTCTGTTCACATTTCTATATCAACATGCTTATAGCCTCCTATCCAAATGACTCAAAGGGCCACATTCATGTGGAATTCAGAAAGGCATTATGTCCTGACTTCCTTTTCATAATAGTATACACTTTCCCTTTTCTACAAAATAAGATGACACTTGTTTCTGACTCGTTTTCTCTAGGACCTATGCATCTGACAGTTGTCCAATATTCTTATGTGCCAAGATGAAGCACCTCTGCTTACTGAGGTAGATTGGTAAGTACAAGTTTTCTCTGGTCATATGAGTTGTGGGCAGGCAGAACATATGAATTCTACCCCAATTTGCAAGTATATAGAAGAGGAAATTACGGGGAGCAATTAGATTCCCCTATTGCCATTCACACTACTCATGATTAGGATCAATATGTGATAAGAGCTGAAATTACCCTTTACATGGCATTAGGGATATAACCTGATAGGAAAATCTGCTTGTTCCCTTTCTTCAACCTTAGATTCCAATAGGGTGAAAGCAATAAATCCATATTCTAATCAATCAATGAAATTTTGACAAAAAATGAGATTTCACCAACAGCATTGTTTGTAAAAGGTGGAGGAAGGCATTTCACTAGTCTTGGCACTAGGTCCAAGTGGTGTTCAAGTAACATATGGCAAACTTAGTTGATATAACTTTCTAAATATCCTATGAAATAGGCCACATATGATGATACATGAGATAGGGATGTGCACCTTTTACTTAGTTTCAATGAAAATGAAATTAAAAGAAATATGTTCTTTACTGCTGCTTTTAAAAATCAAAATGTCTAAATTTCATATGTATTATCTCACAATTGGAATGTAAATTCTTTAATAAAGAAGGGACTTTCTTCCTCTTCTATTTGTGTCCTCAGTGTTTTGCATATAGAAAGTACTGAATATATTTTCATTCATTTATTTCAAATCTAATAACATGAATCTGTAAGGTGAAAGCATTCTTATATGTACATAATCAGATAGAACCAGATTGCATGTGGGGGAGGGGAGGAAGAGAGTTTCGAAAGCAATTTAGAAATACCTTTTCTACTTTATCTTTTGGACAGGCTTATGGTGCTAGTTCCTGCCGCAACTAGAGACATTAGATCCCCTAATGGAAAGGTATTGACAAAATCTATGATACAAAATTGATAGGTGACAGGAGACCACACTTAAAATTGTTATAAAGGAATTGGTAACAAGAAATGGTAACACACTGTGTCTTTGATAAATCAGACACTATCAAAAAGTGACGATAACAAGCCTTTTTTCTACCCTAAAATTAGCAGAATCATAATACAGCTGCAATAAGAGAACATAGTGGCTGGTAAATTAATCTCACAATAATATTTTTTTATTTTTATTTTTTTCAGGGCTATGGGGGTTAAGTGACTTGTCCAGTATCACACTGCTAGTAAGTGTCAAGTGTCTGAGGCCAGATTTGAACTCAGGTACTCCTGAATCCAGGGCCAGTGCTTTATCCACTGCGCCACCTAGCTGCCCCCAAATCTCACAATAATAATGGATAGTTTACTAAGATTTTAACAAAAGTTATAATTAAGGATCTCATGCTATTCTTGCAAAGAACATTGGGAGAGGACTACTAGATAATACAATTATATGTATTCAGAACTGGTTTGATGATCAGACATAAAAATATAGTCATGAATAGTTCAATGTCATTGTGGTAAGAGGTCTTGTAGAGTAACTCAGATATCTCGCCTTGGCACTGTGATGTATAATAGTTGTTGTTGTTGTTGTTTTTTTGTTTTGTTTGTTTTTTTTTTTAGTGAGGCAATTGGGGTTAAGTGACTTGCCCAGGGTCACACAGCTAGTAAGTGTTAAGTGTCTGAGGCCGGATTTGAACTCAGGTACTCCTGATTCCAGGGCCGGTGCTCTATCCACTGCGCCACCTAGCTGCCCCTGTTGTTGTTGTTTTTAATCAATATCTTTGTGAAAGACAGATTGCATTTTCATCAAATTTACAGATGACACCAAGGTGGAAAATAGCTAAGACAATGAATAATAAAGTTAGTATTCAAAAATATTTAGATACAGTAGACCATTGGACTGACCCAATGAAATTGAATAACACATGTATTGTCACCCTTGGCTTTAAAAACAAAATAAAACTTAAAAAGTACAAGATGGAGGAGAAATAGGCAATCATTGTTCTGAAAAACCTTAGGGTTTTTTGTAGACTGAAATCTCAAAATACAACACTCATTCCTATTAAAAACACAAGAGAGCATAGGAATAGGTGGAGCTTTCCTTAAAATGATAAGAAATATTGATTTAAAAACCATCAATAAACATTATATGTAATGAAGATAAGTTAGAGGCTTTCCCTATAAGATGGGGTGAAACAGAGATGTCCATTATCACCTCTATTATTTAATATTGTACTAGAAACATTAGCTATAGCAATGAGAGAAGAAAAAGGAATTAAAGGAATTAGAATAGGCAAGGAGAAAACAAAACTTTCACTCTTTGCAGATGATATGATGGTATACATAGAGAATCCTAAAGAATCAACTAAAAAACTTTTTGAAACAATTAACAACTTTAGCAAAGTTGCAGGATATAAAATGAACCCACATAAATCATCAGCATTTCTATACATGACCATCAAAGCTCAGCAGCAAGAAATAGAAAGAGAAATTCCATTTAAAGTAATGGTAGACAACATAAAATACTTGGGAATGAGCCTGCCAGGACAAACCCATGAACTCTATGAACACAATTACAAAATATTTTTCAGGCAAATCAAATCAGATCTATATAATTGGAAAACTATCAGTTGCTCATGGATAGGTTGAGCTAATGTAATAAAAATGATAATTCTACCTATATTAATTTACTTATTCAGTGCCATACCAATAAGACTGCCTAAAAATATTTTATAGAGTTAGAAAAAATAATAACAAAATTCATCTGGAAGAACAAAAAGTCAAGAATATAACAGGAACCAATAAAAAAAACTTGCACAGGAAGGTTGGCTAGCCATACCAAATTTGGAGCTATACTATAAAGAAGCAGCTATCAAAACTATTGGGTACTGGCTAAGAAATAGAGTGGTGGATCAATGAAATAGGTTAGGCACAGGAAACACAGTAGTAAATTACTATAGTAATTTACTGTTTGATAAACCCAAAGACTCCAGTTTCTGGGACTGAAACTCAGTATTTGACAAAAACTTCTGGGAAAACTGGAAGAGAGTATGGCAGAAACTAGGCATTGTGGTAAAAAAAAAAAAATGAAAGTTTTTTAACAGTCGGTTAGGATAACTGAAAGACACCAGTTTTTCTTAAGGACCACCCTTTTGGGGAGGAGACCAACGGCAAGAGCTACGCACGCCAGTCTGCCGGCTGCGCACATCAGACTGCCTGCTACGCACTCGACTTCCGGGGTGCGAGCTTAAAAGACAAGGAGAGAACGGAAGTGGGGCTTTTTCCTGCTCTGCTGGTCTCCTGACTGCGCTGCACAGACAGTCTCTCTCTCTCCAAAGGTAGCCTTCGGTTTTGGTGAGTTTTTATAAGGAATATAAACTAAGCTTAGACTTAAGATGATTTGTATTGTGTTTCTACTTTCCTATCCTTCTAATCAACATCACCTTGTGACTACCATAACAATAAAAGGTCTATCTAGAAAACCAAAAGCTTCTTCCATTTACTAGTCTGGGAGATAAATTAAGGGAAAGGTTAAGTAGGAGAGATTTATGATCTGATATCCAATTTTAAATCTCACAGCATAGACCACCATCTTACACATTATACAAAAATGAGGTTAAAATGGGTTCAAGATTTAGACATAAAGGGTGATAACATAGATAAATTAGGAAACAAAGGAATAGTTTACCTCTCATATCTATGGAGAAGACAACAATTTATGTCCAAACAAAAGATAGAGAATATTATGAAATGCAAGATGGGAGACTTTGATTATATTAAATTAAAAAGGTTTTGTACAAAAAGAAGTAATGCAGCCAAAATTAGAAGGGAGGCAGAAAACTGGGAAACAATTTTTACATCCAGCATTTCTGATAAAGGCCTCATTTCTTTTTTTGTTTTGTTTTGTTTTTTTTAGTGAGGCAATTGTGGTTAAGTGACTTGCCCAGGGTCACACAGCTAGTAAGTGTTAAGTGACTGAAGCCGGATTTGAACTCAGGTACTCCTGACTCCAGGGCCGGTGCTTTATCCACTGCGCCACCTAGCTGCCCCAAGGCCTCATTTCTAAAATATATAGGGAACTAAATCAAATTTATAAAAATGACTTACATTTCCCAATTGAGAAATGGTCAAAGGATATGAACAGGCAGTTTTCTGATGAAGAAATCAAAGCTATCTATTGCCATGTGAAAAAATGCTCTAAATCACTATTGATCAGAGAAATGCAAATTAAAACAACTCTGAGGTACCACCTCACGCCTATCAGATTGGCTAATATTAGAAAAAAAGAAAATAATAAATGTTGGAGAAGCTGTGGAAAATTGGAACACTAATGCATTGTTGGTGGAGCTGTGAACTGATCCAACCATTCTGGAGAGCAATTTGGAACTATGCACAAAGGACTATGGGACTGTTCATACCCTTTGACCCAGTGGTACCACTGCTAGATCTGTATCCCAAAGAGACCATAGAAAAGGGAAAAGGACCCACATTTACAAAAATATTTATAGCAGCTCTTTTTTTGATGGCAAAGAATTGGAAATCGAGGGAATGCCCATCAATTGGGGAATGGCTAAACAAGTTGTGGTATATGAATATAATGGAATACTATTGTGCTGTAAGAAATGATGAGCAGGAGGAGTTCTGAGAAACCTGGAAGGAGTTACTTGAAATGATGCTGACTGAGAGGAACAGAACCAGGAGAACATTGTACACAGTAACAGCAACATTGTATGATGAACAATGGTGATAGACTTGGTTCTTCTCAGTAGTGCGAGGATCCAAAACAGTTTCAAAGAACTCAGGATAGAAAATGTTCTCAACATACAGAAAAAAGAGCTGTGGATTATGAATGCAGATTGAATGGTACTGTTTCTACTTTTGAGCTGTTTTTTCCCTTCTTTTTAGAGGTTTTTCCCTTGTGCTCTGATTCTTCTTTCACAAGATGACTAATGCAAAAATATGTTTAATGTTATTGTACATATATAACCTATATCAGACTGCTTTCCTTCTTGGGGAGGAGGGAGGGAAGGGAGGGGTGGGAGAAAAATTTGGAACTAAAAATCCCATGAAACAGATTACATCAGTTAGCATTTTCTATAAGTCCTTTGGAATTACCCTAGATAATTGTTTTGCTGAGAAGAGCTAAGTCATTAAAACTTGATTGTTGCACAATGTTGCTGATAATGTATACAATATTTTTCTAGTTCTGCTCAATTTACGTCACATCAGTTCATGTAAGTCTTTCTGTTTTTTTCTGTAATCCATCTGTTTGTCATATCTTATAGCACAATTATATTCCATCACATTTTATATACCACAACCTTTTTATGCCATTCCTCAATTGATGGCCATTCCCTCAATTTCCAATTCTTTGACACCACAAAAAGAGCTATTAAAAATATTTTTTTTACATGTAGATCCCTTTTTCTTTTTTATTTTTCCCTTCTTTTTTCATCTCTTTGGAATACAGACTTAGTAGTGGCATTGCTAGATCAAAGGGTATGTACACAATTTACAAATTCTTAACTCAGATCATGGCAACTGTGTGTGTTCAAGTCTTTCTCAAACCTTCTCTCTTTCTCCTTTTATAGTCTCACTTGGTGATCTCATCAACTCTCATGGGTTCTGTTATCTCTATGCATAAGATTCCAAGATATAGATCTTGTATATATCCAGTCCCAATCTCTCTCACATTTTTAACTATTTCTAAGATATATAAAACTGTATGTCCCATAGGCATCTCAAGCTCAACATGTCCAAAACTGAGCTTATTATCTTCCTTCCCACCTCCTTACCCCATCACACTTATCCTTAGAAACCTTATCCTCTTCTGAACACTATTTTTGTCAAGGGTGGTCACCACCATCCCCTCAGTCACCTAAGGTATCAATCCCAGTATCAGCTTTAATACTTCTATCTCACTCACTCTACATATCCAATTTTTTTCCAAGTCATGCCATTTCATTCTTCACCTGACATTTCTCCCATATATCCCCTTTTTTTCACTCAGCAAACCCTGTCACAGGCCCTTATCATTTCATGCATGGGCTATTGTAATGACCTTCCTGTTGGATTCCCTGCCTCAAATATCTTCTCACTCAAATCCATTCCCTGCTCAGTTTCAAAGTAATATTCCTAAAGTGTAGGTTTGACCATTTCATCCTCCCTCTAATGAATAAACTCCTGCGGTTCCCTAATACATTCAAAAGTAAATATAAAATCCTGTTGGACTTTTAGAGACTTTTATAATTTGACCTCTTCCTGTATTTACACTGTTTACTCCTTTCCATTTACTCTACACAAGACAGTGACACTGGTCTACTTACTGTCCTCAGATCCCACATTCTATGGGACTCTATCCTTATCCTGTCTGCCACCTTTCTCTGGAATACTTTTACTCCTCACTCCACCTACTGCTTTTACTGGCATTTTTCACAACTCAGTTCAAAATCCCATCTTTTTCAGGAAACCTTTTGAGAAGACTCCACCCTCACATCATCTAGTACCTTCCCTTTGAAATAAGTTCCAGTTTGCCTTGTATATAGGTTATATAGACATAGTTTGCATGTTGTCTCCCCATTGGAGTCTGCACTCCTAGAAAACAAGGACTGTGGTTTTGCCTTTTTATACTCAGTGTTTAGTAAAGTACCTAGTACTTAATAATCCCTTAAGAAATGCTTTTTGATTTTTCCATTACCACAGAGAAAGTAACTGGCATGCCAGGGATTCAAACTTATGCCTCCATGAACTTAATAGAGTAGTGTTTTCCCCACTAAGCCTACAAGCCAGAATTTGTGGTGGCCACTGACATGTGTATCTCTAAGCTCTGTGTTAAAAGGTACCCAATAACACCATTATTGATGAATAATTTATCTTCCTTTAGAAGAGGGTAATATTTATCCTATTCCATGAAAAGGTTGCAGGGGCATAGATCACATGACTGGATTAAGATGGCAGATTTCTATTGTTACAAAAAATCCAAGTCCCAGATGCATTCTCTCAAAATAGAAGAGATTTTTTTTTCCTGGGGCAACAAGGGTTAAGTAACTTGCCCAGGGTCACACAACCAATAAGTGTCAAGTGTCTGAGGTCAGATTTGAACTCAGGTCCTCCTGATTCCAGGGTCAGTGCTTTAACCACTGCACCACCTAGCTGCCCTGAGAATATTTCAAAGCTCTGTATCATAGCATAGTTTTTTTCCTCCAGCAAGACATAGGGTCAAAATGTCATTCTTTGATAAAGTAGGCCAGTTTTCATCTACAATAAAGATTTGCTCCAGCCAGCAGAGATCTTTTTTTTTTTTTTTTTTTTTTTTTTTTTTGCGGGGCAATGGGGGTTAAGTGACTTGCCCAGGGTCACACAGCAAGTAAGTGTCAAGTGTCTGAGGCAGGATTTGAACTCAGGTACTCCTGAATCCAGGGCCAGTGCTTTATCCACTGCGCCACCTAGCCGCCCCCAGCAGAGATCTTAATCTATTATTTGCATTATTTCTTAGATCTTCCTTGTTGCTTCATTATCTATATTAGCAACCTCTTCTGACATTTGCATATTTTGAAATTCTGCATGTTTTTTCAAATTGTGCAAACCAACCATTCCTTGCTGTAAATAGCTATGTAAATAGCTTCAGGATACTTTAACTTTAAATCTTCTAAGAGGCTTTGAGACTTGGCTTGAATTGTCATCAACCTCAAAGGAATAATCTTCTGAGTTTGGTATTCTAATCACATAGTTGTTAGTTTCTCCATCTATAGAATAGCACCTTCTCTTGTTCTCAAGGGATAAATCAACTTCATGAAAGCACTGGATGTTCCCTTTTCCAGGTAGCATCCATTCACTATGTTTTTCAGTTGACATCACCAGACTAAGTTCAAGTGCTATCAATGACAATTTTTGTCTGTATAATATTTTTTGTCCTTTATTTTTTCTAATTATTTTCATTTTCATTTCCAAGTCTATTAGCTTACATTTACAAAATGGTTCACTTTTCACCTAAAGAGCATGTTTGTCACCAGGCATGGTGAAAGTATAAGGACTGCTATTGAACACAGGGAGAAGCACTCACTGCAGGCATGGGTTGCTAAGTTAGAAAAGTTTCTCAAGTGAGTTTTCCCCCACCCCTCAATTAGAAGAGATTTAATTATGATAAGAATCAGTATATCAACTGAAAATTGGGATTTACTACATCTAGATATTTATTCTGTTTTATTTGTAGATTAAGTGAATAATAGAGCTAATTTCCATGTTGAATGATTAGCAAATGCTGCATGATTAGCAAGGCTGTATGATCATCAAGTCTTGCTAGAAATTATCCCTAGCCATCATCTGTTGCTTCTATACATCATCCTCTCCACCTCAGCATTTGGTGTCTAATAATTCTAGTTGGTACATTGTGATTCTGATTAGCCATCCTATTCTGATTATCAATCCTAAATAGTTTCTAGCTAACATCCATTACATCACAGTTTACAGATCATGGTATTCCCCACTACTGGCAAAGCTAGTAACTAGAAAGCAAATTTTGGCTGACCAACCAATGAATGAAAATTTGAGAAGTTTGTCTAGAATTTGTAAGCACCGTGAGGGTATAAAACCCTGGTGAGACCCAAGCTCAGGATCTCTCAGGACCTACCCCTGCTTGAGACAGGCTTTGTTGTGAGACCAGCTGTCTCTCAATAAACCTATTTTCTTCAGCTTGGAGACATTGTTGTTTCTCTCCTTCTTCAGACTTAGAAATTTTTGCAACACTCAGCTTGCCATTACCCTTTTATTCTGTCCATATCATACTGAATCTTATTGTACAATATCTACTTTGTATAAGGAATTTTCACATTTTTTTGGAATGTAGACTTCTCTCAGAATCAGAAAGTGGAATTTGCATAATGTGAATTTATATAAATCCAGAATCACCTTTATAATCAAAGCTACCAGAAGAAAAAGTGGTATACCACAATCTCTCTTTTTTATACCATAAATACTACTTTGACTGACCTTTTTTTTCCATTCTAATTTTAAAATTCCATTAGGTCCTATTCTTAAAATAGTCAAATTGTGTTTTGTTTTCTCTGTCTTTATTTTTTAAAGTGTATTCAAGTAATTCTGAAATATTTCTTGGTCGAAACACTATAGATATTTTTATTCATTCTATAGTTATTTCAAATTAAAGTTCTTGACTTCTTCCAGCAGACTTTTTCAGGGAATAAAAAGGTCAATACTTTATGTGGGATTAAATTTCTACCTTGGTAAAGTCATTCTTACAATTAATTTTAATATCATTTTCTAAATAGACCATTATATCTGCAAAAGAAATAATTGTTTCTGCTTTTCCTGTTTGTTCTCTCAATTTTCTTGTATTGCTGACATTTCTGTAACTATATGAAGAAATAGTAAAAATAATGAACAAAACTTCCATACCCCTGGGATATTGCAAAGCTCTCATATTCATCCATCATATATACTTAGGTGTTTTATCTACTACTTCCCATACTAAGGTCATTTTTTTTCCTTTGCTTTCTTATTTGTTTTAGCAGAAATAGTGTTGTATTTCATTTTTTCAACATTTATTCACTTAATCATGTGATTAATATTTTTGCCATTAATGTGATCTAATATGGTTATAATTATTCTTATATTGAAAAGATCCTACATTCTATGTATAAATGCAACAGTTATAGTAAATAATATATAATATATAAGTATAGTTATATCCCTGTAGTGAATATTTTAAATATTGTTATATTGATATTTATTAGAGATATTCATTTATCTGCATCAAAAATGTTATTTGGTAAGATTTATTTTTTCTTTTATTTACAAATTATTTCTGCAATATTAGAATTATTCTTTAAATATTTGATAGAGATCACTTATAAATCTACTAAGGGGCAGCTAAGTGGCATAGGAGCAGCTAGGTGGTGCAGTGGATAGAGCACCAGTCCTGGAGTCAGGAGAACCTGAGTTCAAATCTGACCTCAGACACTTAACACTTACTAGCTGTGTGACCTTGGGCAAGTCGCTTAACCCCAATTGCCTCACAAAAAAATAAAAACCAAAGCAAACAAACAAATAAATCTACTAAGTCCCTGGTTGTGCCATTTCCCCACACTGGGAGTTTATAACTTGTTATTTTTTCCTGATTTTAAGTTATTTAAATTCTCTATTGTTGTTTCTCTTAATATGGGTATTTTATATATTTTCATATTTTCTATATTTTCACAATTTTGTTTTACATTTTGTTGGCATGTAATTTGGCAAAAGTTTTGGATTATGTTTTTTTTCCCTTCTGTAGTTGTTCTAAATTCAGGTCTGATCCTGGTCATTTGGTTTTACTCTATGTATTAATCAGACTACATAATTGTTATGGGGTTGGGACATAAACTGGCTAGCTAAATTAAAGGATATGTGTCTGGGATAATTCTCCTTGAGAAGCTAAAAGATAGACACACCTCGAGAAGTAAGGTAGATAAGCCTATTAGGCATAGCTGCTGCCTGGTGGCAGGGAATAGAGATAACTCCAGAAATCAGAACCACAACCCATATCCCAGCTTCTCCCAACCCACCACCCATAAGGGCTCAGGTGATCACCCCATCTACCACCTATAAAAGATTTTGCATTTCTCCTGTTTGAGGAGACAGATATCTCAGGGAATTGTCTTTGAACCATCTCCCCCCCGCCCCCCCAGAGAAGTCCTTGGCTTTTCTCTTGGTCTCCTTTCTATAGTGCCTAAACCAAAGATTATTTTATTCTAATTGGATTTGTGTGGGAGAGGGTATAATTCTTTAAAAAGGAATACCTAAGAACCCATACCATCACCCATTTCTCTGTGACATAATGATTTATTTATTTTATTAGTTTCTTTAAACAGTTGCTAGCTTTCTTTAGAAATGATATGATTTATTTCTTTCCATTTTAAAAAATCACTTCATTGTCTTCCAAATTTTTATTTCAGTTCTTATTTGGATTTGATTTATTGCTTTTTTATTGTCCTTGAGCTCCATGCCTAATTCATTGATCTATTATTCTTTCTTTTGTTTATAAACATGTAGTTATACATTTTCCCTGAAAGACTGCTTTGGTTCCAACTCAAAAACTTTTTCTATGTTAAATCCAATTTTCTCTTATTAAATTGTCTATTCTAAAAATATTTTTCTTTGAGCCACCAATTCTTTAGGATTTAATTATTCTCCAATTTAAAATTATTTTTTCAAAACCCACCCCACCTTGAGTATACAATATAGAATATAGAATATTCTATATTCCCACATATAGAATAAGAATTTATTCTAATATAGAATATACCCCACATCTTCTCCAACATTTATTCATTTTTTTTTTGTCACTTGAGCCAATCTGATAGGTATGAGGTGGTACTTCAGAGTTGTTTTAATTTGTGTTACTCTAATCAATAGTGATTTAGAACATTTTTTCATATGGCTAAAGGAGAGCTTTAATTTCTTCATCTGAAAACTACCTGTTCATATCCTTTGCCCATTTATCAGTTGGGGAATGACTTGTATTTTTATAAATTTGATTCAGGTCTCTATATATTTTAGAAACAAGGCCTTTATCAGAAATACTGGCTGTAAAAATTGTTTCCAAGCATTCTGCTTTCCTTCTAATTTTGGTTACATTGGTTTTGTTTGTGCAAATTGTTCTTCATTTAATGTAATCAAAATGATCTATTTTATATTTCATAATATTCTCTATCTCAGCTTTGGTCATAAATTCTTCCTTCCTCCACAGATCTGACAGATAAACTATTCCATCCTCTTCTAATTTGCCTATGGTATCACATTTATAACTACATCATGTACCCATTTTGACTTCACTTTGGTATACTGTGTAAAAGGTTGATCTATGCCTAGTTTCTGATCATACTATTTTCCAGTTTTCCCAAAAGTTTTTGTCAAATAGTGATTTCTTATCACAGAACCTGGAGTCTTTGTGTTTATTAAATAGTAGATTGCTGTTTCCATTTATTACTTTGTTTTGTGTGCCTAACCTATTCCATTGATCTACTATGTTATTTCTTAGCCAGTACCAAATAGTTTTGATGGTTGCACCTTTATATTTTTTAGATCTAATATAGCTAGGCCACCTTTCTTTGCATTTTTCCACCATTAATTCCTTTGATATTCTTGACCTTTTTTTCTTCCAGATGAATTGTTATTTTTTCTAGTTTTATGAAATAAAATTTTGGTAGTGTGATTGGTATTTCACTGAATAATTGAATTAATTTAGGTAGAATTATAATTATTATTATATTAGCTTGACTTACCCATGAGCAATTGTTTTGTTTTTTTCATGTGTTTAGATATGATTTCATTTGTGTGTGTTTTGTAACTGTGTTCATATAGTTCCTGGGTTTGTATTCACACGTAAACTCCTAAGTATTATATATTGTTTACAGCTCTTTTAAATGGAATTTCTCTCTATCTGCTATTGCTGTGCTTTGTTGGTCATATGTAGAAATGCTGATGATTTATGTTGTGTTAAGTGTTATGTGATTCATATTTTTTAGTTGACTCTTTAGGATTCTTTAAGTATACCATCATATCATCTTCAAAGAGTAATGATTTTGTTTCCTCTTTGCCTATTCCTTCAATTTCTTTTTCTTCTCTTATTGCTAAGGATAACATTTCTAGTAGAATATTGGATAATAGTGATGAATAATGGACATACTTGTTTCACTGCTGTTCTTACTGGGAGTGCTTCTCACTTACCCCCATTACATATAATGCTTGTTTATTGTTTTAGATAGATATTGCTTATAATTTTAAGGTAAGCTCCATTTATTCTCTAGTGTTTTTAATACAATTTTAAAATTTTTTTGATGAATTTTTGTTTTGCCTTTTGGCTTAGCATATTGTAAAATGTCTCTTAAATCAGTTGTGGCACATTCTTGCATAATTTGAATTCTGATCCTTTGTTATTTAAATCAGGGATTAAACTTTTTTCAACTCACAACTCCTTTACACCAGAGAAATGTTTAGGTGACCCCTAGTATATAGGTATATAATATATATATATATTTATATATACATATATATATATATATATATAAACTTTTACTGTTGCCAAATTTTTCATGACCTCCACATTCAGTTTAGGAAGCTTTAATTTAAACTCATTCTAGATACTTTTTTTTTTCTTGATTTAAAATCTGCCTTTTTTGTTATGGCAGAACTGGGAGCTTATGTCTTGAATTTTCTTTTAGGAAATGACCTATGATTTTTTCCCTTTTACTTTTAAATTTCCCAGTGTTTCTAAATGAATATAGAAATTTTTCATTTGTACTTTCTTGAACCATAATATCCTGATTTTGTAACTGGTCATAGTTTTTAGGTAACCCAATAATTCTTACATTAAGTCACATCGACCTTTTTCTAGTTGATTTTTTTTGGTCAAAGGTACATAACATTTTCTTCTTTTTAATAATTTTTCAATAAGCTTTTTTGTAGATGTCATTTTATATTACTATAATCTCAAGCAGTATACTACATGCTATTGCTCACAGAGAGCCATTTTTAGAAACCAAAAAAAAAAAAAATGAGACCAACTTATTAATACCTTGAAAAAGTCTAAAATCATGGGTAAAAGGATGAGGTGGAATTGTCTTCTTAAATCTGTTATTTCATGCTGGGCTTATTTAAATTTTCTCATCTTCACTTCTAGTTTATCAATCACTTTGTTAATAAAGTCCATTATTTATTATTATCCTTTGTCTAGTCTCTTCCATTAATGCAGCTATAAATTTAACTATATTCTAGAAAGTTTTGACAAAAGTTGCTTTTTGATATGGATGAAATTATAGAAATCCTTTTCCTCTTTTATTTACTTTTCTTGATTTCACTTGATATTCTGGAGGTTTTATTTTTATAAAATTAATGTTATTAATTCCGTAAAGTATCCAATTTATAACTTACACATTAGTTTGATAGTGTTGTAAATTTTATTATATTGGCATGAGCCAACTATGAGCAGTGAGCATTCTTACAACTTTTTAATGTCTTTTAGAAGCATTTTTTAAAATTTTTTTTAGTGTGGCAATTGGGGTTAAGTGACTTGCCCAGGATCACACAGCTAGTAAGTGTTAAGTGTCTGAGGTCGGATTTGAACCCAGGTACTCCTGACTCCAGGGCCGGTGCTCTATCCACTGCACCACCTAGCTGCCCCTCTTTTAGAAGCATTTTGTAACTGTATCTTTACAAGTATTTTGCATGGTTTATGAGATCAATCCTCGGACATTTTCTGCATGTTCTACTTATTTAGGTTTTGTTTTTTTAATTATTGTCCCTTAGATTCAATTATTAGATAGAAATTTCCCCAATTGGCATTTTTGCTGATTCCCTAGGGTTTTCTAAGTATATCAGGTTATCATCAACTAATAGAGTTGATTTCATCTTTTTTTAACCTGTTGTTATGCCTTTAATTCTTTATTTTGTCTTGTTGGCTATTTCTAGCATTTCTAGAACTATATTAAATAATTGTGGATATAGTGGACATTTTTGTTTTATGCTTGCTTTGACTGAAAAAGGTTTTGGGGAATATCCATTGCATAATATGTTCGTTTTTTATTTTAGATAAATGCTTTTTATGATAATAAAAAAAGTCCTACTTTGCCTATACTTTTGTAGGGGTTTTGGTATAAATGTTTTGAGAAGAATGATTATTATATAACCAATGATTCAGGGAGATCCAAAGTTCCTCCTTTTTCTATTGTCCTCATTTCAAAGTTCAGTTTCTTGAAGGATACTGTTAATAATGAAATTGGATTAACTTTTTTTTTTTTCAGCTAAAGTTGATTTTAATTTTATGGACAAGTTTCTCAGCTCTGCATTTCATATTCCATTTGTAGACATAGATCCTTTGCCTCTGAATGTTCAGCGGTTACCTCCTTTCTCTCTGTACCTCTCTATTCCCTTTCTCTCTGTCCCTCTCTATTTCAATTATTTCCTTTTGTTCTATAAACTTTCCTGTTAAGTAAAAGTCAAGTTCAGATTGCTATATTTATACAAATTGAAGCAACGTACTTAAGACCCAGGATATTTGACCACCAATTGCCTCCATTTGTTTTCTTACTCTAAAGATATTTGAACACAATTGTATTATAGAGAAATTGCTTAGCCTCACAGTTATTTAATGATGAATGCTGTGGATCTTTAAAACTTGTACTTGGCATAAGAAGTCTATGAGCAGATGTTTATGAGAATGCCAGAACAGAATAGATACTTAACTATATTGAGTGATTCAGTGCCTTGATTCAGCAAACTGCTATCAGAAACCTGAAAGGCACCATGGCCTCTTGGTGTATTGCTGTTTTCAGAAATAACATTAACATTTTAATCTACAGGGAGGTTTCCTGTCTTTCTGCCAACTAGAATCAACATCCTGTCTAGGCCCACCAACCCCAAAGTACTATAGGCTTGATGAATATTTCCACTTAGTTCACCAGGTCCTGCTATCAGCAAGGACAAGTTAATGGCTCCTTACCTATAGTTTGCATTATGCCTGGGAGATGAGCCTTTTTTTCAGGTTAAACATTTCATTTATATTTTTCTGTTCGAATCTCTATACCTTCTTCCCTCCTTCCCCTCCTACCTTCCTTGGGCAGCAAACGATCCAATATGGGTTATACATATTGTGAGAATCAGGGTGCCACCCCCTGTTGAGAAAGACATTGTGAGAACAAGAGCAATGCCCCCCTGAAAAGAAAGCATGTGACTAACATCCAGAAGCGGCCTGGCATCAGGAACTTACATCTATTCATAGACTGCCTATAAGTCAAGTCAATCAATGGACCAGCTAATTAGCATGGAGCTGTGTATGGAGACCGCCCCTCTTCCAGTCCGCATATAGATTCCAATGGAAGGACTGAGGATCATTCTTTTCATTCGGGAACCAGTGTGTGATGGCAGAAGGCGGCAAGGTAGATAGATCTCCTAACTTTCAGAACTTAATGTGTTCTCTTTAGAAGCATGGATAGCTAGGTGAAGGTGGCTTTCTCTGTCTCTCTTTGCTAACCCCTAATATACTTTAATAAATGCTTAAAAGCCTAAATTGTTGCCGAATTTATCAGTAAACTTAGCTAGTTCTACCACACAAACACACACTGGGGGGGCAGATAAGGTGATCACATATTAGATTTTTAACATCACAATACATTATCATGCAAAACATCATCATATTTGTCACTTAATGAAAGGATGTGAAAAATAGTATGCTTCAGTCTGTTCCATCAATATTAGTTTTTGGTTTCTGTTGGGTTTTTTTGAGGTGGATAGTATGTTTCATCAATATTGTTCAGACCTCACTCAGGTGAGGAACCCCATCTTGTTCTACTCAGGTTTGGGTAGGAATAAATTCTTTGAATGGAATGCCCCAAAGTAAAGGTAGCTTAGAAGTAAATGATATAATTATAATTTATTAGAATAGATCCAGTCCATCATTGTAATATTCATTTTCTTATTAATTGTTAACCAATCAGATTTTAATGGAATGCTCAGGCACACCGCTCTTCCAAGGGCATTTAAGTCAGGTGCCTGTTGTTATGATTGTCTTTGGCAATCAAGTGTGCCACCAACCTCTTTTTATTAAAATGCCAGCATTATTAATAAAATGACTTAATTATCTCTCGAAATATTTAAACATCACAATTTTACTTTGTCAAGAGATTTTCTTTTTTTATTGGGATTATCATGTAGTTTGGGGTGTTTTTATTTTTATTATTATTGTAATTAGGTTGTTTTACTCATTTTGAAACATTCTTATCTCCCTGGTATAAAGCCAACTTGGAAATGTTGAATGATTTTTGTTAAATTACTATGATCTAAGGATATTTTATTTTAAATTTTCAAATTGTTCTTCATTATTGATATTAATCTATGCTTGTCCTTCTGTTCCTTAGTTTTCCCTACTTTAGATTATTAAATTACATTTGTCTCATAATGGATGTCTGGTGAGTCAATTATTGAGAATAATTTGCATGGCATTGGTACTATTTGGTAAAATAAATAAATAAATAAACAGGAAAAATGAGCAAACAACAACAAAAATTAATTTGACCACAAAAAGCTACTAGGGTGGCCAGAAGACCAATATGAAAACTCAGAAGAAGGCAACAATATGAAAACAGCTACCAACAAAAGCCTCAAAAAATGTTAACTGGACCCAAATCCCGTGAAAATTGGAGTTATGTCCCCTGCTGGAGAGATACTGTAGGAAAGCTCTGCCATGAGGAAAAGGCACCTGAGGGCAAGCCATGTGGCCTGGAAGGTCAGTTCCTTGGCATCAGGAAGTGATGTTTGCTCGGGGGTACTGTCAATCAAAGCTGTGTGTGTGTGTGTGTGTGTGTGTGTGTGTGTGTATAGGATATTTCCTGTTTAGACAGGAGGCTTCTGGGACGAAGAAGGGGCCAGGCTCTCTCTCTTTCACCAGGACCTCGGGAGGAGTGGAGCAAAAATCCTGGCTCCCTGAGATAGATTGATGAAGGCATCTAGGCCTCTTTCTCTCTCCTCACCAAATTCTTATGCTCTTTAATAAATGCTTCAAAGTCTAAACTCTTGCTAAAGCTTCTAATTTATTGGTGACCACTCATTATAATATTTGGCCAGACTAGCTAGAATCTTAGCCACATTACAGACAGAAACTATTCAGATGGTGCCCACGAACTATTCAAGCCTACAAAAATTTCTAGAAGAGTTAATGAATGATATAAAAGTGGTAGAGAAAAACTTAGGAAAAGAAATGAGTGATTCAAGAAATTTATGGGGAAAAAAATCAACAGCTTGGTTAAAAAATAAAGGCACAAAAATCCACAGAGATGAATATTTTAAAAAGAATAATTAGCCATTTTTTTTAAAAAAAGGTATAAAAACTCATTGAAGAAAATAATTCCTTAAAAATTAGAATTGGCAAATGGAAGCTAATGACTCCATAAGACATCAAGAAATAATAAAACAAAGTCAAAAGAATGAACAAGTAGAAGCAAACATGAAATGTCTTATCTGAAAAACAACTCACCTAGAAAATGGATCAATGAGAGGTCATTTAAGTATTATTTGAATACAAGAAAGCTATGATAAAATAAAGAACGTAGATATCATATTTCAATAAATCATCAAGGAAAATTGCCTTGACATCTTGGATCCAGAGGACAAAATTAAAATTCAAAGAATCCACCAATCACCTCCTAAAAAAGATCCCAAAATCAAAACTTCCATAAATGTTACAGCCAAATTCCAGAGCTCCTCCATCAAAGAGAAAATACTTCAGTCAGAAAGAAATAATTCAAATATTGTGTGGAGTCACAGTGAGGATTATACAAGATTTAGCGGGCTTCCACATTAAAGAAAAAAATTTTGGAATATGATATTTGGAAATATAAAGGAAACTAGGATTATAAACAAGAATCACCTACCCAGTAAAATTGGGGGAAAATTGATATTTAATTCAATAGAGGACTTTCAGGCATTTCTGTTGAAAGGAACAGAGCTGAGTAGAAAATTTGATATTCAAACTCAAGACTCAAGAGACACATAAAAAGGTAAAAAAGAAAGAGTAATCATAAGAGACTCAATAATGTTAAATTCCTATATGGGAAGATGATACATGTAATTTCTAAGAACTTTATCATTCTGAGAACAGTTTAAAGGAGTTTAGAAAGACAGAGAATGTGGGTGTGAGTTGATTATGTCAGAATGATCTCTCCCAAACAAGGGAAGGATAAAAAAGAGGGGTATACTGGGAAAAGGGGGAAGGGAAAGGGAGAATGGGGAAAATTTTCTCACATAAAAAGTTTGCACAAGGAAGAGCTTTTACAATTGAAGAAAATAAGGGAAAGGGAGCAGGCAATAATGTGAACTTTGTTCTCATCAGAACTGGTTCAAAGGGAGAGGAATATAAACATATGTGTGTACATATATACACACACAGAGTTTTATATAGAAATATAACTTCCCAAATAGAGAAATGGGAATGGGTTAATAGAAGGAGAAATGATAAAAGGGAGGGTGGATTAAAGGAGTCAGGAATTAAGAGTTAGGAACAAAATAGATTTTTGAGGAGGAAGGCAAAAGAAAAAGAGAGGGAAAAAGAGGAAGAAACAGAAGAAAATAGGATGGAAGAAAATAGTAATCACTTCAGCAAATATGAATGGTATAAGCTTTCCCATAAAAATGGAAGTAGATAGCAGAATGGATTAGAAACCAGAATCCAATAATATGTTGTTTATAAGACACATACTTGAAACAGAAAGATACACAAAGATTAAAACAAAGGGTCAGAGCAGAATCTAATATGCTTCAGATAAAATAAAGGCAGACATAGCAACCATGATCTCAGCCAAAGCAAAAGCAAAAAATAGACCTAATCAAAAGTGAAAACTCAGGAAAACTATGCTCAAAGGTAACAGATAATAGAATGATATAAATTTTTTACAAGTTTCTCTGATAAAGCCCTCATTTCTTAAATATATACTTAGTATGGAATGGAGTCAAATTTATAAAAAATAAGAGCCATTCCCCAGTTGATAAATGGCCAAAGGACTTAAACAGGCAGTTTTCAGAAGAAGAAATCAAAGTCATTTATAGTCAGATGAAAAAACATTTCAAATCACTATTTATTAGAGAAATTCAAATTAAAATACCTATGAGATACCACCTGACACCTATATTAAATGACAAATGCTGGAGGAGATGAGGGAAAAATAAGTACATTAATGAACAACTAGTAGAATTGTGATCTGATCCAACCATTCTGGAGAACAATTTGAAACTATGTTCAAAGGTCTATAAAACTGTGCATACCTTTTGACTTAGTATTATCATTAGTAGGTCTGTATCTCAAAAATAATTAAAGAAAAAGGAAAAAATGCTGCTTTGTACAAAAATATTTATAGCAGATACTTTTGTGGTAGCAATGAATTGGAAACTGAAGGGATGCCTATCAATTGGAGAATAGATAACAAGTTGTGATATATGATTATGATAGAGTACTAAGATCCTATAAGAAATGATGAAGGGGATGCTTTAAGGGGGGAAAAAGGCAACTCCTATATGAACTGAGCAAAGAGAAGTGAGCAGAACCAGGAGAGCATTTTACACAGTAACAGAATATTGTAATGATGATCAACTTTGAAAGACTTGGATATTCTGATCCAATCCAAAACACTCATTATGAAAATAATGCTATTAACCTCTAAAGAGAGAACTGATGAACTTGGAGTATATATTGAAGTATAATTTTCACACTTTATTTTTCCTGTTTTTTTAAAATTATGTCTAACATGGAAAAATATTTTGCATGATTTCACATGTATAATTTATATCATATTGCTTGCCTTCTCAGTGGGTGGAAGAAGTATGTGAGGGAGGGAAGTAATTTGGAACTCAAAATTTTAAAAATATATACAGAATAAATATTAAAATGTTTTTTAAATTAACATGAGAAAAATGAAGTAAATAAAAAATGTATTTTATCTAAATTCTAAATGAACAAATGGCTTAGATATGAAGTCATGTCATAAATTTAAAAAGGAAAGGAGATATCTGTGTATTATTATAACCCATATGAAGGGAGAAGAGTTCTTAAACAAATAAGTGATGGAGAGGATCAGGGAGGATAAAATGAAGAGTTCTGATGTATAAAATTGAGTTTTACACAAATCAAATCTATGATGTTGAAATTAGGAAAAAACAGTTTTTATCTTGGAGAAAAATCTTTGTAGGAAATTTGTCTGTTAAGATGCCTGACATCCAAGATGCATAAGGAATTGATAAAAAACAAGGACCATTCCCTGTAGATAAATATTGATGGCTATGAAAAAAACCTATTACAAAAAGAAGAAAGGTAATCTATCAATAATTGCTCCAAATCACTAATAAGAGAAGTGGGAATTAAATATTTCAGAGTTTCCATTTCCCACACAATAGAAAGATGACAGAAAAAAATGGCAATTTTTAGATGTGTTGTGGCAGGGGAAGCACTGTTGGTCTTAATGGAAAGCTGTCCAGCCATTCCTGGGGAGCAATTTGGAACTATATCCAAAAGGTCACTACACTGTGTATATCCTTTGAACCAGCAATGCCATCAATCATTTTAGGCAGAGGGAAAGCTTCATAAGTACCAACTAAACATATACTAAATCTTTTTTTTTTTTTTTTTTGCGGGGCAATTGGGGTTAAGTGACTTTCCCAGGGTCACACGGCTAGTAAGTGTCAAGTGTCTGAGGCCAGATTTGAACTCAGATAGTCCTGAATCCAGGGCCGGTACTTTATCCACTGTGCCACCTAGCTGCTCCCCTAAATCTTAAGTTATTATAAAAAACAGGAAACAAAGTGGCCATTATTGGGGACTGGCTGGACAAATTCAGTCAACAAGCATGAATTAAGCACTATGTGTCAGGCACTGTGGACCATATCGAAAGAATGTCAGGCATCTTAACAGAGAAATATCCTACAAAGATTTTTCTCTAAGCTAAAAATTATTTTTTTTTAATTCAACATCATAGATTTGATTTGTGTAAAACTCAATTTTATACATCAGAACTCTTCATTTTATCCTCCAAGATGCTTACACTCTACTAAGATAGACATATAATCCAGTACATAAAAGATATATACAAAGAAGGTAGAATGCAACCTGAGAGTGGGAGGCATTAGTAGCTGGGGGGACTGGGAAAGGCCTCTTGCTAAAAAGTGGGATTTGATCTGAGCCTTGAAGGAAGCCAGGAAACCTAAGAGCCAGTGGTGAGGAGGTAGAACATCCTAGGCTTTGGAGAGAGCAAGTAATGGGGCTGGGAGATGAAATATTATATCCAAGGAAATGCAAATAAATCAGTGTTGCTAGATTGTGGAGACCCTGTAGGGGTAAAAAATGTAAAAAGACTAGAAAGGGGGGCAGCTAGGTGGCGCAGTGGATAGAGTACTGGTCCTGGATTCAGGAAGACCTGCATTCAAATCTGGTCTCAGTCACTTGACACTTATTAGCTGTGTGACCCTGAGCAAGTCACTTAACCCCAATTGCCCCACCAAAAAAAAAAAAGACTAGAAAGGTAGGAAGGAGTTGGGTTAAAATTATAATATGAATGCAATGATTCACAATTATGCTATATGAAATTATGAAAAAGACTGCAAGAAAACTGGAAAGAGCCAGGAGAATCTATTCAATTAATACATTAGTATAATGGCAAACAAGAATAGACTACAAAAACTTGAGCAAAGCAATGATCAACCATAAGTTTTGTCCCAGTTCAATATGACCTATGATGAAGCATGCTCCGTCTATTCGCAAAGAGGTGATGGACAAGACATACAGAATGAGGCAGACATTTTCAGAACCAGCCAATGTGTACATTTGTTTTGTGTGACTCTGTTTTGTTCCAAGGAGGGACTTCTGTTTGATGTGGTGGGAGTTATAAAGGTAGGCAATAAGTAGAGATAGTAGCGATGAATAAAAAATGAAGTCTCAAATAGAACATTTGAAACCATACAAAGAAGGGAGTACAAGACAGTTCAGAAGTGGATACTATCAGGGCACTATTAATCAGTTCAGCTATAATACTTGTTTTGAAAAGACAAATTTGTTCCAACCTGATTGATATATGAGGGGAAAATGTGAGCATAACACAAATTTCACATTTGCTTTCAGTTCATTATGCATGCTGTCCTACAAAGTTGTGCTTTGATATTTTTGACATTTTCAATTTGTATGTATATATATATATATATATATATATATATACACATAGACACATATAATTCAATATCTCAAATATGTTTAAGTATCCTGCTTCAAAACAACAAGTAGTGTATGCAAAAGGAAAACTTTAAATATTGAGAAGCTTAAAATAATAACATTTGAAAGAAACTAGAGAACATATGACATTACATGTGAGCAACAGGCATAGAGGAATACATATTGTGGACCATAAGAGATGGTGCCACAAAAAAAAGAAACATCTATTTAAAAAAAAGAAAGAAACATCTATGATAGCAAATGTTAATTCTACTAAGCCAATTTTCCCCACAAGCCTTTATTACCTTGCATGATTTAGCATATTATTTTAATGTTGAGGAAGACCTACGCCATGTTAATAAAAGGATTGACGGGACAATCAAGCTAAAATACATAAACTTTAAAATATCAATGATATGTAATAGAGTTTCATGGTTTTATGCAAAATCTCTGGTTTTTTTTATAAGGAAATGTTTAGGTATGTTGAAACTTGTTAGGTTAATGAAAAACATCCTAAAAGAGATCTATTGTTCAGAGTATGATACAGAATTGCATAGATAACCTGTTTCCCTCCCATAGAAAACCTAGAATGACACTGTGGATATGCAACGATCTGGGCCCAGAATTGAATAGGAGGATAGGACGGATTGCACTTGAGAGACTGTGAAGTGCTTTTTAAAAATCTCAAATTTTGTCCTAAAGCACAATCCCATCTATGAAACATAACCGCTCTTCAAGTGATGATTCATCATTTTGTTGACATCATGCACAGTATTTGTGAATTGGGTGAAACATCTTACCAACAAAGGATTGTATGAGGAAAAAAAAATGTTTACAGAATTATCAGCAGAGTTCTATGACCAGAAAAAGAGACAGACAGACCAGCCATTTCGCAAAAATAAAAACTAAATAATGCACAGTCCATGCGTTCCTTAATATGCCAGTATTACATGGAGGTTAAAGTGAAGACCCCCCAGCATTTTAGGTAAATAAAGTTTCTAGACAAGATATAGGAGTTGTTTATGTTTAAAATGTATAGCTACGCCCTCCAAGGCTAAATATATCTACTGTTGCATTATCAATCACTAGGAAGAAGAACTGTATTTCTGACTCATTTCTCCCTCTGCAAGGGAAGTAGATTTTTCAAGCAATTTATCTTATCTAGCACTGGGAGCAAAGCTCTATAGCTAATGATACTGATTAATCAGAGGATAGATCTTGGCCCTAGTGCATTCTCCCTAGCAATCAATCAATCAAGAGGCATTTATTAAATGTCAACTATGTGCCAGGCACTGTGCTAGTCATTGGGGATGCAAATACAAAGAATGAGAGAATTCCTACTCACAAGGAGCTTATAGAAGACATCCCCTTTGCATGAAACTTCTAAGCACCATGACTAATGCTAAGTATAATTCCCATCTCTTCTATTCCATCATCTTATGTAACAAGTAATGGATCCAAAGATCTCAACATGTTGCTTAGGCTCTCTGTTCAGGAATTTACATTTACTGCTATTGGGGATTGAGGATGACCAGATGGGTCTAGCTGGGTCTCCATGATTATTTCCAAGGCGTAGGACCCCCTGGGGATTAAGCATCTTTTGCTTTTCATAGTTAAGTTGTATTCACCTAGCTGTAGGCCCATGGAGAAATATATTTGGTAGTTCTTTTATCACAGAATGAAATTCCATCTTAGACAGAGTTAGCTCCTTCAGGGTGGATTCCATGTGGACTTCCACTGACTTTTATAAGCTCTTTGGTTCCACAGCTGTGTATCCATAGCAAGAGCATCACTGCGATAAGTCTCATATATTGTGATAGACATTGTAACTAGCTGACTTCTTGTATAAACAAATTGCCAGTTAATAATGCATCATGCTTCCCTGTCCATATTGCTTTCCTGACTTTGCTTGGTCTGTACTATATGCAGATTTTTAACCATTCTACTCTTGGATTGAGGTCATATCTTTCTTCCCAGCCTCTGTAAACTCTTGATTTTGACCTTAGCTAAACTTTCTATTTACCTATTTAAATATTCCTATTTACCAATACGCCTTTTCCACCTCCAGACATGCTGTCTGCATGGGTGCCTGTTAATGGCCACTACAGAGACATTAGCCCACTCCTCTGACTCTGCTCTCACCCATTTGTAAGGGAAATGGAGATTATTAGCTTTTTCTTCCAACGAAAGTCTTTGAGTGTGATAGTCATCTTGGTATTTCACATTTTCTTCTATTTTTTCATTTTTTTTATTCTGCTTGACTGATTCCTGGTGTCTCATGGATTCCTTATCTTCCAACTGTCCCACTTTAATTTTTAAGGCATTGTTTTCTTCAGTGAGATTATGTACCTTTTTTTCCATTTGGCCAAGTGAATTTTTTAAGGCTTTGTTTTCTTCAGTGAAATTATGTGCTTCCTTTTCCAAGCTGCTGATTCTTTTTTCATAGTTTTCTTGTTTTGCTTTCATTTCTCTCCCCATTTTTTCTTCTACCTCTTGCAATTGATTTTTAAAATCCTTTTTGAGCTCTTCCAGGAAGGCTTTTTGTTCTTGCGACCAATTCACCTTCCCTCATGAGGCTTCAGATGTAGGCAATTTGAGGCTATTGTCCTCATCTGAGTTTGTGTTGGCTTCTTCCCTATTGATAGAGAAACTCTCAATGGAGAGGGCTCTTTTTTGCTTCTTACTCATTATTGCAGCTTATTTATTTATTCTTTAAGTTGAGGTCTGCTCTGGGGGCACCAGGGTCCCTGTTTTGGGCTTCTTGTGCAGGGGTATAGGTGCTATGTGACCGGGTTTTTACTCTGAGGCCTTTATGGTGTGTGGAGATCCCCCGCCCTGCACTTCCTGTCTGATTGTGCTCGGCCAGCCAGGTGCCGGACCCCGGCGTCTGATCCTGCCTGACCCGTTTGTGGCCCTCTCGGCCGGTGCAGGTAGGTTTTTCCACTGTCCTTCTTGGCCACCAGATTTTTGAACCAGGTTCCAGGGGCCTCAGTTGTCCGGCTGTGGCCCGCAGCTCCTGCTGACTTGCCCCGAGCCCCTCGGTGCTGGGTTGCTGCCCTGTGCTGGGCCTCCCTTTTGCCCGAGTCAGACCGACCTTTTCCTGAAGTCTTCTAAATTATCTCTGGTTGGAGGACTGTGTCTCTCTGTCTCTTTGCAGGTTCTGTAGTTTCAGAATCCGTCCAGAGGCTTGATTTAATGTTTGCTTTGAGAGAACAGAAGGAGAGCTCAGGCAGCTTGCTGCTTCCTCTCCGCCATCTTGGCTCCGCCCCCCTGTGATAGTCATTTTGAAAAGCCTAGCTCAGGATGGTTCTCAAAAATGGTGACCACTAAGTTTGGGGTAATGTTGTAGGCCTACGGATAATGTTCAACAAGGGAGTCTCTTGGTTTTCTCCATATGCTTTTGCTGTTTCTTCATTAGTACTGAGAGGTATAAGCTTTTATATGTGTTATAAGCTCAAGTGATACTTGAAACTGTGTAACACTTTATATAGAGATGGAGACATACTTTGAGTTATAATTCCAAGAATGAAAGACTGGTAGAGTTGCATATACCTGATAAATTATTCAGTCCAAAACCTTTATCTTAGAGAAGGAATAGAAAGGTTAAATGACTTGCCTGAGATCATGCAACAAGAAAGTAAAAAGTAGAGGCAAGGATCCAGGTCTCTCTTTCCTCTACACCATGTTTTCTGCCTTAGCCATGAATTGCTGGGGTCTTAGGCCATGTATTGCTTCTTCATATGTGCTGGATTAATTCTAAAGCCTAGGGCAATGGCAGAACTATAGGTAGGGGGCAAGTTATCACAGCTGTGGGAACTTAAGGCTTCAGAAGAAGAGACCCAGGTGGGTAATTACAGTTTAGGAGGAACTCACACTGGATGAGGGACAGAAGGAGGGTAAAATATTGAAGACTGCATATAACTATGAGTGACTCTCTTAATAAGCCAATTTCAAAATGCCTGTTCTCACTGTCACTTCAGCTCCCACTGCCCAAACACTTTGCTCAGCTCTTTGAAGATTTCAGAGGCATTGGGGCCCATTTTCTTCTATACCCCTTCATAGCACATCAAGGATTATTATAAGGCACAAAGCTACAAATGGGAGGATGTATCAGAGTAAATACCTTCTAGTAGTTATGGATACAGAGAGTTGTCACAGGAGCTGAAGAAATAAATTCTATGGCCCTATCTGCTTCAGACTAATTTTTTGTTTTTGTTTTTGTTTCCATTAACAAATTCAAACCTCTTTCTAGAGTTCAGACCTATCTTTCCTAAACATGTAAGAAAGTTTTGTTGTTTTTTTTCCTTAGCTGAGGATGCTGGATTGTCCATAAACAAATATTTACTAGTTTGCCAGTCTTAATACCCTACCTAGAATGGGAAATAGATGCTTCTTCTTTCCTTGATCAAAGGCAAACTTCTGTTGCCCTAACTTGGCAAATCAATGTCAGAAGGTCCTTTCTGGCTGTATTCTCAGGTTTTTCTCTAAGGGTTTAAACCATCATTGGGCACTCCTGAAAATTAGTAGAGTGATTATTCAAGTCAAATCTTTTTCCCCCCTCAAATAAAAAAGAAAAAAAAATTGAATTGTTAGGGGTTTGGTTTTGTTTCTTTTTGCTTTGGAATGTATGGAGTTAAAAAGCTGATAGCCTCAGAAAGTCAATTAAAAGGAGAGACAGGGTAGTTTAATCATAGGGCTTTTGCTATCTATTTTTTCCAGTAGTTACTTTAAAACTACTAACTTGAAATCACAGTCCTATACAGTCTTCAGAAGTTCACTCAATCAAAAAGCCAAGAGCTGAGTAATCAAAGATCTTAAATAACTGGAGCTTCTAAGGCAGGTCACAAGAGGATTAAAAATCCAGTAGCCAGAACTCAATTCTTCGATCCAGCAAGCACCAGTGCATAATGAGAAATCCCTAAAGCCTGAGATCACAGCCCAGTCCTTGCCTACCATGGAACTAAGTGGAAAACCTCTTTAATTCCTTAAGAGATACTATCTTGCCCGATGAAAATAGATATTGGCTTCTGTGTGTAGCATGATTAGAAGAATGGAGGAGGATTAGGAAAGATGCAAGTAAAAAAGCTCAGAGTGGTTCATTTACATGGTATTAGTGCTGACAGATAGGTGTTAACAGAACAGAGTAACCTAAAGGCAAAACTGTATCTGAATTAAAGTAGTGCTTATTTACTCAAACTAGAATGGGATTATATTGTTTATTTGACCATATCCAGGACTATTTTTTTTCTTATTAATTTTAAATCCAATAAATACTTTGGTTAAGCTTTAGTTAGTTGTTGGGAGTGGTATTTCTTTTTATCCTTTTAAAAAAATTCAACTATTTGCAATGAAATTATTAGCAAGTTTCTTTCTCCCATTCATGTACAGTTTTTGTATTTTCTCTACATTACCTACAGAAAGTAAAGTATTATTACAATTGTTTGTAGACTATGGATTTGAAAAAAAAAAACAAAAACAAGTTATATCTTGGCACATTGGACAATGTCTGTCCATTTGATGCCTTGGCTTAAGTGACCCTGGATATGTGAAGGGAATACCCCCTGGGAAGAGCAAACCTTGAGAAAGTTGACCTGTGACTTTGAAGTAAGAAAATGAGATAAGCCATTTTGAGCTGTCTTATAATTCTCTTTCCTTACAAAGACTGAAAAAAAAAAATGGGGTATATTCTATTAATTTAAAAGGGCAATAGCAAGTGCAGTGAACTGAATGCTAAAGGGTTTTTTTTAATTTAATTTTTGTTTTGTTTTGTTTGACAATATAAATGGGAGGAATAATGTCAACATATACTCCTGTTACACCAGAGATGGGAAGGGAAGTATAAACAGGATAAGTTAGCCTGCCTCAAATGTATTTGTATTTGACCCCACCACAGACCCACCATCTTAAATAGTAGACCTTCTTTGTTGATGTCTACCCTCCTTATCAGCTCCTAAGATACCTGTATTTCTTCCAAACAAGCTGAAACCTTAAGGGAAACAACACATTATTAACATAAGAAGGTATACTACCTAGCAAAATATGAAAAAATAGGCCAGAAGCCTAAGACTTCACCAAAAACTGCACCTTCTCTGGAGCCTAATTTGAGAGTCTTTTTCTAGGCCCTGCATTGTAGACTACTCAGAGTTAAGGTACTAAGCAGTTTAACTCTTCTACTAGAGTCATCTTCTTTGGTAAACCTATCAGTACTTCTAATTGCCAGAAGGACTCTGTTGTAATGGACTACAGACAACAAAGCTATGAACTAAAGGCCCACTTTGACCTGAGAATCACAAAATTTACTGAGAACTGATTCCCCACCCAGTCCCCTTTTCCCAGACAAATAAATTGCCTGGGGCTGAGGAATCTTTATCATTTCCAGACTCTTGATTGCTTATGGATCTCCCCCAAACAAACTATCCCTCCCAAAGATTTCTGAGCTTACTTCCTGCACTTTAGGTTATTATGTAAAAAGATTCATTTACATTAAATAGTTTCTATCTGTGAGAAACTTTTCCCAATGACAGTTTCATAGGTCCCTCTGTTCTGTTACCTCATAAGAACCCTGTCCTTGGTTCCCATCTTTGGGTATTCCTAGCTTCCAAGCTTTGCAATACCAGGAGCTATAGTTGCTGTGCCTCAATTAAAGACCTTATTTTCTCCTATATTGATTGTTTCCTTAATTTCCAGGTTAACATATGGGGGCTCTTTCCAGGATTTGAAGACTCCATGTCCAGCCAGCCACTGTTTTTGACCTCTGGATGCTCGGGGCCAGCAGGAATCTTTTGTGTTCCAGTCTGGACTCAAATTTGGAGGCCTGGCCTGGCTAAGGGTCTCCCAAATTCAGAACTCACGTCCTTTTCGCTTGAGTTCCTAAAAGAGCTTTGGTCAGGGGTCTGCTTATGTCCATGGATGACTTTGTAATGGGTCCATTCTGACAGGTCCCCCAAAAGGGGATGGCTGCAGATTTTTATGGACCATGTGTGGCCACTCTGACAGGTCCTAGAAAGGACGGCTGCCGGGATCTGTTTTCAAATCACGTACCCCATGATTGCAAGTACTAGCAGAATTCAAGTCTGACCCACAACACTGATGGCCACAGTGGGGGCACTCCTTTTTTAGTTTAGTCTTGATTCTGCCAGTCCAAAAGCCAAACGCCCTAGTGGGACTTACTTATATAAAAAGGTCCCTTTATAATAAATAGTTTCTGTCTGTGAGAAACTTACTTTTCCCAAGGACAGTTTCATAGCTCTCTATGTTCTGTTACCTCATAAAAACCCTGTCCTCTGTTCCCACCTTTGGGTATCCCTAGCTTCCGAGCTTTGCAATACCACGAGCTATAGTTCCTCTGCCCTGATTAAAGACCTTATTTCTCCTAAATTGATTGTTTCCTTAATTTTCAGGTTAACAGACCACATTTGATAGGGTGCAAACCCTACACTGAGCTCTGTAGTAGAAGAACCTATATCACCATCACTCTTCCTCTGTTCTGAAGAATGGAGATGAAAAGAATCCTATAAGTGTGTTGATTTATAAGAGTATATATGGATTTCAATGAATAAAAATCATATAAAATTGAATTTTTTTCTTGATGGATTCTTTTGCCTAAAAATAATTTGGTGATGGTGTAATTGTCATAATGGCCAATTCAGTCAGAACAAGAATTAAATTCTAGGTAAAATAGTGCACAAACAGGATCATCATTTCATTTTAACTTCTTTTAATTCATTGTTTAAGCGGTCATCCATAGAATTTCTAACTTGGTACATAGGAACTAGAGGAATTTTTATGCCTGGGGCTAATGTAATCAGTCTTCATCAGGTGTACTTGTGCAGCAAGACAGGGTCATCTACCTCCCTTTGAGTCTATCCTGTATATTTGTGGCATAACTCAACCTCTTAATCTCCTGGAAGGTGGAGAGAGAGGATATATAGCATTAAGGGGTAAAGTAGGTTACAGCAGTGACATACAATAGGCCTTGAAAGAGAGTGATCATCATATCAAGATCTTGGAGAAGACAAACCATATCCAGATGAAGGAACAGGAGCAGTTAGACAGAGGCATAGGCCAGTAAACTAATTGAGTATACTGGAACTGTTAGGGGAAGCGGTAGCTATACTATTGGGGTGGGGGTGGGGGGTAAACTTTGACACCTTTATCTCACTCTCACCCCCTATATCTCATCACCCAAGGGAAAAGTCCTGTTCAAGCTGCCATAGTTATGGCTCTGACAGGAACAATATCACAACATTCATGAAATTGTGTATATACATTTACTATTACCAAATAAAAGGACCAAAGATCTCAAAATGCAGATCGTCAAATAAGGAAAAGAGGTAGAAGCAATTTGTCTAAGGTTCAAAGCAGAGAATGAGAAAATGGGATCAGGGAGAGTGTTTCAGAAGACAACATTAAATGATCAAGAAGGGTAATCATACTCTTGCCCTCTCCACTAATGAACATGGTGCCTTATGCCGATGTACAACACAGGCATTAGAGACATTCCCTTTGCGGGACTAAAATGACGTATCTGAGACCAAAACCAGCCATACTTCATAGTGACAGGACCATCCTGCTGTAGAACATGAACACTTAAGAGTATTCCTAAATACAAATAGAACCAGATCATTAAGTGATAACCCTTAAAATTATTTCCATGTGAAGAGGAGTACAATGGCATGCAGCTCTCAAAGGTGGAAGACACTCACCACCCTTTACATAAATGCTGCACACTGGATTGCTGCTACCTCAAAAAAAATACATGACTGGTGTAGACATACTAGAATAAAGGACTTCTTAGGAGGAAATAGCTTTTGTGGGAAGTTTAGAAAGAAATTGACATTTTCTTTTTTTTTTCCCCCAAATTTTATTCAATACAAATTATCTCTATACTTTTTATTGAGGAGGTTGACCACATCTATGGCGAAATCCACCTCTAAACTGGAATTCTGTTGCCAGCCTCAGCTTTCTTTGTCAGCACCGGGGGGAGCAGCATTTTGTCTGTATGTGTCTCTGTCAGCTTCACCACTAGGAAGCTGGGTTAAACGCCTTCACCTTCCTGTCTCAGGACAACTTCTTCTGAGTGTGGCAGGCACAATCTCAGGGGGCAGGTGAAGGTAATCTCGGAGATACTGAATTCCCTCATTGGTAAGTTACCAGTAGAAATGCCTCCATGCAAACTGCTCCTTACCATTGCCACCATGAGACTTTAGAGACTGCACGGCCTTCATGACATGGAGATTGGTCACATTCTTGTCCACCAACTCAAGATGCTTTGGCATGTAGACATCTTTCTTGCCTACCATTACTCCCTCCTCAAAAAGGAGTTCATGGATGGCAATTTGGTTATTCTTGGGCATCAACATCTCGGCAGCGACAGGTTCTGCTCTAGACAAAGCCCTGGATAGAAAGGCAGAAACTGACATTTTCAAAGGAGATTGACATAGGAACTGGTAAAGTAGGAGGAAATAAATATGCCTCAAAATCCAACTAACTTTGGTTTCTACAATATTAAATTTAAAAAGACTTTAGTGCTTAAGAAAGTGTTGATCTTCCTTCTACTAAGTCACTTATTTACCACTTTCCTCAAAGAACATAATAAATTTTCTGAAGGTGGGGATCCCCCCATTTTTTTGCCTTTGGCTTTTACATATAGAACAGGGCCTACTATTTGGTGAGTAGCTAATAAATTTAATCTTGAAAGGTTTTATTGAACAAAGCCTGGAAATAAGGAAAAATATTTGAAGAGGACAAAATAGACCCTATTTTTGCAGTCACATAGCATTCATGCCAAGAGTCTAGAGGAAGTAATACTTCTCCCATCACCTAAGAAGCCTGGAGAATTAGTATATGCACATTAAAATGAGTGTATACACCACCTAGTGTCAGACTGGCTTCAGATTATAGAGAACCTTCCATTACTACAGCATCCAGTAAACCTGCTCCTTAAAAAAACAACCTAAGGGTCCTTCCACTTCCCCTCTGGCATCCTACTCTAGGAGCAAGAGGTCAGTCTCTTGTCTTTAAACCAATGACAAAGATACACCCTCAATACACCAAAATCAAAATGAGATCACAATAGGAGATTTTATTTCCCTGATACCCATCTCTTATGACTACAGTAACAGGACTTCTGGGATATCAGGAAAATCCTATTTCCTCCCTCACTATCATCTACCCTCAATATATCCCTATATCCACATTTGACCTTTGAACCTTCCCTCAAATATTAGAGGAATATCAAGTCTCTGTCAAACCAACCCCTTAATACCTTTGTTCTAAATCTTTCCTGGTCCTTGGGAATTTGGCTAGCCTTGGGTAATATGACTATCCCAACAATATGCTTGTGAAAGATTCTTCAAGACTGGAAAAAGGGTAACTGGGGTGCTTATTCAGTGCTGAACAAGTGGTGAGGTCAGAAGTAGAGCAGCCCCAAGACTTGCTGAACCTAGAGTTAGTTTCTGGTAATCTTCAAAATTTAGAAAATACCAGGGAGTTTGCTAATTCTAGGGCAAATTTGGGGGAGATAAAGGTCAGCAGGAGTAGTGGCAAAGAGCCTCCAAGTTGAAATTCATACCTATTCTCATCAGCAACATTAGGGATGTGCCACAGGAATTAATGTGCACTGCCAACCAAGCAAAACCCCAAAGATTTCCCAGTCAATGGCACTGAGGATTGCACTGGATGATCAAAGAAGACATTTGGGTTTTGACTTTGGTCAAAATACAGTCAGCCAAAATAAAGACAAAACAAGAACATATGAGTGTGTCTCAGGAAAGTTGTAAAACATCAGATTTCAAAAAACCCACACAAGAATGGACATTTGGTACATTAGAGCTGTCTAAAAATGGAAAGGAACTCAGGAGGTAATGAGTCTCCCCCACATCTTCCCTCACCAGCACTAGAGGTCTTCTAGTAGAAGTTGGATGACCATTTGTGGGTACTTTTTAGAGGAGATATATAATCAGTTTGTGTATAGATGCTTTTTTCTAATTCAGGAGCTATAATTTTATAATCTCAGAGGCATCTGATAAGGATCACCAACTCCCTCATTAAAATTAAATTTACATTTGTTACCATGAATATATTTTTCTTAGTTATCCTCCTACCTCTCCCATCCCTCCTTTTGTCTATTTTGCTGGGTCATCTTTTCTTCCCCCATTCATAACTTTAAAATTGCTCTAATACTAAGACTTTAAAATTAAGTCCTATTCTGTTGGATTTCTCTCTAAACAAACTCTCTTCAGACAATTCATCCAACCTAAAGCCTTCAATTATGAGCTCTATGCTCATGTAGGATGTTGATCCGTGGAATTTTCTTAATGAGTTTACAGGGTAGTGACCTTGTGATTGAGATTTGGAGGACAGCTCCCTATGTAGGAATTAATAGGGGTGCCCACTGACAACATCACTAAGAGGATCTGGATATTTGCTATGCCTTCCTTAGGGGAATCTTGAGATCCTGCACTCTGTGGGGATGTCTCTGCCCAAGGCAGTGAAGCCATTCAGTGGTATGAATAAGTGGTAGGAATTCCTGAATCCTAGTCTACGAGATAGGAAAATTGTAGATTTCCTAAAAATTGTGAAATTCCTAAAAAGTTTTAGGATCCCTTTCTCTAGAGAAATAAAGGGAGTTCCTAGGTAGGATCAATGTCAAGGAGAGAAGAGAATTATGCATGTGCTTTGGAGAAGCAAGGGACTACACCATTATCTGGCAGAGTAAAAAACTTGGACTTTGAGCTCCTTTATTATCCTGGGTTATTCAGCCAGTGTAGGAAAGGGGTCATCTCTCTGGTAAAATTTTCTGGCTCATTTTTCTTCTAGATGGAATCGAATTCCTTAGGGTAGTACCATAAAGCTGAAAGGCTGTAACCATCTCTATGGTGAAAGTGGACTCAAGAGATTTGGTGGGGGGGAAAGTTGTCAACCAAACATTAATTTTTCTTTGTAGCAGAGTCTAAACAACAGAGGGTGGCATTCTGAATTTAGAGTAGAGGACCCTAGCAGGTCATCTGCTAGAGAAGAAAATTGTACTCACTTGTAAAAAGGTCAGAGAGAGGCATGATGTGATCTAAGGTGCTGGCTAAAGTGAAAGGTCAGAAGCCTTTGCAAATTCTCAAGCCCCATCCTCCAACCCCCAGCATGTGGTGGTGTGTTTTTTTTTTAAACCACAAAATAGAGGAAGTGCTATAGGGTGGTTCAAGTAGTTTTCTTGCCCCATTTGAGAAAACAGAGCATTAGGGTGAATTAACTCAGCCTAACAATATGATAGATTTGAAAAACCAATAATTCATTCAGACCACAAATCAGATGACAGTGGAAATAAGAGACTCAAAGGAGAAAGAGCAGTTGAGTTCAGATCAGAGGAGAGTTCAAACAAAGAGAAGCCGTTAACAGGAAAGTTCTAAGAAGAGGTCAGAGGTCAGTCCTGGTCTTCACCTAGGTCATCCCTGTACAGACTAGTTGAGAAGAATAAAGCTTCAAAGTTATTGGCTAAGAGGTCTGACGGAGAACTAAACTAAGCTTCTTTACTACTGACTTAGATTATTGAGGCTATTTAAAATCTTCTCTTCCAGGGAGATGATCATTAATTAATCAATAGAAAAGCATTTATTAAATCCACACTCTGTTTCAAGTACTCTACTAGATACTAGGAATACAAAGACCAGAAAAAAATATTTTTTTTAAATAAACAACTTTGCCCTCAAGAAATTTCCATTTCATGAGGGGACAGAGAAGAAACATGTAACTATCTATAGAAAGTATATTTAGAACAAATATAAGTTAATTTAGAGGGAGGGAGATACTTATAGCTGAGGAAAGGGAGAACAAGAAAAGCCTCATGTCAAAGTACTAGTTGAGCTCAGTTTTGAAAAAACCTAGGGATTATAACAAGGGCCTAGACTAAAGTCTGTGCAAAAATTTGAAAAATGAAGAAAAAATAATAGATGCAAGCAAGGGTGATCTAAAGCCAGCTTAAACTGGCTGGTGAGAGCCAATTGTTAAATTTTCATTGTGAATATTTACACCTCAGAAACTGTTAAATTCTACAAATCAGGGATTGATTTATAGACTTAATAAAGTGATGGAGAAAATATTAATAATGTGTAAGAAATACAGTAACAATCTGATACAATAGTGGACTCTTCTCAGTTAGAAGGCAATATTATCCAGAAAAAAAAAGGGAAGACAACTAGGTGGCTCAGTGGATAAAGCACTGGCCCTGGATTCAAGAGGACCTGAGTTCAAATTGACAGTTACTAGCTGTGTGACCCTGGGCAAGTCACTTAACCCCAATTGTCCACACACACACACACACACACACACACACACACACACACATACACAAAAGGGCAATATTATCTAGTAAACTATGTCAACTTAAGAAAGAGAAAAGTAAGTTTTTCAGGGTTAGAGGTAGGAACCAGTTTGAGTTGGTTCTGGCTTGTGTCCTAGTAAAAGTAGGTAAAAGTTCAACCCTAGTTACTACTGTGCTTGCTTAATAAACTTATGAATATTAACTTCTCCTCCCCTGCCTAAAATCTCCACCCCATGGGTTGCATGAAGGTATATGTGGATGGGAGGGGTCACATATCAAGGAGAATTTAGTTAGAACTTTTAAGGGAAGATTGTGAGCCTGAGTTTAGCAATTTATAGTAGCTTAGGGGAGGGATTTACCAAGCCCTAGCTTAGGATAAATACAGGCTGAGCACTCTTAGCATTGGCACTCACTCATTGTCTTTACTGTGGCAGCCAAAGTTGCCTCTGAAAGAACTTATTTTGAGAAGGTGGTCTGTACCTGTTTCTCCAAATTGGTGCCCAATGTGGGGCAGGTCTAGAATTTTAGGGGGGTCTTAGGACCACCCTGGAATCCTTGCCTGATTGGCAGGACGTCCCACCAAAACTATCCCAGTGGCCACTCAGTCAGCGGCAAAAGAGGTGGTCCCTTCTCCTAGGAAGGCTAAAGAGGAGCTGCATTGGTATCACAAAAGCTGGAAAAGTGAAAATCTGGTGCGATGAGAAAGTGAACTCTTGGACCACGTAAATTCGTGCACAAATCCTAGATAGGAAAATTGGTTAAGTAGTTTCTGGGTGGTCGGTTAGTTGTAGGCTTTAAGGAGTCTGATTAGTTGCAGACTTTAAGGATTTTAGTTAGTTGTGGGTTTTAAGGGGTTCTAGTCAGAGACAATGTCATGAAGCTCCAAAGTAGAGCCTGGTTATATAGCAGATTTTAACTCAAAGCTCTGAAGGAGAGTCAAGTTATATGGCAAGAAGGGTACCTGTTGCAAAGCTCCAGAGGCGGGTAGTCCAGTTATACAGCAGGTTCTGGCTTAAGGCTTGGGAGCCTGGTTATAGCAGGTTTGGATGGGAGGTCAATCCTCCAAAAATAGCCCCAGGATGGGGTGGGGGGGGGTTTGAATCTCTACCTGAGGGTCCAGAGGACCTCTGGGCTCTTGGTTACAGAATTCAGATTTAGAAAAATATAAGAGATAAAAGTAAAAAGAAAATGATTAAGGTTTGTTTATATGTTTTATGTGTGACTTGTGTCAGTTATGTGTCTGTCAAGTGTTGTACTTCTGTGAACAATAAGTTTCTGGTTGCAGCTCATAAAGCTGATTCTAAAGCTCAGGAAGATGGGAGAGGTTAGAATTTTACTGCAGGATGTCTGCATTGTAAATTACTAAAAGTTTGAATTAGGCACTGGGATGTAACTTCTCTGTTATGTATTCATAGACTTGGATGAACATTGTAAAAATTGTGGGTTTTTAAGTGATTCAAGTTGGTGAAAGCTCTCTTAATCTCTGGAATTAATCCTTCCAATCCTACAAAGTTGAGCTGCAAGACAATGGGAAGGGTGAGTGTATGATTCTTTAATTTCCTAGGGAATACCTGCATTTTGTAAATGACAGATTAATAAAGAGAATTCCCTGGGTCTAACTTTGGAAAGATAAAGTTTTAGTTATATATATACACACACACATACATATATATGTGTGTATACATATCTACACACACACACACACACACACACACACACACACACATATATATATATATATATTTACACTTAACTGCCATTTTGCTAGTTTCAGATCATTTAAGGTGAAAGGAGTGCCAGAGCAGAAAGCAGAATAAGAAAGAAACAAGATGTGGGCAGCAGGGTGGGTTAGTGGATAAAGCACTGGCCCTGAATTCAGGAGGACCTGAGTTCAAATCCATCTCAGACACCTGACACTTACTAGCTGTGTGACCCTGGGCAAGTCACTTACCCCTCATTGACCCACCAAAAAAAAAGGGAAGGAAGGAAGGAAGGAAGGAAGGGAGGAAGGGAGGAAGGAAGGAAGGAAGGAAGGAAGGAAGGAAGGAAGGAAGGAAGGAAGGAAGGAAGGAAGGAAGGAAGGAAGGAAGGAAGGGAAAGAAAGAAAGAAAGAAAGAAAGAAAGAAAGAAAGAAAGAAAGAAAGAAAGAAAGAAAGAAAGAAAGAAAGAAAGAAAGAAAGAAAGAAAGAAAGAAAGAAAGAAAGAAAGAAAGAAAAAGAAAACTAGTTTTGAAAGAGATTTATATTGAAGAGAAAGCTAGAAAGTTTAAGTATGTAGGAGTAGAGAGGAGTGAAGGGCAGAAAAGAAAGTTGTAATCTGTTTGCACTGACACTGTGAACAGAAGATTTTAAAGCAAACAGTTTGGAGATTTTGAAGAAAAAAAATGATGAGCTTACTGTCACTTTAAAAAGTGATTTGCAGTCACACTGTTATCTAGAGGCAGTTCTGGAAACCATGCCAGGGCAAAATCTCAAGGTGAAGAAAAACAAAGTTTCTACTGTTGAACAAGAAGAACTATTTAACCCTTTCTTTGCCCACTAAGTAAGAAAAGGTCTGTGTGAGTATAATAATAATGACAATAAAAATAATAATAAAATTCAAGAAGAGAAATAAACATATGTGGAATCTTATGTGATTTTTTGCCTGTGAGATAAATCTCAAAGACAAATAAAAGAAGCAAGGGATTGAGAGCTTATCCAGCTCTGTAAGAAAGTAGAAAACAGGGCTATAGAAAGCTGGAAATTATCATCACATGATGTTTAAAGAAAGGAAATGGAAATATATTAATTTATAAATAATAATTTTTTCTTCTAAAGTTCTGAGTATTAAGCCTTAGAAAATAAATTTATTACCATAGTGTTTATAAATCTAGATTTGATTTGATTCAAAATAAAATCTGGCCTGAAGGAAATAAGAGCAAGTATGAGAGTTCTCTCCTTATTGAAATTATTACAGGAAATTAGGACCTAACATGAAAAGATATTTATTTGTTTTAAGAAATTTATTTCTTGTAAGAAAGTTCTATTTGCCTCAGTTTACTATTCTGTAATAATGGAACCTACCTGCCAGTGTTGTTGTAGGGATTACATAATTGTAAACTTCTTGGCACAGTGTTTAATATAAGAAAAATACAGTATGAAAGTTAACTATTTTAAAAATTTCTTTAATTAGATGATTTATACTTGATAACTTTATATGTGATGTAAATATTGATAATAGGAGTGATTTTCTATGCAAGCTAATTTGGAAATACATTTAACTAAACTAAGGTCACCTGATTGGCAATTAATAGGTTGTATTTAAAGTGTGTATATATATATATATATATACACATACATATATATAATATTGTTTAGAGGAATATTATATTTTTAGATTTTCTTATTTGGTAAACAATTCTATCAACTATATTGTTACAAAAGCAATTTCTTTTATAATCTAGATGTTATTAGATTAAGAATTATACTGTTAAACAAAAGAAAGACAGAGAAATGCTCTGAGGAAGAAACATTTAAGTTAAAAACATTTTGTAAAAAAAACCTTTTGTGTATCTTTAAATAAAAGATATTTTATGTAATTTTTAGAAGTCCTACTAAATTTTATTTGTAAACTTATTTGTTGCAATGATAATTTGATATTGATAACAGTTATGTCCAAATCTACTATGATTTGGGACCCTGCATATTCTCTTTGAGTTTGGTATGTACTACTTATAACTCTCATAGTATATTTTTTAGACAAAGTAGAAGGTTGTAATTGAAATAATAAATTAATTGGTAATAAAATTAATACTAAAGCATCTAAATTACTGTAATAAACTGTGAGAAAGATCTTCCTCTTTTGATCTGAATCTATGGGTATTAAGCAATTGTTAAATTAATGATTGAACTTATCATATATATATATATGTTAGTGAACAGTAGTAACTTATGAACTATTTTGTGTCTACTTATTGGGAAACATGAGTTTACCTATGATTATTATTTAATTTGGAAATAGAACATGTGTAGAAATGCTTGCAAACTAGTTGAGAAGATGTTCTCATTATTTGAAAGAAATTTGAGAGCAGTATCCTATATTTATGTCTATATGGTTAATAACTGGGGGGGGGGGGCAGCTAGGTGGCATAGTGGATAAAGCACTGGCCCTGGATTCAGGAATACCTGAGTTCAAATCCAGCCTCAGACACTTGACACTTACTAGTTGTGTGACCCTGGGGAAGTCACTTAACCCCCATTGCCCTGCAAAAACAAAAACAAAAATAAATAACTGAACCTGTTTTACTATGTGATATTTCTTATGTAAAACATTTTCTAGTCTGTTCTCTGTATGCAATTTGGGATTATTCATGCTTATTTTAACTCTGTTATTTAGCATCTTAAAGCAAATCCATTTGTTTAGTGTTAATTTCGGTATGAAAAGAATATTTTTAACATAAACACAAGTATGATTAATGCTTGCTATCTAGGATATATGACCCTTGAGAAGTGAATTCACTTGAAGGACTGATTATTGGAATTTGCTGTTATTATTCTTAGTTTGACTCCAGGTATGATCATCAATGCATGGTGACAGCATTTTTATAGTTGCGCACTGCAGGTGGAATTCTTTGGCAAAGGCAGAGGTAGGATTCTCCTGATTCAATTTCCCCAGTATGATACATGGAATGAAAACTATCCCACCTGCCTGATTTTAAGCCTGGCCTATTTCAATTGGCTGTCTGCAAAACTCCTGTCTGGAGTGGACATGAAGTTTGAAGAAGTATTATTCCCTGAGAGCTTTGTCTCTTTTCTTTAATGTCAAATTCCTATAATGTCATTTGATCAACATGAACACAATATTTGATCTTCATCCCTTAGGTTAATACTGTAATAACTGGGTGAGATGCTGGTATAAGTTTCAAACTGTTTAACCTAGAAATTCTAGTCCTTTTTATATCCTAAACAACTAAAGTGTATAAGCATCTAGCTTTGTCATCTGTATGATATTGGTTATGCATTTTTTAAACTGAATCAGGAACATATTAAGCTTGTTTTGAAGAAAAGAATTTTAATGTAACCAGTTTTCTCAGAGGAGGTAACTTATAGAATGTTTTGTTATACCTATGGAAAGATCAACTCTAAGTTTATTATGTAATGTGGAAATAACACCTGTCTGTAGATCATGTCCTGTAATAAAAATATTGTTTATTATGGATAACTTATTTGACATGCCCTGTTTTGAAATGAAATTTGAAATGAAATTACTTAAGTGCTATCCTAAGTTCTTTACTACAATTAAAGGTAACTTGGTAATTTTATGTAGGTTCATCTGTAGTCATCTTCTTAAAAAAAGTATTCTGTAACCTAAGTTTTATGTGAGTATTATTATTATTATTATTATTATTTTTTAGTGAGGCAATTGGGGTTAAGTGACTTGCCCAGGGTCACACATCTAGTTAGTGTTAAGTGTCTGAGGCCGGATTTGAACTCAGGTACTCCTGACTCCAGGGCCGGTGCTCTATCCACTGCGCCACCTAGCTGCCCCCATGAGTATTATATTTTAAACAATTAAGTAAAATTTTTGTAGAAATAAGGTCTGAAAGAACTTATTTTGAGAAGGTGGTCTGCACCTGTTTCTCACATAACGCATATTAAACTTAAAATTGTGTCACCTTTTTTTTGGAGAGCCAATTATTAAACATTTACCAATACATGACTGAGCAAAAAGAATAGCAAAAAGGCTTGTTTGGTAAGACTACAGTTTTTGAAAGAGTAATATATGTCAGTGCAGCTATGTGGCACAGTAGATAGAGTACCAGCCCTGGAGTTAGGAGAACCTGAGTTCGAATTCAACCTCAGACACTTGACACTCACTAGCTGTGTGACCTTGGGCAAATTACTTAACCCCAATTGCTTCATCAAAAACAAACAACAACAAAACAAAACAAAACAAAAAAAAAAGAAAAAAAAGAAAGAGTAATACATGTTAAATGTGAAAAATATAGTGGAGGCAGGTTAGAAATGTCTTTAGAAGCCAAAGAGGAGACTTTATATTTGATCCTAAAGGAAAAACAAGGTGAACAAAATAATATTTTTCAGGGACAATCTAAATATTAAACCCAACCTATTTAAGTCCAGAACTTAGGGTGCTTCCACAAATTTCACTGATTAATCATAAATATACTCAGACATCTCTAAATTCTCTTAATCAAACAAACTCTAGTCTATTATTGCCAATTGCTAATGGAACTTGGTTGTCCTATACACACTAAATATATCCAAAACTAAACTCACTATCTTTCTTTACAAAGTCCTATCTCACTTCCCTAATTGAGTAAATGGTCTGTATAAATTTTCCCAGGCTTTCAAGGATCTAGTACCTAGTACGTGTTTTCAGGGATTGTGGGAAGGAGAGTGAGAGATGAGTATCTTACCCTATATGTCATTAACATACATATACATATCAAGATTTGAATTGGGGCAGCTAGGTGGCACAGTGGATAAAACACTGGCCCCGGATTCAGGAGGACCTGAGTTCAAATCCGGCCTCAGACACTTGACACTTACTAGCTGTGTGACTCTGGGCAAGTCACTTAACCCTCATTGCCCCGCAAAAAAAAAAAAAAAAAATCGAATTATCACTGCCCCCTCTTTTCCTTGTCCTCCCTCATAAGAGAAAAAATATAATTGATTAAATTTGTAAAACACAGTTGCTTTACATACCTGGGGTTATGCCATGGGTGACTGTCTTGTGTCTGAGGCTGGATTTTGGCTTGGGTCCAGGGTGGATGCTTTGTCCACTGTGTCACCTAGGTGCCCCATGATGACATCTTTAGGGTAAATTAAGGGTGAGCAGAATGCACTGGAGGAGGGGGAAGGGCAGAGGTAGCATGGGGTGAAATCCTACATGAAAGAAACAGGAAAGGGCTTATGGAATGGGGTAAGAGATGGGGGAGGAGCAGGGCAGTAAATTAATTTTACACTCCTAAGAATAGGCTCAAAGACCTTAATCTCATCAGAGTTGCCTCAAGGAGGGATTAACACACACACATCCAATTGGGTGGAGTAATCTAAGTAATCTATTTAATCTGGGCAGTAAATGAGCCTAACACTCCTCAGAATTGGACCAGAGACTTCAATCTCATCAGAATTGGATCAAGGAGGGAATAACATACACACTCAATTGGGTAGAGTAATCTATCTAACCCTGCAGGAACAAAAGAGGGGAAGGGAATAAAGAGAGAGAGGCAAAAGAAGGGAGGGCAGATTGGGGGAGGGGGAAAAATATAGTTGCTTTGCCCTTGCTCTGAGGAACTCAAGGCAAATTCTTTGTCATGTAACCTCCCACCTTTCATCTCATTTTTTTAGCCCTTCCACCTTTTCTCCAAAATCAATTTTTCCTTCACAGTTTGTGAAGAGCTATGTATGTATTTTACCAAAAAGATTCTGAAGAAATTTGTTATATGAAAATGAAGATGGGAACATAGGACAGGGTTGGGAAAATTACTTTGAAGATTTGGTGGAGACTATACCCATATTTTCCTAATAACCTTAAATGCTAGTGCCCTCTTCCCAAAACACCTTGTATTTAACTTATATTCATTTTTTTTTTTGTGTGGGGCAATGGGGGTTAAGTGACTTGCCCAGGATTACACAGCTAATAAGTGTCAAGTGTCTGAGGCCAGATTTGAACTCAGGTACTCCTGAATCCAGGGCCGGTGCTTTATCCACTGCGCCACCTAGCCGCCCCTATATTCATTTTTAAAAGTTGTTTAGATTATCCTTCATATTATTATAGATGGCCTTTCTATCTTCCCACTTAACATGTAAATTTCTTAGTAGGTATTGTTTCATTCATTGTATTTGATCCCCATTGTCTAGCATGGTGCCTGGCCATCAACAAACAATAAATGTTTGTTGATTGATGGACTAATATTTTTTGTTGCAATTATTCAGATTATTATAATTACAGGAAAACTTTATCCAAGTAGTTTGGCTAGTAATAGTTTCTTTGACTGAAGAATAAGTTAAACTTCAGTAGAAATCAAACCAAGGTGTTTCATTATGCAAAAGAAGATAATGTGGAAGTGTTTACAACAACACATCTTAAATATTCGAAGTTGTGAATCATGAATATCTAGATTGAGCAATTCTCTACTACCCTAGATTGTTCTATAATTACATCATGGGTATATCTATTATTTCCCCATGAGATACATGTAATTTGCAGTCAGAAAACCATGTCAAATCAGATTAACATATACTTGCCAAGTGCTCACTACATGCAAGGAAGGCACTATGTCTTTTTTTTTGGGGGGGGGGGCAATGGGGGTTAAGTGACTTGCCCAGGGTCACACAGCTAGTAAGTGTCAAGTGTCTGAGGCCGGATTTGAACTCAGGTATTCCTGAATCCAGGGCCGGTGCTTTATCCACTGTGCCACCTAGCCACCCCTATGCCACCTAGCCACCCCGGCACTATGTCTTAAACCAATTTCTATGCCTTATGGCACTTAGCACAGAGCTATTAAAGTAAAAAGCACTCACACATAATTGTTGGTAATAGTTCAACTAAATTAAAGTTCTCTTTCTTGATGATTGTGTCCAAAATTAGACATTTCCTTGTAGCCTACAACCCTATATTCTATGTAGCATCAGCACATGATTGAATGATATAATGAATCAAGCCACTCCATCTCAATGAAAATAAATAATAAGATGACCAGATAGACACCTTAATGAAGTGAGGACAAGTCTCAATCAACCATAGACTTAGACCAAGTATCCATAACCTGGGTATAGATAGATTCTGTGGAGGGAAGTGGGAATCTATGAACTTGGAAGGAATTTTTTTTTTTAATTTGCATTAACCCCTAATTGAAATGTAACATTTCCTTAAATTTTTCAAAATCATTACTCCAATAGGGGGCCCATAGATGTCACCAGATTGACAAAGCAGTCAAAACCACAGATAAATTGATGAAAAATTTATGGGATTCATGGCCTCTGCTGAGCATCAAGACTTGCACTACTTTAGATTAAATACTTGGAACTGGAGTAAAGTTGGAGAGGAAGGCTAGTTAGATAGGCTGAGAAAACCTGGCCATACCCTAACAAATAAACCAAACCAAACAAAACCAAATTTTTGGTTGAGGAAAGGTTTATGCCAAGGTCTCTTTTCTCCACCTCCTCTCCCACCCCCTCTTTTGTCTGAGGATGACATTTGTAGCTTCAAAAGGTGTGGAGAATTTTGGACTTCCTATACTCCTATCAGTGACCTAGAGACTTCCCCAGATTACCTATGTCTTTATAAGAAGCCAAGAATAAACTTGTTACAGACTTGTGGACTCTAGAAGAAGCCTAATCATTGTGTTTAAGAGGAAGTTCTGGACTCTAGTAAGCTAGACCTATGTGTTCTTTAAGCTTTACCTATCCTGAACTATATATGTAGTGATGTAAGGGGCTAAAATTCTAGCTATACTATCTAAAATCTAATGAGTGGTCACCAATAAATTATAAGCTTTAGCAAGAGTATTTAAGTATTTATTAAAGAGCATTAGGATCAGAGAGAAAGGTAAAAATCTAACTATTTCTAAGAGACCCCATCATCCAACCAGCCATGGTGCGATCAGGAACAAAAAGGACCCAATGCCTCCTGTGAAACTGGGAACATCCCCCCCAACATGCACACACAGCTCCAAGCTAATTGGCTGGCAGCTTTGATAGGCAGCACCCACAAGCAAAGTTCACTTCCTGACGCCAAGGACCTGACCACATGGCTTGCCCTCAGACGCCTTCTCCTCATGGCAGAGCTTTCCTACAGTATCTCTCCAGCAGGTGGCATCACTCCAATCATTACAGTGACAAGATAGTGTGTCACATACCTTTGGGGAAATTTAGTCATTCTGGCTATAGAAACCTGACCTACTTGTGTAACTATGGGTTAGATAGAGGAATAAGTATTGCCAGATAAAGGCTGGAAGACAGAATGGACAAGGGGTCGACACTCTAACTGAACTCATTATATTTCCTACTAAACTCTTTCCTTCACTTAACTTCACTAATACAATCAAAGATACCGTGATCCTATTTTCTTCAACTCTTCCCTTTCTCTCACCTTGCCCTATATCTAATCAGTAAGTCAAGTCCTGTTGTTTCTATCTTCATATCATCTCTTATAAATATCTCCTTCTTTCCTCTGATACTGCCACCACTTTGGCAAAGTTACTCATCTTCTCAGATGAGGACTATTTAAAAAAATTTTATTCATTTTATTTTTAATTTATGAAATAAAATAAGCATTTCCATAACATAGTAGAAAAAAGATAATTGCATATGAAATTGTAAATCTATTATGTATAATTCACTATTCTTTTTAAATATGTTATCATGCAATTTTTTTCCTTTTATTTTTCCTTTTTTTACTTCCCCTCCCCAACCCTAGAGATGGCTACACCATTAGACAAAAATAGGAATATATATGTAAAATCCTACTATATGTAATTCTATTCATCAGACTTTCTCTGGATATTAGCATTTTCTTTCATCTGTCATTTGTATTAATTTGGATATTTATAAGTCAAAATGGCATATTCACTCAAAGTTGTTCTTAAAACAATATTCCTATTACTGTATACTATGTTATCTTTGTTCTACTCATTTCTCTCTTCATTATTTCATGCAAGTCTATCCATGTTTTTTTTTGAGATCATTGAGTTCATTTATTATAGCATTATAGTATTCCATCACTATCATATGTCACTTGTTTAGCTATTCCCTAATTGGTAAGCATCCCTGCAATTTTCAATTCTTTATCATTACAAAGAGAACTGCTATACATATTTTAGAATAAATAGGTTCTTTTCCTTTTTCCCTAATCATCTTTGGAAATAGACTTAGTTATGATATTGTTGGGTCAAAGAGTATAGGCAATTTAATAACTCTTTTAAAAGAATGCTGGTTGATCTCCCTCTCTTAAGTCTCTTCCAACTCTATCCATCTTCAACTCAGCTGTGAAAATTATTTCCCTAAAACATAGGAGTGAACATATCAGTCCCCTATTCAATAGGCTTAAGGGGCTCTATGTTGCCCCAAAGATCAATTATGAAACCCTCTGTTGGTTTTTCACAGTCTTTCATAACCTGTCCCTTTCCTACTTTTCCACCTTTAGTAGCAGTCTGGTAGCCCTGGGTCCAGTTAGGGATGCTCTGGCCCTGAGGGAGACACTGTGACTATGGAGAAATATGGTTGATCAGCTTGTTGGGGTCAGTTAGAGATTACTCTTTCCTTGGAGAAGCAAAGTAGTTGATTAACTAGATAGTGGTTGGTCAAACAGATAATAAAGCAGTCGTGTCAGGGACACCCAGAAAACTGGGTGCCTTGAATTTATAGCATGAGCTTCGTTGGGAGCCAGTCGTGTTTGCTATGTGATTATGACCAGGTAGTGACAACAATCTCAAGTTAGAAATGTGGATTTTTTAATTATTCATATATCCAAATAGCTAACATCATTATTTCCAAATAGCTGTAACTTTTCAGTCCTAAGTCTCCCCCAACTACCTTCTATCCTCTATAAAACTGTCATGACTTCCTAATTAAGGAACATGCCATAAACCTGTACCTCCCTGAGAGTTGAAGTCTAGGCTTCTTCTCCCAGCCATACCTCAGTATGCCAAATAATAAAAATTTTTACTTAAATTTTGTTTGGATTGTGTGGGCAAGTAATTCTTTGAAAAAGGAATATTTTCAGAACCAATCTAGTGGTAACACACTCTTCTTATACCTTACCATGCATTCTTATATTTATATATTCTTATATTTTCATGCAATCTCATATAGCCAGTGACACTGGACTTTTTGCTGTTTCTGATTCTTTTTCTTTTTCTTTTTCCAGGGCAAGGAGTCTTAAGTGACTTGCCCAGGGTCACACAGCTAGTAAGTGTCATGTTTCTGAGGCTGCATTTGAACTCTAATCCTCCTGAATTCAGGGCTGGTGCTTTATCCACTGTGACACCTAACTGTCCCCTTTTTTGCTATTTCTTGAACTGCACACTCCATTTCCTGAATATTGAGAATTTTCACTGATTATCTTCCAGGCCTATAAGGCTTTCTCCCTCATCTCTGCCTTCCAGCATCCCAGACATTAAATCTTGTCTGAAGTCCCATCTCTTCCAAGAAACTTTTTTCAGTCCTTCTTAATCTTTAATGCTTTCCCTCAGAGACTGCCTCTAATTATCCTGCCTATGTCTTATTTGTGCATCATTGTTTGCATATTAACTCCTTCCCTAGACTGATCTCCTTTCAAATAGAATTTTTTTTTGCCTTTTTTTGAATATCAATGCTTAGTGCAGTACCTTAGTACAGTGTTAAGGCTAAAATTCTAGCTAGTCTATCTAAAATATCTGAGTGGTCACCAATAAATTATAAGCTTTAGCAAGAGTTAGGCTTTTAAGCATTTATTAAGGAGAATAAGAATTTGGTAAAGAGAGAGAGAGAAAGGCCTACATTCATCTATCTATTAAAGGGAGAACACATTTCTAGCTCCACTCTCCACCAGAGTCCAAAGGAAAAGAGAGAGAGACAGAGCGCCCAGCTCCTCCTTCCTCCTCCCACCAGCAAACATCACTTCCTGACGCCAAAGAAAAGACGCGTGGTCTTGCCCTCAAAGACCTTCCTTTCATGGCAGAGTTTTTCTATAGTAAGTCTCCAGCAGGTGGTGTCATTCCAATCATTACAACAGTAAGTGCTTAATAAATAAAAATTGGTGATTTCTGTCTGAGGTGGCTTTCAGGAAGGTTACCCCAGGAACAAAGAAGTTCTTGATTTGAATGATAGCATAGACCAGTGGAAGAACAGCGGGAACAAGATCAAGGAGAGCAGAGGTTCTAGAAAATCTTTTTTGCTTTGTTGTTTGTGACATCCTGACATGCCTATAAATTGGATTTCAGATACCATACTGAGAGAAACTTAATCATCTTCTAATATTGTGAAATAGGATAGTAGGACCAAGAGCCTACTGGGTGTCCTGATAGCAGTTGACTAGATTTAGAGGCCAATAATGATCTGGAGCTATACTGCCTCAGTCAGGAAGCCCTTCCACCCTACAGTACTAAGATTTCTCCAAGTATGTCCTTTGTATACAATGCTGCTATGAAGAGAAAATAACCTTCAATAGCAGTAACTCAACTTTGGAAGTTTCTTTTATTTCAATTCCCTTTAATCTCTATATTATATTGGTAACTGCAACATGGTTGCAGCACAAATCAGGCTGATTGGGTAAAATCCCAGAAAGTAGGATATCTGAGCTATTGAGGGTGTATTGCAATACGCACCAAGTTAGGACTACTAGAATCAGATTTCTTCTTGGAGACTTGTATTCCACATAGAATGAGAGAGAATATTTTCAGTGGAGTTTCTCTATACTGGGCATAAAAGAAGGGTCACCAATTGTGTACAGAAAGTTAACTGGCTTCTGGAGTAAGGCATTGGCCATTCATTACTCCTACCCTCAATTTTAAAGACAAAATCCCCAGAGGCCAAGGTAGTGGCTGGGTCAAAAGTTATACCCCAAGGGAAGAGTAGCTAGACTATAGGGGAAAGAGGATAGTAAATAAGTGACACCTCTGCTGAAAGCAAAAACCTTTTTATAGAGTGATTTACATATGTATGACTTTCATTAAATTAAAGCCTCTGCTGAACAGCAGGACTAAAACTATAAACACAAAGTTTGGGAAAAACAAGTAAATGGAAAATTTCTAGAACTGCTCATAGTACATCTATAGCATGGTAATAAGGAAAAATAAAGTGAGAGGACAAAAGCAGGTTGGTGGATCTATACTGCAGTGCAAATTGATGTTGTTCCCTAGTGGACAAGTCAATATCATCAGATCTGGCTGATGCAATTTCCTGGATCTTATGATCTTTACATCTGTCCTCCTTGCCAACTCTTTTGTTTTTCCTAGAATTTGATTCCCCAAATGTCTTGGTGATCTTGCTCTTCACTTCTTTATTTGTAATTTTTTACTCCTTGTAGATAGCTACTGGTTTTTCTCTTGGGTCAGATGCTTGTGTCTCATCTGATTCTACTAGCACAGCACTCTTGAATAGCTCTTAAGCACTCATCTTTGCATTATTTTTGACATAGAAAATTGGTCCTCTTTTACTGCTCTGCTGGAGACACTGTCATTTCCACCTAACCCTGAGACTCAAGGAAGAAAGCTAGGGGAATAGGTAACACCTGAACCTCTCCTTGAACTAATTAAAGAATGGTATGATACATATAGGATTTAGATACAAAATTACACAACTCAACAATAAATCAACTGGAAAAAAATGATGGGAAGAAAATGGGGAATGAGAGGGAGGGTGGATTTTGGGTATGAGTAGTCATAAGCAAAATAAACTCTAAATTAAAAAGGTAGGGAAGGGCTGTATTTTGAAGGCTTTGAAAGCCATTTGGCTTTTATAATTGATCCTGGATATAATAGTTTCTCCTGAAGTTTATTAAGTAGGATAGTGACATGGTTAGAATTGAAATTTAGGAAGATCAGTTTGATAGCTGAGTTGAGGATGGAATGGAGTGCAGAGAGTTGAAGCTGGGACACTAATCTGCATACTGTTTCAGTAATCTGGTTTGGAGATGAGGAGGCCTTTATTAGAGGCATGGCAATGTCAGGAGAGATGGGGCACATATGACAGATGTTACAAAGATAGAACAGACAGGACCTGATTACTGATTTGGTATGGAGGGTAGGAGTGAATAGTTGGAGATGATATTTATCATCTGAGCTTTTGACACTTGTGATCCTGGATCACTGGGAAGATGATGGTATTCTTGACAGTATTAGTGAAATTAAGGAGAAGGAAGGACTTCACGGAAGGATAATGAGTTGAGTTATAGTGTTTTTCCCTTTGTCCATTCTGACTCCCAGGTCTTTCCAGCATCTAGCAAAATTTGTTCCCCCAGTCAAACACAGAGGGGTTGGTTTGGGGTAAAAGATAATGAATGCATAGTCTAGCCATTCTGGAGAACAATTTGGAATAGCCCAAGGGGTTGTAAAACTGTGCATTGGTTCATTGTTGTCTTTTGATCTTGAAGAGGACCAAAATGATATCGCTATATTAAAGTGATACTGTGTTCCTTTATGGCTGATCAGACCAATATGAGCTGGGAATGCTCTACCATAGGTTGGGCACAAATAATCCATGTGAAATTTAGATTGGATTCTCTAAATTGTGATTCTCACATTTCTTTTGAGCTACTTCAATTTTGCTTTTCTCAGAGAGCACAGTACCTTCTTTGATGAGGGCAGGCCATGATGGGTGGTTCTGTGCCCATGTCTCCCATCTCATGTAATCGATTCCAAAGTTATTAAGAGAGACCTTGAGAGTGTCCTTATATCTCTTTTTCTGACCACCATGTGAATGCTTGTGATTTCTCCATAAAATAGTCTTTTAAGCAAGCATAAGTTTGGCACAATATGGTCAACCCATTGGAGTTGCACTCTCTGCAATAGAGTTTGAATGCTTGGCAGTTTATCTTGAGAGCGGACCTCAGTGTCTGTTATCTAATTCTGCTAGGTGATCTTCAGAGTCTTCTTAAGATTATTCAAATGGAATCAATTCAGTTTCCTGACATGCTGCTGATATACTGTTCAGGTTTTACAGGCATACAACAATGAGTTCAGCAGAATGGCTCTATAGACCTTCAGTTTAGTAGTCAGTCTAATATCTCTTCTCTCCCACACTTTCCTTATAGCCTCCCTACTGCTAAGTTAGCTCTGGCAATGTGTGTCAACCTAATTATCAATGTGTATATTCCTGGTGTGATGTTTAAAATCTAAATGTGTAGTTGCCTTAAATTAGAAGCTTTAGCACCAGTCTTTGGGCAATAAGCATTTATTAAAGCATGCCAGGTATTTATGTGGAGTTAAAAAAAGGCCTATCTAGCCTAGAGTTCCAGCCTGGTCTGGTTCTTCCTCAAGTCCTCTGCCAGGAGCCTGCTTCAACCATGAACTCCTCTCAAACTGAGTGTGGAAGCTTTTTATAGGTCTGGAGCAGAGGTGGTCCTTACACACTGCTTCAAGCTGATTGGTAGGCATCATCCAAATCCATTGGTTCACTGGACTCGAAGGTGGTCTTGAGTTGAGTTCAAAGTCCTTAGCTTCTGAGAACAATACCTCCTTAAGGGCCAGCCAGGTGTGGTTATAATCTAACTTGAAGTAGGCTAATCAGCAGTCTGTCACTCTCACTTAATTCAATCAGTTTAGATTAATCTCCAGGTGAGCCTTTGAGTATCTGCCAAATCCCATTATTTTCTCACACTGGAAAGTATACTGCCAAGGTAAGTGATATTATTCACAGTATTCAAAGCTTTCCTGTTTGCTTGCATACCCTTTAACTCAGCAATATCACTTCCAAAGAAATCAAAGAAAAGCAAAAATGACCTATTTGTACAAAACATTTATAGCAGTCCTTTTTGTGGTAGGAAAAGATTTGAAATTGAGGAAATACACATTAGTTGGTGAGAGGCTGAACAAGTTAAGGTATATGATTGTGATGGAATAGTACCGTGCTACAAGAAATGATGAGCAGGATGGTTTCACAAAATTCTGAGAAGAATTATATGAAATGATGCAAAGTGAAGCGAGTAGAACCAGCATAATATTGTCCACAGTAACAACAATATTTGAAGGATAATTGGGAAATACTTAGCTACTTTGTTCAGCATAATGATCCAAGGCAATTCCAAAGCATCCATGATTAAAAATGAACCTGTAGACAGAGAAATGATGAACTGAGTGCAGATTGAAGCATTTTTATATATGTCCTCCATTTTTCTTAGGGGGGGGTTATATCTTTTCTTTTGCAACATGGCTGATATGGAAATGTTTTGCATGACTACACATGTAAATAAAAGCAAAAAAGAATAATAATGAGTTCAGCTTTGGCATGTTGAATTAAGATGTATATGTAACATACAATTTGAGATAGCCAATAGGCAGTTTGAGATACACCACTAGAAGTAGAGAGAAAGATTAGGGCTTTTAAAGTAGATCTAAGAATCATCTCCGTATAGATGATAGTTTAAACCACGGAAGCAAATGAGATCACTAAATGAAATGTATAGAAAAGGCCCAGAACATAGCCTTAGGGTCACCAATGATTAATATAATTGTTCTGAATGAAGACTTAGCAATTGTGATTTAGAAGGAACAGTCAGTCAGGTAAAAGGAGACCCTAGAGAAAGCAGTGTCACAAAAACACAGAGAAAACAGAGTGTCATCATATAATAACAATCCTATATCCCTTTCAGAATTAGATTTGCCATTAAAATCTCTAAGAAAAAAGTTAATGACCTGAATAGAATTTTGGAAAAGTTAGATATGATAATCAATTAATAAACATTTATTCATGTTTATTAATTATGTGCCAGGCACATAGTTAGGTAATTACCAAATGTGAAAAGGAAGGAGCAAACATATTTCTCAGCTATGGAGGCAACTTTTATAAAGTTTCATCAGATAGTATATAAAACATCTAAAACAAAGAGAAAAGCAGAAATATTAAACAATCTTTACTGATAAAAATATAACAAAGGTATATGCAGTAGTGAGCCTGTCACAATAAATAACGACTATAATGAAGAGAATCTGAGGCACAAAATTCTGAGCATATTCATTTTATTAACAAGGCTAGGAGTTGCCAATAATAGAGATCAATGTCGCTCACTTATTAAAGATATCTTCGATAGCAAAAGCAGCCTTTTTTATACAGTTGAAAATATAAAGTACTAAAAGAAAAGTACTAAAAATAGTTCTTTGATGAAAACAAAACTATGTAATTGGCCTATACTAGAGGTAAAGGTAGGCTTACATTTGACCTAACTCATACAAGGGAATCTCTAAGACCCATAGCAATGGGGGGAAAATGGAGTTTGTCAAATTCTCTGAAAAGTCAAATGTCAGGCAATGTATAGTGTATGAAAGCCAATTATATTTGAGAGACAATAGTGTGAACACATATTTTGTTGCTCCTCAAAATAGTGTGCTGCATTTTCAAAAAAATATATTCATTTTCATTCATATTTATTTTTATCTAAATCTGACTCTAATTCATTCCCCACTTAGGAGGATATTATGATCATATTAAGATAATGAAAGGATGTTGTAGCACTGATATCCTAGGAACTAAATACTCTATCAATTGTAAGTATTCTTGGTCTTTATTATTTGTAATCCAAATGACAATTTAAAATGATTCTTCACTACAGTAGTACTGTGCTAGCATATATTATTCAATCAAATTCACCAATAGGGTTTATCTCCTATGTTTATTACAATGAAAAATATGAGGCACTATATATGCCTTTTTAAAAGGAATTCACTATCAAGGGACATAGCAGTATCAATACTGATCCTTAGTCCTATTGGATTTCAGGTATGAGTCATAATCAATAGCCAATCACACAGAAAGTCTCCTTACCTGCTTCAGATATATGTAGGTGGGAAAATATTTACCAAGATGGGGAAACTTAAGTAAAAAGAAAAAAAAAACTTCTACCTCTACCTTTATAAGGTCATTCCCAGAGAGAGACTTCCACCTGTAAACAGTTCTAAGACTGCAGCACTACATGGCATTCCCCTTGAATTATGGACTAGTGGCCTTATGAGAGGTTAGACACTTTTACCTTCAATAAAAACTTAGAATATCAGCAGATTAAAGACCCAATAAACTTTTCCTCAAACAGCAAAGTTTTACTAATTACAGCTTAAGGATAGATTGTTATTTTTCTAATGTCTTAATGAGTATCAAAAATGTAACCTCACTACATACTAATTATTAACAGATAATTATGATTTTCCAAATGATCTTAAATTAAGCTCACTGACTTTGGCTGGGAGAGGTCCTCATTTCTCAAACCATAGCACTGTGGAATTTCACAACACACTGTCAGAAGAGTTGGTGAGATCCTAGGACCTGGCACAGTTAGAAAGTCCCAAGGAACCTCATAGACTAGTATCTCTTAAGAGAATTTTGACGTTCTTTTCTACCAAGAACTTCATTACTTTTATTTTCTAGTTTAAATCAAAATATAATTCATTAAATAATAAATCACACAACAATAGCGTATATAGTATTGGTGTGTAAAGTGTAATTTAAAGAGTTTCAGAGTTATGACTTCTTTGGTTTTTCAGTCACAATTAGATTTTTTTATATGTACCAGTCAATTTGTCAATTTGTCAATTTTCAATGCATTTTTTTTTAGTGGAAGAGCATTTTGTCTAATTGAATTACTGTAAGATTGGAATATTACAGTGTTCATCCTCTACAGAAGCTAGGTATTGTATTGAGCACTTCATAATCATGTGATTCTCTCAACATCTCCAGAAATTAGGTGCAAATTTTTCATCTCACTGTAAATGAGACATAGCTTTTAGATTTCAATCAAATAACTTCTTGATTTATAATTATTAATGGCAATATTGAAATCTCATTTTTCCCAAGGGTTCACTGTTTTTAGTGAGTTCATGTTCAGAAAAGTTCACGATGTCACTGTCAGCTCCCCATAACTATTCCTTTATTTCTCTAAATCACCCAAAGAGCCAAATCAATTTATTTTACATTTCTAACTTAACCATACTAATGTACTTTAACAGGGCAAATAAAGGATACATCTTTCGTTACCCTGAGGCTTGTTTGTAACCCAGGCAAGAAAAGCTATTTATTACTTTTTTCCAAAGGCCTTTAACATATATAACGATTGGAATCATGCCACCTGCTGGAAAGCCACTGTAGGAAAGCTCCACCATGAGGAGAAGGCATCTGAGGGCAAGCCATGGGGCTTTTCTTTGGCATCAGGAAGTGACGTTGGCTTGTGGGAGGAAGGAGGGGCGAGGCTGGCTCTCTCGCTCTCTTTTGCCAGGACTCTTGTGGAGAGCAGAGCAGGAGAATTGTAGCTCCCCGAGATAGCTGAATCTAGGTCTCTTTTTCTCTCTCTTCACCAAATTCTTATTCTCCTTAATAAATGCTTCAAAGTCTAAACTCTTGCTAAAGCTTATAATTTATTGGCGACCACTCATTAGGTATTTTAGACAGACTAGCTAGAATTTTAGCGCCTTACACATAACTATTTAAATGAGACCAAAGAAATAATATTTTCTCTATCAATCAGTTAGTTAATATGTATTTTTTAAACTTTCACTTAACCCTTTAAAGCCTCATGAAATTTCTTGACATCTTCTATGTTCTCTTGCAGTATAAAATAGATTTAATTCAGACTGCCCAGAAAAATGGGGAAGTTAATCCCTTAAGAAGTCAAACTATCTTATAGGCTCATGTTAAGAAGACAAACTGTCTTTTTAAATAAAACTAATTCTTAAGTGCTGATTCCTGTGATTAAAAACAATTATCACTAATTATAAAATAATACAGAATAAAGTAGAGTATCACTTTTCAATTTCACAGACCTTTGGAGAAAGTAATCAAATTTAGTGACTAAATCATCTAGTCTTAATGAATTGGTAATGAATACCTAACCATAATACTTCGGTAAAAACAAAATGAAAAGAAATAAAACATGCCAAATCAGACATGCAAAATAATTGCATAAAAAGAACTAATTCAAGGAAAAACCAAGCAAACAAAATCACGGACACTTACATCTGTGAGCCAAGGTAGAGGAGTAAATAGTAAATTGCTGTAATTCTCCCATATTCACTTCCAAACAACCATTAAATAGTACCCCAAAACAAATCCTGGAACAGCAGAATCAGCAAAAGAATGGTGTGAAACAATCTTTTAGCCCAAGAAACTTGGAAGATCAGCAGGAAATGTCTGTCTCACTCCTGTAAAAGAGGACCACAGTCCAGGACAGGAAGTACCTCAGCAAAACAGGATGAGATCCTGAGCCCTAGTGTGGTAGAACAGGCAAATACTAACACCAGCACCCCCAAAGTTCTTCAACATATTCAGGTTCTTCAGCATAGTCCCAGGCAAATAGATAGACACCAATTCTACTAAAGCAAACAGATAGCTGCTAGAGGCCAGACTATCATGTGCTTCAGTATAATTCCAGGTAAATGCTAAAATACCCCACCAGCCTCAGCATACAATGGACACCAGCACTAGGACCCCAGCTTAGCACCAGGTTAGTGGCCAACCACTCCCCACTGTACCACCTCAGTGTAGCACTATACATAAGGGTCCCCCATGGAGCTTAGGACAACATCAGTGGAGCACCAAGTAAAGAGCCAGGCCCTGCAGTCCCTGGTGCAAGAAGTCTGAGACAGTGCCCCTTCCACACTAGAAGCAGATCTCAAACTTAAAAGAAAGGGAAAAGGCCAAAAAAGATATGCAAAAAAAAGACTCTTACTAGAGAAAATTATTATGGTAAAAGGGAAGAACAAAACATAAACTCAGAAGAGGACAACAATGTCAAAACATGTATGGGCAAAGCCCCAAACAAAAAGGGGAAGTGGTCTCAAGCCCAGAAAGAAATCTTAGGAGAGCTCAAAAAGGAGCTTCAAATCATATAGGAGAGGTAGAAAAAAAAATGGGAATAGAAATGAGAATGATACAAGAAAATTATGGGAAAAAAGAGTCAACAACTTAGAAAAAGAAAATACCTGCTTAAAAAGTAGAATTGGCCTCAATTGCTCATGAGTAGGCTGAGCTAATATAATAAAAATGACAATACTACCTAAATTAATTTACTTATTTAGTGTTAAGGGCTAAAATTCTAGCTAAACTGTCTAAAATATCTAATGAGTGGTCGCCAATAAATTGTAAGTTTTAGCAAGAGTTCGACTTTTAAGCATTTATTAAGGAGAATAAGAATTTGGTAAGGAGAGAAGAAAAGGTCTAGATTCCTATCTATTAAAGGGAGAGCACATTTCTAGCTCCGCTCTCCCCCAGAGTCCAAAGGAAAGAGCGTGAGACTGAGCGCCAGTCTCTTCCTTCCTCCTCCCACTAGCTGGCGTCACTTCCTGATACCAAAGAAAAGACTCCTGGTCTTGCCCTCAAAGACCTTCACTTCATGGGCAGAACTCTTCTACAGTAAGTCTCCAGCAGGTGGCGTCATTCCAATCGTTACATTAGTGACATACCAATCAAACTGCCAAAAATGATTTAATTCTAGAGCTAACAAATTCATTTGAAAGAATAAAAGGTTAAGAATATCAAGGGATAATTAATTTTTTTAAATACAAAGGAAAGTAGCCTATGGTACCAGATATATACACTATGAATAGGTAGGATTTATACCAGGAATTTAAGGTTGGTTCAATATTAGTAAAACTATCAACATGATTGACCATATCAATAAGAAAATCAACAGAAATCATGATTATCTCAATAGAAGCTAAAAAAGCTTTTGACAAAATACAACACCCATTCCTATTAAAAAACACTAGAGAACATAGGAATAAAGGCAACATTCCTTAAAATGATAAGGAATATCTGTCTAAAACCATCAGCAAGCATTATCTATAATGAGGATAAGCTAGAAGCCTTCCCAGTAAGATGAGGGGTGAAGCAAGGATGCCCATTATCATCACTATTATTCAATATAGTACTAGAAATGTTTGCTATACCAATAATATAAGAAAAAATCAAAGGAATTAGAATAGATAAAAATGAGGAAACAAATAGTTCTCAAGGAAAGAAATTAAAGCTATAAACAGCTATATCATAAATTGCTCCAAATACAAAAACAAAAGAATTTTGCATTTCTCTCTCATGCCCATTATATCATGGCAAAGAAAACAAAAAAAAATGACAATTATTGGAGGGAATGTCAGATGACAAGCACACTAATGAATCTATGGTGGAACTATTGAATGTTCCAGCTATTCTGGAGAATAATTTCAAACTATTACCGAAACTGTAGTTTTGCTTTGACCCAACAAAAGTACTACTACTAGACATATTCCAATAAGATCAAAGACAAGAGGAAAGGACTTATGGGTAAAAATATATCCTAGTAGCACTTTTTGTTTTAGCAGGTGGAAACCTGCCCAATGGATTATGGAATTTTTGAGCAAATTATAATATTTTAATATCAAAGAATATTATTTTGCTGTAATAAATGAGAAGAATGCTGGATTCAGATAAACATAAGGATACCTACATGAACAGAATCAGAAAAATAATGGACATACTATGACTACAACATTGTAAGGAAAAGAAACTTTGAAAGACTTAAAATCTTTATTCAGTGCAAGGTTCAATCAGGATTCCAGAAGACCAATGATGAAACATATCACTCATCTTCTGTCAGAGAAGTGATGGTCAAGAGATACCAAATGAGAAATAGAGCGAGAAATTTCCAAGTGAGAAATAGAGCTAATATGTAGGTATGTGCATGTTTTCTATGCTTGTTACAACAGAGTGTGTATATTCATATACATATAGATAGATAGATATACTATATTTAGATAGAGACACTGTTGTTTAAAGAAAAAACAGATTAGCAAGACATTTAAAATTAACATGCAAAATATATACATTGAGGGGCAGCTAGGTGGATAGAGCACCAGCCCTGGAGTCAGGACTACCTGAATTCAAATCCAGCCTCAGACACTTAACACTTACTAGCTGTGTGACCCTGGGCAAGTCACTTAACCCCAATTGCCTCACTAAAATATATATATATATACACACACATTGAAAATGGCTAAGTTGTAATAGAGATTTTGTTTTAACTGCAATCTTTTTGTGTTCTTTGAATTCAGAAATGCATTGTGTTCATTGATGTTTGTCAAGTAGAGAATGAGAAAATTATTTTTTTTAAACTGAGTTATTTAAATTAATAAAATGTTACACTTAAAACATTGGTTTTTGATCGTTTAGAAATCTCACTAACTCATCCTTTTCAAACCTCCCCCCACCCATGACCTTATATGCTCGATATAGAGCTACTGCATTCTCAGATCAGAATAAAGTTTTTTGTTTGTTTGTTTTAACAAGTAACCATTAATAAAAAGAAATTTCAAATAAAATTTCAGTTGTAGCAAAATAAAGTACTACATTCTACCTTTTTAGTATTATCTCTACTTTTTAGAATCCTTGTCTTCTATCTTGGCTCAACTCATATTTTTAACACCTTTTATATCATTTATCCCAATGTTGTAAACTCTCTCTCTCTCTTTCTCTCTCTCCCTCTTTCTGTCTCTGTCTCTTGCTAATTGTGGGACCATAATAAATATTTCTAACCTTTTAATATCTCATATTGTAGTCTCATTATAAAAAAAATCTTATTCAATTTTATATAAAATATTTATACAATAACATTTTCTTGTTACTATTTGTAGATCTCTTTGTTGCTTTTTGGGACTTCCGGTTTAATTGTTTTCAATATTTCTGAGAAAAGTTCTTGCAACATTTGATGAATACATTGATAAGTTTATTTTCGTCAGTCTTTGGGAAGTTTGTAAAGCTTACATTTTTCTCTTTGTATTATCCTCCAGGTGTCTGTCTATCTTGATTTGTTCATTCTGTTGTTTCTGTGCTCAAGCAAAATAATTCTACTGTTTTTACAATCTGTTTCTGATATTTTGGTAGCAAAGAACTAGCAACAAAGTATGTGTCTTCACTTTGAGCATAACTGAATAAAATGCTATACAATTATAAGCAGTATTGTTGCACTGTAGAAAATGGTGAATATGAAGAATTCGGAGAAACATGAAGTAACATTTGAACTGATGCAGGATGAAATAAAAGTAGAATAGCCTCCAAAAAAGACTCTGTAATACAGACTATAAGAAAATAAATGGAAAAAATAGCAAAGTCCAAACTAAATTGTGTAATTATAATGGATAATATAGAATATAATATTCTTACTCCTAAAGAAGAGTTAAGAAGATGAACTTCCCTACTTTAATTAGAGAGGTGAAGACTGGGGGTATGGAATTTTTCATATACTAATCACTAGTAAACACAGTCAATAATTCAATTATTTTCACTGGGTTTATCAAGGGAGAATATATTTTTAATGATTGAACTAAAAACAATAGGGATCAATAAAATATGCATCAAGAAAGATATTTTAAAATCTGACTTGTGACAGTATTTTTAATGACCCAGGGAGATAGCTTCCTAGTTCTTCTCTCCCTCCCCCAAAGGGGAGGTCCTTCAAGCTGATTGGTTGAGAGTGGTCTCTTGCTGATGTCAGTAGTATACCTCGTCTGAGAACATCACTCAGGGCCAGCCAGGTGTGGTCCCCATCCAATAATCCTTAAGTAAGTACTTAGTCAGTTTCTCATTCTCACCCAGTTCAAACACTACTAAACCAATCAGGTGGGACCCCTGGGTGTCTGCCAAATCCCATTATCACAAATGTTAAAAATAGTTGTGGGGCAGCTAGGTGGCATAGCGGATAGGGCACCACCCCCAGAGTCAGGAGGATCTGAGTTCAAATCTGGGCTCAGACACTTGACACTTAGTAGCTGTGTGACCCTAGGCAAGTCACTTAACCCTCATTACCCAGCCAAAAAAAAAATGAATATCATTACTTCATTGCCTAATAATGGCCCTCATCTTCTCACATGAGCAATTAATTAGATATTTGCTTTACATGAGCTGAGGCAAGACTCTAAGGCCCAGGGTCTTTGACCTAGTAAGAGCAGGTAAGTGCATTGCTTTTCTAATATCTCACAGCTAACAAAACATCCTTTTTAGTCATTCTATCCCATAAATACATGTGTGAGTGTATAATATTTAAAACAATTCAGTCACTTTGGGCACTTGGATGAAATTTATATTAAGAATTTTTTTTTGATGCAGTGAAAGCTAATTAGAATATTAATCTGGATCCCAATCATATCATATCCCTTTCTTGCCCTCTTTTAAGAGGTAATGCATTTAAAAAAGTGAAAAATGCTGCCCTAGAGCAATTGAAAACCATTAATTCTCTCCTCATTCTAAGGGGCAAAACATTGAAAGAGGTTAAAACTTCTGAATAGAGCATAAACCTTTTCCTCCACCCTATAATTATTCTCTACTAGTAATTTCAGTTTCCCATTTATCTTTGTATCTAGACTTGTAGAATAAAAAATGAAAAATATCAAAAAGCAAACCAATAAAACACTTGAAAAAATTTTCTTTCATGTTTGCATGTTTTGCTCTCATCTTTCCATATATTATCATGTATGTGTTGTCAATGTTATGTAAATTGTTAGCTCTTGAAGCATTAAGGATACCCATAGAAAATTCTATTTATGTTGTTCCCAAAACATGGTAGGACCTCAATGTTAACTTGTTAAAATTAAATCTAATTCCTGAAGTCTGACCAAAAGAAAGAGTTTGTAGTTGATCTGGCAGGGGGAGAAAAGTAAAGAATCTGTCATATAGCAATACTTTCAAATGACACTTCCAAAACTTGTCCGGCTCTTAAAAGCCTGGGTTATATGGATTTCTCTTGCTTTCCTCCTAGAATAGTTTTTTTTTTTAATTTTTATTTTTTTATTAGCCAAGAAGCCACTGGAGGAAAAACCTCTGACTTAACAGCTCATGCTACTCTTGTCTTGGTATTGATATTAATGCCAACAAAATTAGTAATTTGACAATTAGTTCCCCACTTACCTGAAAAGACATGAAAGGCAGAAAGAAAGTAGTTTAACTAGATTATAATGTGGCTCTGACAAGTCAGGTTCCTGTCATGTTATAGCCTTCCAACTTTAACATTTTCATGTATGCCTGGCAGGTTATTAAAATAAATGAGGGTATACTGGGTGGCTGTTGTGCTTTTCTCTAATGGGAGTTCAGGAATTTGCAAGCCACCACTGTAAATTGACCAATCGTGGAGACTGAAAGGATTTGGCTAAAGTGGACAATTAGGATATTTCTGCACAGCTGAGTGAAATATTCCTTGTTATTTTAATAATTCAGGCCCAGAGTAATTTTCGGAGGGTGAGTTTGTCAAGATAATGTGCCTTGTGCTTGTCTCCTTGTCATTTCTAACTCAATCCCACATGTTACAGGTGCAGTCTAGCTTACAAAACAGGAAAATCACTCACTGGAGAATTTGCATAGGGAATACAGATATATTGAATTGAAGAAAAACAGACCAAGAGATTGACAGGGAGCTGAGTTATGGATACCCATGATGGTAAAAGTTTTGATGTCTCATAAGTATCATGTCATTATTTATGTTTATGCAATTATAAATGATAATGTATGATGTATGTATGCAAATGGGTATACTATGCTACAAGATTTACTTTTGAACCATGTCAATGTTTTGAGTCCAGTAATCTGGTAAGGATTCCCCCAGAGGATATTCCTAATCCATTTATTTTGACCACATGAACTAATGGTATAATGTCTGACATCCTGTAGGAAGACGCGCTAGAGAATAATAGACCATTGTAAGATAAATGGGTATTAATTTCAGAGACTAAGCATCTAACAAACCAACAGGAAGAGTTGCTCCATGCATTTCGGAAAGCAGAAACTTGAGACTTATTTGGACAGAGGATTCATCTTATTAGATGAAGTAACAATAATCCTTTTAGGAGCTCAAAGAGTTTTATCACAAAATTTCAGTTTCCCCCAAAGAAAATATATTTTTTGTATTAAATGATAAAAATCAAGACACATTTGAATATTCGAGCTTTTCCAAAAATATATTGCCTAAACTAGTTGTTGAACCCCATGGAATTTAAAAGTCATGGTATGAAGCTCCCAGAATTATTCTTTAAAGAACCTTTAAATATTGTCATCATATTCCAGGAATATGGCTCACTAGGGAAATAAATATAGTCTTGATATATATTCTGACATTTTATGGTGTTTTGAAGTTTGCAGAGTATTTTATTTCTTATCTGAATACTAGAAGAATCTTTGGATATAGTTGCTACAGGTATTATCATCTATACCATTTCAAAGAAAAGGAAACAGAGGTTCAGAGAGGTGAGGTGATGTACACATGGTCTCCCAGCTAATAAATGTCAGGGTCAGACCCTTAGCCACATGTCTTCAAGTCTAGTACTTATGGGGTCAAGGAATCAGATAGGAAGTCTGAAAGGAAAACTGTAGAGATGACATATGATTGGTATTTCAAAAGAAAATAAAAGAGATAGAAATGTGCTTGTTTGAAAAAAATCACAGCTAAGTCACAGCTTACTTCTTGGTAAAAGAAGTAGAGATAGTCTCTTAGATCACAACTTCATTCAAAACTCAAATGTTAATCAGTGAAAATTTTCCCCATCTAAGATTTAAATTCTTAAAGAATTTATTGTTTTGGCCTGAGGAATGTCAGTGCAAGGATTTTTAGCTCCTAAAATGCCACTGCATTGCCCTACTCTCTCTTATACTCCAAATGGAAATTAATTCCTATGTTATTTGATTAGTCATCTTCACAAATTCCTTTATTCTCTATATTTATAAATTCCGTTATTCTGTATATTCCCAGTATAGATAACTCACTAAGCTATTAAAATATTATCACAAATGAATTTATCACAAGTTTATTAATCTTGCAAAGCTCTTAAGGAAATCGAATAATAGCTTCTTAAATATTAGTAAAGGTAAGGATAAGTGAGTATTTTTGTAGAGTGGCCAAAATTCAGAATACTTAGGCTTTTACCTCAATTGTTTAGAGCATACATCCATTTCAGTGGGATTACACTATAATTTAAATGGAAAATACTTGACTATCAGATGATAAAGAAATGTATTAACATAGAGAGTAGCTAGGTAGCAGAGTGGATAGAACGCCAATTCTAGAGTCAGGAAGACCTAAGTCCAAATCTGTCTTCTGACATTTACTAGCTATGTGACCCAGGGCAAGTTCCTTAACCTTGTTTGCCTCAGTTCCCTCATCTATAAAATGAGTTGGAGAAGGAAATAGCAAACCACTCCATTATCTTTACCAAGAAAACCCCAAATAGGGTCATGAAAAGTCAAACATGACTGAAACAATTGAACAACAAATTCACATAGAGAACAAATGCCACAAGTTTGGGGTTTTTTGTCTTCTTTTTTTTTTAACCAATTTTCAATCCAGAGCTTGCATTTACTTTTTAATTGACAATAGTATTTATAGAGCTTTTCAAAACCTATTTATTCAATGCATAGGCTTGCTTATTTCAAGCATTAGTAAAAGTAAATAGGGAATTATAAGTAGAAACTTCAGACTAAGTGAGGAGGAAAAGAAATTTTTTTTAGTTTATTCTATTGCTCACTTCTCTCAATATTTTTATAACAGGCCCATTTATTTCAAAAGAAAATGTAAGTATATAATAGCTTAACAAAAAATATCACATTTCATTATTATGTGCATTTTATTCCCTCCTCCAAATCTTTTCTCACAAATTTCACTTGCTAGATCATCCTGCAATCTCAGAGGGCAAGGTTTAGGGACATAGTACTTTGGGAGTTTATAGACAAGACAATTACAGTGGTTCTTTTCATCTTAAGAACAAAGGTATTTTATCTCAGTGATTTATCCCAATGACAGTTTAAGAAATGGATTCTGCTTAATTAAAGACCTCAGTGTTCCAGTCCTACAAAGCCTCATTGAAATTCAGGTGACTGATACCCTCCAATGTAGGTGGTTGTAGTATAGTGGAAGGAACACTGGACTAAGATATAGGAGGCATCCTGATGATCTACATGAATATGCTAGTCATCTAAAGTTATCTATATATGATTTTTAAAAAAGAGTTAGCATAGAGCAGTGGTTTAAAAGTTCATCTTGAAATTAAAAAGATCTAAGTTCAACATATATTGTCCAGGATAATATAAATCGTAAGCACCAGAGTCAGGATTAAATCTTATATCCTCTATCTCTAGAGTCAGAGGACATGGACTTATCCTGATTTTTATTGTTTCTACCTATATAATCCTAGACAAATCACTTAACCTTCCTAGGTTTTCTCACCTATAAAATAATGGTGATAATATTAATCATAGTAGTAGTAGCAATAGCAGCAGTAATTTAGCCACATTTCTCCAGTACCTCCCATGTAGTAGTAGTAGTAGTACTAGGTACCTACCATGCTAAATGCTTCACAAATATCTCATTTGAGCCTCGTGACAACCCTCAGAGGTAGGTGCTTTTATTATCCCCATTTTACAAATGAGAAAATGGAAGCAAACAGAGGTTAAGTGACTTGTTCAAGGTCACACAGATAGCAAATGTCTGAGGCAAATTTGAATTAAGGTCTTTCTGATTCTATGCCCCATGCATTGTCCACTGTGCCACCTAGCTGCCTCCGAGATCCTTTCCAGTTCCCTATTTAAGATGCCATGACAGTTACAGAGTGCATGGTTACCTGCATTGGTAGAGTGTTTCCTCCCTAGGCATTTCTTAAACCTATGAAATTCTAGGACAGCAATTAAAGCTAAAGAGGCCGGGCCCTTCAGTTCCCTGATGAAGAAATTGTGACTCATAGATGTTACCTTATTTGATAAAGGTAAGTAATAAAAATGATTATGCTCCAGGCCTTCTGATTTTAAATAAAGTAAACTTTTTTATACAGAAAACTGTAGTGGGGAGAGGAGAGAGGTATTGCTCTGAATCCTTTGGTTGAGAGGTACTAGTGAGATTACAATAGAAAATTCACAATGTCTGAAAATTCATAAGGAAAGAGGAAGATGAAATTTGTTTTGTTTTGTTGTTGTTGTTGTTGTTATTGTTGTTCTGGGCCGTGGATGTTGCAGCAAAAGCAGGGAGAGGCCTGGTACACAGGGATGGGGAGGAGATAAATTCTGGACAGAAAGAGATCTAGGCAGGGGACACTTCAACTAGTACTGGGTGCAGAATAGAGTATCATTTGGATAGTTTTTTTCTCTCCCATTCTCCAGTTCAGATTCATAGTTTCAGCACACAGACTAGTTGTCTCAGTCTAGCAGCTATGTATTCATTACACATTTCTGGGTCACAGTTCCAGGGCCAAGAGGAATGTTTGGTCATGGTCATGAGGGAATAAGAACCGTATATGTATAAAGACTAAGCATAAATCAGGAGGCTAATGAAGAGACCTCTTCCAAGATTATATCACTTTTTTCTTTTTTTTATGAGGCAATGAGGGTTAAGTGACTTGCCCAGAATCACAAACTAGTAACTGTCAAGTGGCTGAGGCTGGATTTGAACTCAGGTTCTCCTAAATTCAGGGCCAGTACTTTATCCACTGCCTCACCTAGCTGCCCCCAATATCACTTTCAAAACACCAATACTGAGCTATGAAAGCAACAGAACATAAAAGATGGAGGATCAGGCTAGACATACCACCAAGAAGTGAACACGGCCCCAAACTCATAAAGTCCAAAGTCAAGAAGGAGGGTGGAAAAATAAATGACCAAACAAACTAACAAACAAAGAAAAGGAGGTCGCTACCAAAATCTACTATGGATAAATTTTTTAAAAAGATAATACAGAAGACAACAACTTGAAAAAATCAACAAACAATACCTCAAAGGAAAATGTATAATGGATATAAACCCAACAAGAATTCTTAGAACAAGGAGAAAATTGGGGGAACAAATGAGATATAAGCAAAAAAAAACCTAATAGCTTGGTAAAAGAGACAAAAAAATTCTAAAGAAAATAATTCCTTAAAGCACAAAATTAGTCACATGGTAAAAGAGGTGCAAAACATCACTGAAGAAAATATCTCCTTAAAAATTAGAATTAGTCAAGTAAAAGCTAATGACTCCAGGAAATATCAATAAACAAAGCATTTTTTAAAATTGTGAAATATAACAAAAACAACTGATCTGGAAAATAGATTAAGTAGAGAATTTAAGAATCATTGGACTAACATAAACCCATGAAAAACAACAGCAACAAAGAGCTGATACATACTATTTTCCCAAAAAAATATCATAAAGGAAATTCACCCAGATATCTTAGAACCTGAGGGAAAAATAGAAAATAAATTATTTCACTGATCTTTTCCTGAAAGAAATCTCAAAATGAGAACTCCAAATAATATTGGAGACAAAATCCAGAGCTCTGAGATAAATGAGCCAGAGAGAAGTAAGCCAAAAAGATGATTCAAATACTGTGGTAGTACAGTCAGGTTCACAAAAAATTTAACAGCTACAAGAGAAAGGAATGTAGGGCTTCAGATAGGATATTTCAGAAGGCACAGAGTTAGAATTACAAACAAGAATAACCTATCCAGCTTAACTGATCATAATTTGGGGGGAAATGGACATTTAATGTAATAGGTGACTTTTAAGCATTCCTGAGGAAAATACCAAAGCTGAATAGAAAATTAATATTCAAAAACAAGACTCAATGGAATCCTAAAAATGTAAACATAAGTAAGAAATTGTAAGGAACTAAATAAGGTTAAGCTGTTTATATACTTATATGAAAAGATGATACATGTTCATCCTAAAATCATTATCACTAGTGTGGCTAGAAGGAGTTTAATTAAACAGAGGGCAAGCATGTCAGTTTTTTATGTTGGGCTGATCTCAATACAGGAATAAAAGAGTGAGAAAGAGGTATACAATGGGAAAAGGGAAAAAGAAAAGAATGAGGGAAATTATTCTACATGAGGCATGCAAAGAAAAGTTTAAATAATGGAGCGGGGTAAGAAAGTTGGCAAAACTTGAATTTCATTTTAATCTGAGCAAGTGTAAGGAGGGAAGAATATACATATACACAGAGTTGGGTAAAAAAAAAAAAATCTTACCTAACAAGGAAGTAGGAGAAAATGGAGCAGATATAAAGGAGAGGGAATAAAAGAGAAGATGGGAAACAGGTATCAGAAGGGGAAAAAATTAAAGAGATCAGGATAAAAATGAGCAGAAATATGAGATTAGGATAGAATAAAATACAAAGCAATCATAACTATGAATGTGAATGGGATGGACTCACTCAAAAAAGAGGATAGCAGAACAGATTAGAAAACAAAACCCTACAATATGTCATTTATAGGAAATACACTTGAAATAGAAAGATACAGTGGCAAAAATAAAGGGCTAGAGCAGAATTTTTATGCTTCAGAAGAAGTAAAAAAGAAAGGGGTAGCAATCATGATCTCAGAAAAAGCAGGAGGAAATGCAGAAAAATAGACATAATTGAAAGATATGATCAGGAAAATTTACATTTTCCTAAAAGGTATAAACAATGAATTAATAACAATGACATATATTGTCTGTCTGTTTATCACCTGTCTGTCTGTCTATCTATCTATCTATCTATCTATCTATCTATCTATCTATCTATCTATCTATTTGAACAATTCTTGCTTTGTATAAGTGGGCCATTCTGCAGATCTTTCTGTAAAGCAATTTTTACATAACAAAAATCTGCCCATCGATAAGGGGAAGGGATGAAATGATAAGGGTAGGAAAAGTGTCATGTGCCCATGGAGGGAAGGAGTGGGCACATAGTTCAAGGACATCTGGGGCCTAAGGACTTATTAATGAGAACAGGAGAATGAACACACAGGAGCCAAGGCCAGCCACATGGAGACCTGGCTGGAGTCAAGAGGAAGAACACAGACATGTAGGGGCCAGACATGAAAATGGGAGACAGGGCAACACATAATCAGAAGACAGATACATAGGAGCTGGACATGTAGGTGAGTGTTTAGAGAAGGACAAAGGTCTCTCAGTGCTAGAGTTATCAAGCTAAGCCCCAATTTGGGGGCAGTGGTAGTGGCAGTCTCCACATGTATGTTCTGCTTTTCTTAGAGGTTTTTTGAAAAAAAAAGTTTTTTTGTAACAGTAGTAGTTGTTGGGGCGGGAGGGGGAATAGGAGGCTGTGCCAAGGGACATGTGTGAAGAGACAAAGTAAAGCACTGCACAGTAAGGCTAACATTGGTGGGGGGGTTTTTGGAATGCAGATTTCTTTCAGAATTATTTATACAAAGTCAAAGTTCTTTAATGCAAAATTATGCACCATGAGAGCACACATACATTTGTTTTTTTTTTTTTTTAAGAAAAGGTAGTTTAGTTACAGGAAGACATAGTAAAACTACAATAATGGGAGACTTCAACTTAACCCTCTCAGACCTAGATGAATCTAACTATAAAATAAATAAGAATGAAATTAAGGAGATGAATGGAATTTTTGAAAATTTAGATATCATAGACCTCCGGAAAATATTGAATGTTAATAGAAAAGAATATGTCTATTCTCAGGGACCATGACACTTTTACAAAAATTGACCATATATAAAGGCACAAATACCTTATAAATCACAGAAAAGAAGAAAGATTAAATGCATCTTTTTCTGACCACAATATAATAAAAATTAGATCCAATTAAGGACCTTTGATGATTATATTAAAATTAATTGGGAACTTTAAAACTATCCTAAAGGATGAGTAAGTTAAAAAAAATAATAGAAACAATTTAATTAAAATTATAATAATGAGACAACATACAAAATGTGCATACAGCCAAATAAGTACTTTGGGGAAACTATATCTCTAAACATAGAACAATAAACAAAGAAAGGGCAGATCAACATGTTGAGTATACAATTAAAAAAACAAACTAAAAAAAACCCACAAATTAAAAAACTCCAATTAAACACCAAAATAGAAATCCTGAAAATCAAAGGAAAGATTAATAAAATTGGATTTTAAAAATTGAGTAATAAATAAAAGATCTATTTTAAAGGAAATAAAACAAAATAGAGAAACCACTGACTGACTTTTAAAGACAAAATCAAAGCATTATTATAAATTTTTTAAAAATGAACAACCAATGAAGATGAAATAAAACCAATAATTGAGAGCAATTTTATGTTAATATAAGGTTCACTTTTATGCTAATAAACCTCAACAACATTATTAAATGAATGAATATTTACACTAATATAAATTGCCCATATTAACAGAAAAGGACATAGAATATTTAAGTGATTTTATCTTAGAAAAATAAATTGAATAAGCCATAAATGAACTTTCTAAGGAAAAAAACACATAGGAATAAATGAATTACAAGGATATTCTACTAAACTAGAACAATAAATTCCAATAGTATATAATCTATCTGGGGGGAAAATGGAAAGAAGGAATCCTACCAAATTTCTTTTATGACACAAATATGATTTTGATACCTCAAACAGGGAGAGCAATATACATACATACATATATACATACATTCATACATATATACATGTGTATAGCAATTTCCCTAATGAATATTGTTGGGAAAACTTTAAATAAAATCCTATCATGGAGATTACAGCAATATATCACACAAGTTATACAGAATGACCAGGCTGGTTTTATATCACAAATTCAGGGCTTGTTCAATATTAGGAAAACTATAAACATAATTGACAGTATCAATAAAAAATCATATTATGTCAATGTATTTTATAAAAACCCTTTTAACAAATATACCAACTGCTAATATACACTAAAAAACAGAAATAAATTGGGGCAGCTAGGTGGTACAGTAGATAAAGCACTGTCCCTGGATTCAAGGTCTAGATTCCTATCTTTTAAAGGGAGAGCACATTTCTAGCTCCCTTCTCCGCCGGAGTCCTCAGGAAAGAGCGCGAGACAGAGCGCTAGTCCCTTCCTTCTTCCTCTCACTAGCCAACGTCTTGACGCCAAAGAAAAGACTCCTGGTCTTGCCCTCAAAGACCTTCGCTTCATGGGCGGAACTCTTCTACAGTAAGTCTCCAGCAGGTGGCATCATTCCAATCATTACAAACATCAAGGAAATCAAGAAAAAAACATTGGGGGAAGGAATGGGGCCTAATACTACCAGATACCCAACTCTACTACAAAATAGTAATTGTCAAAATAATTAGGCATTGGATAAGAAATAGTGATTAATCAGTGGAACAGATTAGGTCCATAATATACAGAAACAAACACAGTAACCTAATGTTAAATAAACCCAAAATTCTCAGCTATTAGGTCAAAACCTCATTATTTTATTCCCCCACCCCAAATGGGGTGAAAGCTGAAAGGTATTCTTGCAGAAACTAGACATAGGCTACCATTCAATACAATATAGCAAAATAAGCTCATAATGGGTATATCAAAGTTTATATAAGCAAATTAGTGGAATATGGAAGAAATTACACAATAGACCTATGGAGTTAAGAGTTTATGAATAAACAAATCAGAGATGATTCACAGCAGGCATGATATTTTAAAGGTTTGCAAAAACAAAACCAATTCAGACTAAATTAGAAGAAAAAAAGGAAAATTGGGGAGGGGGGATCTTTGCAGCAAATTTTTTCTGATAAATCTTTTCCCAAACTTATAGCAAACTGAGACAAATTGGTGAGAATAAGAGTCATTCCTCAATTGATAAAAGGGTTAAGTAACATGGACAGACAATTTTTAAAAGAAATGGAAGGTATCAATAGCCATATGCTCTAAGTTACTAATAGAGAAATAAAACCATTTTGAGGTACCATCTCATATCTATAAGATTGGCTAAAGTAAAATGACAAAGGTTCGATGAGATTTGGAGAAAAAGATACACTACCGCACTGTTGGTGGAGCTGTGAACTAAGTCCTACCATTCTGGAGAACAATTTGTAATTATATCCCTAAAGCTATAACACTGTGCATACCCTTTGACCCAGCAATACCACTCTTGGGTCTATACCCCAAAGATCAAAAGAAAAAGGGAAGGTACCTATATGTACAAAAATATTTATTGCAGCTCTTTTTGTGATGGCAAAGAATTAGAAACTAAAAGCATGCCTATCAACTGGGGAATGGCTAAATAAATTATGGTATATAACCATGATTGAATACTGTTGTTTTGTATGAAATGATGAAGGGAATGATTTCCAAAAAAACTGGGAAGGCTTATATGAACTGATGCAAATTGAAGTGAACATAACCAGAACAACTTACACACAATAATATTGTAAAGATAATCAGCAGTGAAATACTTAGTGACTTTGATCAATACAATGATCCACCATAATCTCAAAGGGTTTACAATGAAAAAAAAAGTCCATCTCCAGATAGAGAACTGATAGACTCAGAGTACAGATAAAATCATTTTCCCCCTTTTTCTCTTTTTTTCCTTGACACAGCTAATGAATAAAGACATATTTTATAACTTCATATGTATAATGAATATTATATTTCTTGCCTTCTCAATGGCTAGAGGAGGAGATAGAGGAAGGGAGAATTTGCAACTGAAAATATTTTTTAAGTGCAAAAAAATGCTAGCACCTAACTCACAGGGTTGTTATGAAAAATCAAATGAGACAATATATGTATGCATCTATGTAGTGATGAGAGAGACTATCAATCTGTTTTTAAAATAACAGCTCATGTATACATTATATGTATATGTAATGGGGGAAATGGGGTACGGGGTTGGGTTAGGGTTGGGGTTCTTAGGAATTCCTCTTTTAAAGAATTACACCCTCTTGCACACAAAAGTGGTTAGAATAAGGTGGTAGTTTATTTAGGGGCAAGGGAAGGGAAGTGGGGAGGGAAGGGAAACGGTGACAGAAATCCTTGGACTTCTCATGGGGAGATAGGCACAAAGCACATGGCTCAGAGGTACCAATCTCCTTGAGCAGGAGCCTGGAAGGTAGTTTTATAGAGGATTGATAGGGGGAGGGGTGACCATTTGACTGGAAAATTCCTTTAGTGAGGGAGGACCATCCCCCACTGGTGGTAGCTGGGGGAATTGGGTGAGGAGTGGAGGACCATCTCCCACTGGTAGTGACTTGAGGAATTGGGTGAGGGGTGGCTACGGATCCCTCTTCAGGACACAAAGGCCACAGCCACACCCAAATTTATCTCCCCAGGGTAAGGGAGACCAGAATGAAGGGTGGAGGTCCCAAAGCTAGCTCACTCCAAACTGGTTCTGCTTATCTCTCTAGGGTATCTGTCCTCTGGTTTAGTTTCTCAAGGGGAAGATTCCTCGGTGTGCCCCAGAGAAATTCTGGGGTGCTCTGCATCCCATGACATATATATGTGTGTATATATGTATGTGTGTGTATGTATATATATACACATATATATATAAGTGTGTGTTTGATTGAATATTAGAGCTGACAAGGATCTTAGAGTGCACTTAGCCCAACATCCAAATTTTACAGGTAAAAAATCAGGACCAGAAAGATTATCTTGTCCATAAAATAGCCACTCCTTGCCTACAATGAGCCTGCAATTTGTCTCTGCATTCAATCCTTTCTACCACATGTTGTTTTCTCTCAAATCATTAAATGATTTTTACTTCCTCTACTTATTACAGGGAAAATTATAGGGATAAAAAAAAAAACAGGAAAATATCCATTCTAATTTACTTGAATGTTTTCTTCATTTTTGAGGGTTTTTTGTCATTTTAATCACTTAACAAAATGATTCTAAATTGTATTTTAGAATTTTAGAAGTGAAACAAGGTCATAGGCTTAATCATTTTAGACATGAGGAGAATAATACCACAAAAGAACTGAATATTTGTACAAAAGTCACATAGTTAATTAAGGGCAGGTCTCTTAATCCTAACTTCATTCTTTCAGCTAATTAAATAATGTTTATTACAGTTAACAAATTAGTTTTAGGTCACATTTCTGAAAAAAATACACTTAAACCAATGTTTTTAATATCTCTCATTGGAATATTGTGAGAAAGGGTTTTGTAAACTTTAAAGTGTGATATAAATTGAGGCTTCAGTATATTATATTAGTCACAGGTTTAGTTGATAGTACATTTGTATCTATTTTATATGACTTATTACTTTATCTAGAAGAATATGTCAATTTTTCAAGGTGAATATTCCTTTCACAAATGCATGCTAACAGCCCTAATGCCTTATTACCTTATATCCATCATACCCATAGAAGATTGTGCTAAAGCCCTGAGTATTTCCAGTTCTTTTAGTACTATCGGCATATCAAAGTAGCCCTCCATGAGCTAATAATCTGATAAAACCTCTCAATTTCCCTTATTGCTTGTCATAGTCTTTTGTATGCCATACTAGTAACAACACATTAGTAATATTAGTAATGCTTTACAAAAATTGTAAAACCTTCACAAAGTGATCAAAAGAACTCTTGAGAGCACCTTTAATATGCCAAGCCCATCTTTACAAAGTACAACTCCCCATCATGGAACTTTCTTATTCCAATTAGAATACCATAATTTGTGTGAGGAATAAAAACCCAAGAGACAGTTTCTGGGTAGTTTGTAATCAATAAATTGATGGTCAGTGGTTTCTCTTGGTAACAAAAGATACCAAAAGAGACCCTAAAATGCCTTAAATCCCTTCTGAAAGGGAATTCCCCTTACAAGTTAAAATCAACTTTGATTGGTGGACATTCAGTGAGAAGGTGGGCTAAAAGTCTTCAGATTTTACTACTGATTAATTTGTGTCCAGATTATTAGACTCAAGGCATCTGGGTAGGGGAATTCATTTCCATCCATCCAGAACTCTTTATCCAGTTTTCTCTTTCATGAGCTGGATTTCCTTAAATTCTAACAAAGGGGTTCAAGGACAAGCATTCTTCCCCCAAGGAAAGGCTGGATTCTGTTTATACTCTAAACAGAAATTAGATTTCCCAGAAGGGTGGGGTCCCACCCACCTAGATAATGAGTATGTGCCTCAGGGGCTGGGATCAACTCTCACCACTCAGCCACACCCTTCATAGATTGATTGACTGACCTTTTCAGGAGTTGTATTTATTTATTTATTTATTTTGGTGAGGCAATTGGGGTTGTGACTTGCCCAGGGTCACACAGCTAGTAAGTGTCAAGTGTCTGAGGCTGGATTTGAACTCAGGTCCTCCTGAATTCAGGGCCAGAGCTCTATCCACTGAGCCACCTGGCTGCCTCATCAGTTGTTGTATTTTAACAGAAATAAAAGGAAAAGGATCACGAATTAATCATTATTAATATATTAGTATACTATTAATATATTTTTGAAGGGGGGCCGGCTAGGTGGCACAGTGGATAAAGCACTGGCCTTGGATTCAGGAGGACCTGAGTTCAAATCCAGCCTCAGACAATTGACACTTACTAGCTGTGTGACCTTGGACAAGTCACTTAACCCTCATGTTTTCTCTGAACCTGTACTTTTTGCCAACAATAAACAAACAACAACAACAAAAAATAATAAATTACTAAGAATTTATTCAGCAACCAACTTGTCAGATGCTGATAGGCACTGAGAATACAAAGACAAAACCAAAATGTGCTTACCTTCTTCCATGTGAAACAATACATATACATGCAACTATATACAAAATGAATCCAAAGTGGGGCGGCTAGGTGGTGCAGTGGATAGAGCACCAGCCCTGGAGTCAGGAGTACCTGAGTTCAAATCCAGCCTCAGACACTTAACACTTACTAGCTGTGTGACCCTGGGCAAGTCACTTAATCCCAACTGCCTCACTAAAAACAAAAACAAAAAACCAAAACAAAACAAAATGAATCCAAAGTAATTTTGTTAGGGGAAATACTTGAAGTCTTAAGACACAAGGTAGTTCTTTTGGTGAATTTTACATTAGTAAGAATTCCAAAAAATATGGGCAAAGAATGAATGTGTTCTAGGCATGTGTCAATACAATGACACACAACCTGGAGGTGGACTGTCACATGTCAGCATCAAGAAATCCCCTTTGCCTGGCTTGTATAGCCAAGTTAGAAAAATGCACTGGATCCTGGCATAGTCTTCTGTATCCAACTCAAACATGCTCTCAAGAGTAGACTGCTAAATTTTCATGGTGAGCATTTATACCTCAGAAAACCACAAATGTTGAGTAGTGTTTGGGTTTGTTTTGTTTTTTGTTTTTGTTTTTTTGGCAGGGCAGTGAGGGTTAAATGTCTTGCCGGGGTCACACAGCCAGTAAGTGTCAAGTGTCTGAGGCTGGATTTGAACTCAGGTTCTTCTGAATCCAGGACCGGTGCTTTATCCACTGCACCACCTAGCTGCCCCTGTTGAGCAGTGTTTGATTAATATTTTCTTGATTGTGTAGACTTAAGAAAGTAATGTAGAAATGTTAATAATAAAGAATAAACTTAAAGTATGGACTTTTTTTTTCAGAGATCTAGTTGTGAAACATTTACAACAAGCAAGCTCCTTCCATCAGATTGTGAAGATCTTTATATGCTAAACAAGTCTGTACTTAAGCATGAAGCAATAGGGAGCACTTGGAGCTTATTAAAATGAATAGTGATATGGTAACTCCAATATGACAATTTTTGGAGGAACTGTAGAAGCACAGGAACAATAGCTTAATATTGGTGGATCTATGAACTGGTCTAAATCTAGCCATTCTGGGAAATAATTTAGAACTACACTCCATAGGTCACTAACCTGTGCTAACTCCTTAATTTGGGATACTGCTATTAGGTATATACCTAAACAAACTAAAAGAGACCAGTACCCTTTGTTGCAGTAAAGAATTGGAAGCAAAGTATTTTTCCATCAATTTGGGAATAGCTGAAAAAATTATGATTATATGACTATTATTACATATTTGGATTGCCTTCTCTCCTTTCCTTGATTGAGAAGATTTCTACATAAGGTACAAATTTAGCAACCTGATCTCTAGAAGCTGAAAGGGAATTTGAATGTTGAAAAAAAAGTGAATTCTTCTGAGCAATATATGTACACGTTTTGAATAGATTTCAATATCACATCTCTTATCTATTGTTAATATATACTGCTTCTTCTAATTTAGTACTGAATATACATTTACATTATGCTTCTTTTGTATCCCTCATTGTCTAACACAGTGTGTGTTGTTTAAAAATCTAAACGTGGGTTCTAATCTGTCCCCCCCAGTTTTGGGTGGAAACTGGCTAAAAGCACTGAGAAATTCACCAAGAGTTTAGGCTTTTAAGGGTTTATTAAAAGACATAAGATAGTAAAAAGAGAGAAAGATTGAGAACAGATTCCTTATAGCATGGAAATCCTAGCCTTCCTAACCGCTCATGTGAAGTCCTGCCACCAAACTGATGTCTCAAACCAAAAGAGGCAGATTCAGTTCACCAGCAGCCGCTTTTTACTTCCTGTCCTCCTCCCAGAAATGGGAGGTTCTTCAAGTTGATTGGCCGAGAACAGTCTCCTGTTGATGTCTTAGTCTACAGCCTCTGAGAACACAATGACCTCAGTGTTGGCTAGTGGCTAAAATCTAATCACCCTCTGTAGTTCCTCATTCACACCTGATTCAAACACTATTAAGACAATCAAGTCAGACCCCTGGGCATCTACCAAATTCCATTATCTTAACACAAGTGTTAGGAATCAAGCAAGTGTAATTAAGTATGTGTTTGCTACAATGAGTATTAGATAATGAGCTGACTTTTGGACAATGCCTACTTTGACATCAATTAATTAAAATGCTTAAGGTAGCTAGGTGGCACATTGGTTAGAGCTCTAGGCCTATAGTCAGGAAAATGAGTTCAAATCCTGCCTTATTAACTGTGTGACTCTGGACAAGTCTCTAAGGCTGTTTGCCTGTTTCCTCATCTATAAAATGAGCTAGAGAAGGAGGCCACTCTAGTATCTCTGCCAAGAAAACCATAAATGAGGTCGGGAAGAATTGGACATGGCTGAAGTGACTAACCAAGACTGTTTCCTTAAATAATTGAAAAGAGCCAGGTTATCAGTGGTATAGATTATACTCCCTTCATTGAAGATATTTCATAAACATCTCCCTCTCCATCTCTTAATAGATGGTCTTGAAAACTACAGGGGGTTAAGATCTGAACGAGACTGCACTTATTCCACCATTCTGAAGACACCAGATTAATTTCTCCCTCACAACAAGGTATCACAATAGGGCCATCAGAAGATACATGAAATTTGTGAAACAAAATCCAAATTAATGGGACATAAAGAGCAAGGTTTATGTTTTCCAACTTATGACTTTGAGGAATCATCTTCAGTGTGATTTTTTCAAACATCCCATATCATAAACGTTTTATTTACTGTGTTTTGGAATCTATGAATAGACAACGTGCTTAATTACAAAATGCATTGAGATTTCAGTAATCCTTGGAAATGAATTTATATTAACCACAATGTACATCCAAAACCAGTCATACATATGTATGGGAGGCATTATATTTACAGTTGACTGAGTATCTCTATGCAAAAAGGGGATTCTCAAATCAATTGCAGTGACTCCTTTACCCCCTTCAAGGGTATGGACCAACATGTTGAGGGTGCAGAGCACCCCAGAAGTTCTCTGGGGTACATCAAGGAATCTTCTCCTTGAGAAACTAAACCAGAGGACAGATACACCTAGAGAGATAAGCAGAACCAAATTGTACTGAGCTACCTTCAGGACCTCCACCCTTCATTTCTGATCCCCCTTACCCCTGGGGAGATAACTTTGGGTGTGGCTACAGCCTTTGTGTTCTGAAGAGAGAGATGGCTTGAGAGATGCCACCCCTCACCCAATTCCTCTAGCCACCACCAGTGGGAAATTGTCCTCCCTCTCTAAAGGAACTTTCCACAGGCAGATGGTCACTCCCATCAGTCCCTTATAAAAATACCTGCCGGTCTCCTGCTCGAGGAGATTAGTACCTCAGAGGCACATGCTTTGTTCCATACCTATCTCCCCATGAGAAGTCCAAGAATTTCTTTCATGGTTTCCCTCCCCCCTCTTCCCTTCCCTTGCCCCTAAATAAACTATCATCTTATTCTAACTGTTTTTGTGTGCAAGAGGTTGTAATTCTTTAAAGAGGAATTCCTAAGAACCCGAACCCCAACCCCATACCCCATTTTCCCCCATAACAAATAGATTTGGAATTAGTGAAGTAGTCTTAAAACAATTTAGGTAAATGTCTTACTATGAAATTGTTTGCAGTTAATCTGTAAAGAAAGCCATGTGAAAGTTGTTGGTGTGCACAGATAAGAAAATAGATTTTTAGATCTCGTGATATGGTATTTCCACAAATAAAACAGTATTGCCATTGTAAATTATTGCCCGGTTCCTACAACTTCATAACCAGTGGGGGAATGGTAGCAGTATAGCTTCATAGCTGCCTCCTTCTTCCTTGACTCAGGAATCCACTCTGCTGTTGTCAGGGTAATGCTTTTGCCTTTCCTTTCCCACTCCATTTGCAAGTCTCATATGTTCAACTATTTCAGGTTAGATTCCTAGTTTCAGAGCATTTTTATTGAAGAGGTGATGGGCTCATGCTTTGGGGTTGCCTTTTCTAAAAAACCTGACTTTGTATTTCTACCATATGATACACAACTATAGGGAGTATTCCTAGATTCATGGTCTGGAATATAAAATAATATTTTTCTGAAACTGAATTGGCTTGATCTTATTTATTATTACAGTGAATGGTATGTAGTTAGCACTTAATAAGTAAGCATTATTTCATTTAAAAAAAATTTTATGACCAGAGGTTAGCATGCTTTCTAATATACAGCAACTTAATAAATTTGTGCATTCATTAATTGCTAAAGGAAGAAAAGAAGGAAAGAAGGAAGGAAATATATTTGCTTACTATGTGATGACTAAATTAATTTAGAAGCTTGTAAATGCTAATCTTGTAGTTTTGCAATTACCTTTTTTTCTTTCTCTTCCCATACATACATGCACCTACAAGTATACATGGTTATAATTATTCATATTCTCATCTATTCAGAAGCAAAGGTAATTTTCTAAGTTTTATAGATATGCACACACAAAAATATTAAAAGGTAATGACACTCTTGTCTACAAGACTCCCCCCAAATATACTGCACTTCTAGAGTACTTTGACAAACTTCGGCATTTTTGATAAGGTGCCTAAATTTGAACACTTTGAGTCTTGTAGACTATTCAAACAAATTCAGGCTTTTCATTTTTCACATTACAGAAAGGTGCTTCAAATATCATGAACAACAGAATGGATTGGGGATGGAGTTTCGTATTAATAGGTTTTATTCCTTTGCTTTTTGTGAATTTGTAGTATTCAGTTTGTGTTGATTTATGAGAGCAACTTTTGTATTCAGGGCAAATACGTATCTGAACACAATTTATTCAGGATGGCTTTCAAAGACTGACTCAGAATATTTGCTGGAATAATCACTTGAGCAAAGATAGTATAGCTAAAATATTTTTCTCAATAATTCTGATTACAAACTCAATGCTTGCATTTTCATGTAAATTTCAACTAAATCTTCTGTCTGTGTTTATTTGAGTTATATATCTAGATTTCCTTTAAATTTTGAATCTTATTTAAATGCTTAGCACTTCAGGTTTAAAAATACATTTCTCATCAATCTCACACTCACTGTCAACTCCATATTATCAGTCAACAGCAGCCTTTCAACCATTTCCAATATTTTTACTGTTCAAATTCACTTTACTACTAACACTTGTGTTCATTTTAACCCCACTGATACCAGTGAAGAAATCACCAAGTACAGTCTTATCTTTTGCTTTTTTAGTTAAAATACAATTAAATTGTAGAAAGTCATTGTCTAAAGTAATTTTGGAATCATCTAAAGGAATATTATCTAAAGCAACTTTAGGAGATTTTTCATGGAATTTGTTCTTGGTTTTGAGTAAAGTGATTAATTATTATTATTAAGGCAGTTTTACACAGTGATATGATGAAATAATTATATCTCCACTAATGTTTTGGTAATTTCATAAAATCATAGACCTGGGTCTGGAAGGAACCTTGGAGGCCATAGAGTTTAGGTATTTCCATAAAATTTTCAGGAAAATGAGATTCATGAAGGTTATAAGATTAGTCCAAGGTCATAGGAAATAAGCATCAAAGCTAAGACTTAAACCCAGGTCTTCTAACTCTTTAACCCCATACCAAGTTATCTCTCATATTCAATTGAATTAAGCAAACACTTGTTTATCACCTATTGTGTATACAATACTGTATTAAGTGTAAGGTGTGATACAAAGTTTAGGCATATGAAGCATGTGGCCTGGTCCCCTGTAGGATCTGGAAGATATTTAATCAATCACTTGCAGAAGGTCAAAAGCATTTGACATTCACATAGAAATGGCATAGGATAATGGAAAAAAAAGTTTTTGATGCGGAATTAAGAGAAAGCTGGGTTGAAGCTGTGTTTCTGACACTTAGTTGTGGGACCATGGGCAAGTCACTTAAAGTTCCTTAGTTTAATATTCCTCATCTGTAAAAAATATTATTATAAATATATATTACCAAGTTCACAGAGTTGTAGTAAATCTTCAGTGTGATAATATGTGTAAAATACTTTGAAAACCTCTGTTATATAAACGAAAGCAATTATTATTTTTATGTAAGACCTATTGTCAGATTTTCATTAATAAATCATAATACTTGGAAAGTAATATTTTAACATATGTGCATATACGTATAAATATATGTATATATACATAAATATGTGTGTATATATAGATATATACACAGTACACTATATACATAATCAATAACACTAATGATAGTGGAATAAAATCAGCAAACATTTCATTCTTCAGCTACTAATGACAAAATCTTATTCACTAGCTATCAGGGGAAAGATCAGATAATACATCAAAAGACTCAGAGCTATAGATGACTTAGACATGTCGTCTTTTCCACAAAATCCTGTCTTGTAAACCAGTCAGGAGGGTTCATTGTTTCAACAACCTCTTGGCTAATCTGACATTGATATAAAACTTGCCATTTACATGAAAATGCCAGCCCTTATGCAAGACCTTATGTGGCATCCCTGTGAGCAGAATGACCTATGCAATTCATAACATGTGAATATTCACAGAATCACAGGTTTTATTCTTATGAAATGTAGACAAAATATTTAAGAAGGAATATGAAGAATTAATAGAGGGGATTGGGTTGAAGTCAAATCTTTAATATATTTTTTCTCACTTCAACTGCTTTTAACAGGAAAGAAGTATACCAGTCATTATTAGAATACTGATAGCAAAGCATAAGAGGAAAATATTTTAAGACCACAGAATTTTACTCAGTATCTCATTCTATGAGATCAGTCATCAGAAGAATGACACAGATTTAATTCACCAATACATATTGTCATTCAATAACACAACATGAATGGTTTTGAATCTGGTACTGGCTCTGAACTTATGTGTTCCCTCTAACTTAAAGATGATAACCATTTCAGAGCAAGAGTAACTTGGTTTTTGTCTTTCTTTATACCTCTAATACTTAGCACAACGCGTGGAACCATAGTAGGTACTTAACAAAAGCTTATTCAGTGACTCACTGATGTATTTGCATGTATGTTGCTACAGGTAATTTGTTACTTTATAGGTTGTTCTCTAGGGGAAACAATAACTATTGCCAACGTCTTAAAGGGGTGTCCTTGGCTCCAAAGTACAGAAGTAGGACTAATGAATGTAATATAGAGAAAGGAAGATTTTGCTTCAGTGTAAATAAAGTACTGTCCAATTTGAGCCTTACCCAAATGGGTTGCCTTGAAAGGTAAAGACTATTTGGTCAAAGTGTTCAGGCAGAGGCCTGACATTGATGACATTGAATACTTTGCTGCCTCTTAGCCTTTGTCCACTTCATTCTCTATGCCTGCTCAGCTTTCTCCCAATCCTAATTTCTATCTGTGTGGGACAATTATGGATTTGAATCAGATTAAACTCTGAGGATGGAGTATGAAAGATACCTAGCCCCATCCCAGAATAGCTAGCCTCTCGCTTTGCCTAAAAGTTAATTGTCAAATTCTCAATGTCTCCTTTAAGTTTTATTGTTGAGATAATGGACTTGGGACAGTTCTGTAAACTTTGGGGATGGGGTCTGGGAGATATCCAGTCCCCCAGTAAGTTTTATTACTTGTCACAGTCCTACCAATTAGCACTATTTACTTTACTTCTGCTTGGTTCGACATGCCAGCTACACCTTAGTTTATGGCCTGTAATAAAAAAACTCCCCTCTCACATGTCAGAATCCCAGTCTCTGTTATGGCAGATAAGGGAGTGATTTCTGCCTCCCTCTTTCTTTGACATTCCTCAGATTTGTACCCCTTCCCCTTCTCCCCTTTGTTCTTGGCCATGTCTCCATACATGGATCACGAGCTGGGTACTCATCTTGGGTGAGACAGGATTGGATGTTAGATTGTGAGCTCATCCACCCTAGATGTACGTGGGGACAGTCCTTTTCAATATTACTATAAAAACCTAGAGGATTGGGCATATCTTTGCAAGACTTCAATGTGTAATTGGGTTTTGCCCATCCTCATGAGGATGTAATAAATCTGTCTCTGCTTGACTTGGTGGTCTCCTCGAGTTATTTGGGTAAACTGAGGCAGTTTGTCCCAAACATATCTATGCTAATTTTACCTGTTTTTCAAAGGCAGGCCTAGACTATGTCTTCTCTATGGAAAATTCTCTGACTTGTTTATTTTCTTTTATTTATTTATTTATTTTTAGGCAATGGGGGTTAAGTGACTTGCCCAGGGTCACACAGCTAGTAAGTGTCAAGTGTCTGAGGCCGGATTTGAACTCAGGTACTCCTGAATCCAGGGCTGGTGCTTTATCCACTGCACCACCTAGCTGCCCCAATTTCTCTGACTTGTAAACCACTGTTACTTGGATATGTGTTGTATTTTCCTTCTATTATAGATAGTTTAAGAACAAGGAACCATATCTTATAAAACTCTGAATATCATTGAGACCAGGGCTCTGCAGATATTAGATATTGAATAAATATTTATTAAATTTTGTTGAATGGATCCCCTAGCTAAGAGTAGTCTGTCCTTCCTCGGAATTGTCAGAGATTTTTGTTTGTACCTTTCTTAAAGTCACCACATTCTACTTTTATATATAGTCCTAATCTTCTTTATTTATAGGACTATAGGTTCTTTTGGGGTAACAATATTATCCAACTGATTTCTCTCTTCTAGCGCCAACCACAGTATTTCTTTTTCTTTTTCTTTCTTTCTTTCTTTCTTTCTTTCTTTCTTTCTTTCTTTCTTTCTTTCTTTCTTTCTTTCTTTCTTTCTTTCTTTCTTTCTTTCTTTCTTTCTTTCTTTCTTTCTTTCTTTCTTTCTTTTTGGCAGGGCAATGAGGGTTAAGTGACTTGCCCAGAGTTACACAGCTAGTAAGTGTCAAGTGTCTGAGAACAAATTTGAACTCAGGTCCTCCTGAATCCAGGGCCAGTGCTTCATCCACTGCCACCGAGCTTTCCCCTAGGCCTGACTGATTATTTATTAATTGATTGAACAATACTTTTGAAAGCTGGCTATTAACAAAGCAGTATAGAACTAGTCTTCCCTGAGGGGATGTGCCCTTTATTTCTAAGAAAAGCTATCCCTTTACTGGTGGAGTCCCAAGCCTAGTGAGTTAAATCAACAAAAGATATATTTTCCTTTTATCCACTGACACCTCTAGAAGATTACATGTGGATGTCAGTGTTCATTGAAAATTAGGAGATGATGTGGCCTATATATTTTTCAAATTTGGTTTTTGAAAACTAATGGCATCTTGAGGAAAAGGGGAATAGTCTGAAGATGTATTGCATGTAAAACAACTTTAATCCTTAGGAATTTAAAACAAGGATAGCCAAACTAATTTTTTTAAGCAACCCTCTTAGAGATTTTTCAACATTTTTATAAATTTAGAATTAATATGTAGTATTTATAAATGCTCTTTAGATAGGAAAAGAGTCAGCAGAATCTCATGTGATTCTAAACCAAACTGAACAGTCTCAAAAACAAGCCTGAAAAAAAGTTCTTAGATGCAATAGGCAAGAGACCTGAACAGCTATCTGAAACATCTAAAATTCTCAGGTTTAAAGCCCAAAACATCATGTCAACCTTGAAATAAAATATGTAGTGTAATCCCAAGAAACAATATTAAGTGTTAAAAAAGGAAAGCAGTACATACAAAGATAGGAAGTTATGTGAACCTCCTTAAAATGTTGACTTTGCTTCTGAAGAGATGACAAGTAAGCCTAATTTTACCAATTACAATACTAACAGTGGAAGTTCAAAAGTGTTTGACAAACATTAACAGATAACAAAGTGAAATAAGTAGTTTAATATTAGTTGAAAAATTCTGAAACTCTTAAGAGGAAACTCCTTTTCTTACCTACTTATCTTATTCCCTTCAGGGACTTCAAAACTTTTTGCATTTCTTGCCAGGCACCCAGGACTCTAGAATGCCTCCACATAGAGGATTTAGTGTCCTGTTCACTGAGCAGACAGAGAACAGTTGGCCTGATCTCAGCTCTGCTCCTCCAGTCCTCAAAAGCTTTCAACATCAACATTATTTCTTATCTCTATCCCTCTATTAACAGAAATTTATATAAATAAATGTCTATCTTCATAATATAATGATATATACCTATAACTATAATCAATTATAATTGTATAAAACATAGTATATATTAAATAATATAGTATATGATATATGCTAATATATCACAGAATTGAGTTATATATAGCATACATTATTTAGTGTATATATTATATATCATAGATTATAGTTATATTAGGATAATTTTGTTATATATATATATGAATGTATATAAATATTCATACTCATATGTCTCTTCTACTGTTTTACCTATGCTCTAAAGCCCTGTCTCTCCCTCCTCCTTCAGGTCCTTGCTCCAGAAACCACTGGCCCTCTCTCATGCATCCTCAATCTTCCTCTTTGCTGGTTCCTTTCCCATGTATAACATGTTCAGGGCTTCCCAATATTTAAAAGACAACAAGAATAGCAACCACCACCTTTAATTGATATTTATCCCCATTTAGTTACCATCCATTTAACTTTCTTACTGTTGCATTGCTGTAGGAAGTCAAAAAACAATGCCAGCTATAGATATGTACAATAAAAGATCAGGTAGACCTTGTTCAATCTAAGACAATTCTATCATTTTTTTTTGCATTAAAAGTACTGATTTTGGTCTTTCTACCATTGCCACTTCTCTGACCACCTCTGTACCACCACAGTATCTATTACTATTTTAAAATGCAAATTCTTGGAGGGCAGGTACTATCCTGCTTTTTATATTTGTATTCCTATCATTTAGCACATTGTGTGGCACACAGTAAGTGCTTAATACATTTTCTCCTTTTCTTTCAGTCATCTAAGTCCACATCTTCCTCTTCTGTTACAAGTTGTGGCCCACTTCTTATATTTATCTTGAAGTTCATTTCACCTGGTAAACTCTTGCTAATGGAATTTCAAAGTCACAGAAAAAAAATATATTTATGTATGCCACATTTTCAGTGTTATTTCAATTCTCTATTTATAGGAGGCTTCATTGTGTAGTCACAAGATCACTATCTGTGGAATCAGAGGACCTGTGTTCAAATCTTGGCTGTGTCACTTAAAACCCGTGTGACCTAGATCAAGTCACTTAACCTCCTTAGAGTTGTTTCCTCAACTGTAAAATGAAAGGGTTGAACTAGATAGCCCCTGAGGTAATTTCTACCCCTGGATTTATGATCCATTTTCTGATCTCCTAAGCTCACTGTTATCAATGTTAACTGATGTTCATTTCCATAATTACCCATGTTAATGGATAATCACTTGCTGCTTTTAGTTCACAAGTGAAGAGTTAGTTCTGTGACCTTAAGGGACCCATGTCAATTTCCCATGAGCCCAACCAACTCCTTTTTACCATACTTAAAAATTTAGCTCTGTCTTCCTCAATTATCTTTTGCTAGTGCCAGAGGATAATGCCGCCCTCCCCTTTTACATATGTCCTTGATGCTATCCCCTGTGATGTCCTTTAGGCAACATGGAAAGTGTGGAATAGTAGACTGAGAGTCAAAGGATCTGAGTCTTAGTCCTTGATCTGTCATTTACTACCTCTGAAATTCTATATCTCTCTGTTTACTTAACTGAAATATGGGAGTTTGACTAGATGTTTTTTGTAAGCTCCCTTTGAATTCTACATCTATGGTCCTCTGATCTTCTCAGAAGCTTCTCCCATGAATCCCTCCCATTTTCTCCATTACCATTAATTTTCCCTGTACCTAAAATTATGCTGGTATCTGCCCCATCCTAAAAATACTTTCCCTAGAGTCAAATACCCATTACACTTATCATCTTTTTTTTTCTTATCCTATTCAGCTTCTCAAAAGTCTTTCCTTGCTGCCTCCATAGTCTTAACCATTCTCTTCATTTTCCACACTTTTTTGATTTGTCTTCTCCAAAGAGTAGGCATCCCACAGAGTTCTGTCTCAAGCCCTCTCACTCCATTCTATCACTTGATGATTTCATCTAGTCCTGTAGCTTGATTCATGACTCCAGATTGATTGGAATCTTAGATATTGTGACCTTAAAGGAGGAGGGAAAATCAGGCATAGAAGTGATTGTGGAAGAAAAAAATCTCAGAGTTCAAACAAAGAATTATATGGCATAAAATTTTATGAGGGAAATGGTCATTAGAGGGATATTATTGTAGTCTGGGAAAACCTCTTTACATATTTCTTTGCTTCTTGTTAGCCCCAAGAGATTGTGAGCTTCTTGAAGGCATGGGCTGTCTTTTGCCTCCTTTTGTACACCAATACTTAGCATGGTGCCTGGCATATAGTAGCTACTTAGTAAATATTTGTTGATTGACTTACTCATCCCTTTGCCTGAAATGTTCTCCCTCCTCACCTCTGCCTCTTGGCTTCCTTTAAGTCCCACCTGAATTCTCACTTTTTATAGGAAACCTTTCCTGATTCCATTTAATTATACTGTGCTCCCTCTGTAGTTTAGTCCAAATTTATCCTGAATATAGCTTATTTCTACAGAGTTACTGACGTGCTGTCTACCTCATTAGACCGTGAGTTCTTTAAAAACATGGATTTTTTTTACATTTCTTTGTGTCTCTAGTGTCTGACATAGTAGGTGCTTAATGAATGTTTATTGACTTACCGAAGGGGAATTTGTAAACTATAGACTAGAAGATTGGCTTTCATTTCTGGAAAATTATAAAAGCAATCATTAAAAAGATGATTAGTGTTTATTAAGGAAAGGAAGCAGTGATTATCAAACACCATCATAACTTCATCAAGAAAACATTATCCAAGGCTAAAAGTATTTATTTTTTTATATATTGGTTATTAAACAATCAGATCAGGAAAATTTAGATATATTTTACCTATATTTCAAATTGCTGATAATATAATTAAATGACTGAATAATAACACTCAATGAGAGGTCAGTAGTAGTTCAATATAAATTTAGTTCTCTAGTGGAGTGCCCCAAAGTTCTGTTTAATACTATGTTTTTATTTATTTATTTTTGATAACATGAATAATGGCATGCTTACTGAGTTTACAGAATGACAGCTAAACATTGAATGGCAAAATCAGAATAAAAAATTATATCAGAGATTTTGGGGGTGAATGAAAGAATATTAACCTAAATAAATAAATGTTAAAATCTTACACTTGGGTTAAAAACATTTTCATAAGGAAGTATATCAGGGACAAGGCTAGACAATTATCTAAAAGAGATATGGGACAGGGGCAGCTAGGTGGCACAGTGGATAAAGTACCTGCTCTGGATTCAGGAGGACCTGAGTTCAAATTTGGCCTCTGACACGACATTTACTAGCTGTGTGACCCTGGGCAAATCACTTAACCCTCATTGCCCTGCCACCCCCCCCCCCCAAAAGAGATATGGGAGTTCAAAAAATGCAATTTCAGTAGCACTCAGCAGAGTGATGAGGTAAAAAGAAAAACAAACAAAAAAGCCTCATGTAATTTTGGCCTGCATTGATAGGAATGTACTTGAAAGTACTCCAATAAACTGTAGATTAGAAACATCTAAAAGGAAGATGTAACCATGAAAATGGAATGCTTTCAATGTTTATGATGCTGATAATAGAGACATGAAATGTGCACCAATATTCTGCCCTATATTATGGTCCCGTGCTGCAAATGCAAATGCTTAATAATACAAATTTCAGCAAATAAAGGAAAGACTAGAGTCAGCACTAATGAGGAATGGCATATATAAATATAAAGCACAAACTTCATTTTAATTACTTTCAATCTACTCCCACACTAGCCTTTATTAGAGCAATAACATGAAGTAAATTGCCGGTTAGAGTCCTATTTTTCTTCTTCTTCATCATCCTAATTGCTAATGAGCAATGAAATGACCCCAAAACACATCAATAGGGAGGAAAAGAAACAAGAGGCCTGGATAATTCATAGACAATAAAGGGCTCCTAAGATAGGAGTATTAAAAATTATTTAACATGTTACATATGCCTAAAATGACAGTAAATTTTAACTTCAGATCCTTTAGTTCACTAGTGTTTTTAAGAACTTTTCTAAAGTTTTCTTTAGTTCATTTACCCATATTTAGAGCTGACTTTGAATTTATGTCCCTGATAAATTGTCTCAGGAAGGGGCCCTTAAGATACATAACAAGTGATCTGGAACTCTCATATAAAGGTGGTTTTATGTAAAACCTATTCCCTTTCACTCATGAGCAAGCATACAGTTACCATTACCTCTGCCAGCTCTTATAGTATCACAAGTAAGTGGAGGTGTTGTTCTACATTAAGTTTTAGGTGTACTTGGTTATGGGTCTAAATCCAAAATTCTGTGATTTTTATAGCTTTGCTTGCAGAAAATTATAGTAGGTACTGCATTAGAAAATTGATTAGGGGAGTTCTATAAAGCATGGGTTAGAGACAGGATACATAGCAGTGCATAGTCAATACTTATATGCTGCTGCAAGAATCTAGAGCCAAACGAAAAAGATATGAATGTCTCCAATAAGGCAATGGGGAATAGTGGAAAGAGCACTAGATTGGAATTGAGAGAATTTGGGTGAAACTTCTTGTACTTCAGTTTCCTCATCTATGAAATGAGAACTCTAGAATATCAAATGAAGGTCTGTAATACTCTGAATTTAGGTCAATGTTATGGGACTAGAAAAACAAAAATATGGACATAACAGGAAACCCAGAGGACCTGACAACCAAATGGATGTGTAGAATGAAGGAGAAAAGGGGGCCAATATGCTTCCAAGTTTATGAGATCATGTGTCTAGACAAATAAGTTCTGGTCCTATTTGAGGCTAAGGACCTTATGTTACAAATTTCCAGACAAATAAATTATAAGATGGGTAAAGAAAATACCTAAAAGTGATAAATGATTATAAAAGTATTAATTTAACCAATCGAAAAAGTCACAAATGATCATAGTACTTAGACTACCGTGTGAGGGATTGAGTGGTAAATAAAACATTTGGACTAGGTACAGTCCTTGCTTGACCTCTGGGAAATTAAAGAATAATCAGAGGATGAAACACATAGATAATGACAACACATGTAAAGAGATGAAAAGGAGAAAAGCTATGTGTTGTGTGAAGTCTTTGGGGGAGATGTAAGAGGTAAGCCATAACTAAGAGAAAGCTTCAAAGAACAAGTGGTATTTAGATTGTTTTTTCTGTGTTAAGTAAGGATTCAAAGAGAAAAAGAGGAGGACACAGGGCATATGAAATAGCATGAAAAAAGTACATCCAGAGAAAAATGCATAGACTTGAAGGAAACAGAGGGGGCATGGTGTCTGATAGAAGTTCCCCAAACTCTAGTTACATGTAGAGATAGTTTTCAACATTTGTTTGTTTGTTTCGTTTGTTTTGTTTTTTTTTTTTGCAGGGCAATGGGGGTTAAGTGACTTGCCCAGGGTCACACAGCTAGTAAGTATCAAGTGTCTGAGGCCAGATTTGAACTCAGGTCCTCCTGAATCCAGGGCCGGTACTTTATCCACTGTGCCACCTAGCTGCCCCCCAACATTTGTTTTTATTAGAGTTCTAGTTCCAATTTTTTTCTCCTTTCCCTCTATCCTACCTCCCCAAGACATCTAGCAATCTGATATACGTTATATATATATAATCACATTAAACATATTTCTGCATTAGTCAGGCTGTTAAAGAAGAATCAGAGCACAAGGGAAAAACCTCAAAAAAACAAAAACAAAAAAAGTGGAAATAGTATGGTTCAATCTGCATCTAGATTCCACAGTTCATTTTTTTTTTCTGGATTTGGAGAACATTTTCCATTATGAGTCCTATGGAACTATCTTAGACCACTGTATTGCTGAGAAGAGTCAAGTCTATCACAGTTGATCAACATACAATGTTGTTGATACTGTGCACAATGTTCTCTTGGTTGTACTCATGTCACTCATCATCAGTTCATGCAAGTCCTTACAGGTTTCTCTGAAATCCACCTTCTCATCGTTTATTACAGCATAATAGTATTCCATTACATTCGTATACCACAACTTGTTCAGCCATTCCCCAACTGATGCACATCCCCTCAATTTCCAATTCTTTGACACCACAAAAAGAGCAGCTATAAATATTTTTGTACATGTGGGTCCTTTTCCCTTTTTTATGATCTCTTCGGGAAAATGACCTAATAGTGGTATGGCTGGGTCAACCCTTTGGGCATAGTTCCAAACTGCTCTCCAGAATGGTTGGATCAGTTCACAGCTCCACCAGCAATGCATTAGGGTTCTAATTTATCCACAGCTTTTCCAACATTTATTATTTTCCTTTTTTGTCACATTAGCCAATCTGACAGGTGTCAGATGGTACCTCAGAGTTGTTTTAATTTGAATTTCTCAAATCAATAGTGATTTAGAGCATTTTGTATATGGCAATAGATAGCTTTGATTTCTTCATCTGAAAACTGCCTGTTCATATCCCTTGACCACTTTTCAATTGGGGAATGACTTGCCGATATATTTTAGAAATGAGACCTTTATCAGAAATACTGGCTATAAAAATGTTTCCCAGCTTTCTGCCTGCCTCCTAATTTTGGATGCATTGTTTCTGTTTGTACAAAACCGTTTTAATTTAATGTAATCAAAATCATCCATTTTGTATTTCATAATAATCTCTATCTCTTGTTGGTCATAAACTATTCTCCTTTCCATAAATCTGAGAGGAAAATTATTCCTTCCTCTAATAATTTATCTAAGGTATCACCTTTTATGTCTAAATAATGCACCCATTTTGACCTCATTTTAGGATAAGGTGTAAGATGTTGTTCTATGCCTAGTTTCTGCCATACTATCTTCCAGTTTTCCCAGCAGTTTTTGTCAAATACTGAGTTCCTATCCAAGAAGCTGGAGTCTTGGGTTTATCAAACAGTACATTACTAACGTCATTGTTTCCTGTGCCTAACCTATTCCTTTGATCCAGCACTCCATTTCTTAGCTAGTTCCAAATAGTTTTGATAACAGCTGCTTTATAGTAAAGCTTCAGATTTGGTACAGCTAACACACCTTCCTGTGCATTTTTTTTATTAGTTCCCTTGATAGTCTTGATTTTGTTATTCCAGATGAATTTTGTTATTATTTTTTCTAGATCTATAAAATAATTTTTAGGTAGTCTGATTGATATGGCATTGAATAAGTAAATTAACTTTGGCAGAACTCTGATTTTTATTATATTAGACTGGCCTATCCATGAGTAATTGATATTTTTACAGTTATTTGGATCTGATTTAATTTGTGTGAAAAAGTGTTTTGTAATTGTGTTCATAGAGTTCCTGGGTTTGTCTTGGCAAGTAGACTGCCAAGAATTTTAAATTGTCTACTATTACTTTAAATGGAATTTCTCTATCTCTTGCTGCTGAACTTTGTGGGTCAAGTATAGAAAAGCTGAGGATTTATATGGATTTGTTTTATATCCTGCAACTTCGCTAAAGTTGTTAACTGTTTCACAAGCAGTTTTTTAGTTGATTCTCTAAGATTCCTTAAGTATACCATCATATCATCTGCAAAGAATGATAGTTTTGTTTCCTCCTTGCCTATTCTAATTCTTTTAATTCCTTTTTCTCCTCTTACTGCTAAGGCTAACATTTCTAGTACAATATTAAATAATAGAGGTGATAATGGACATCCCTGTTCCATCCCTGATCTTATTGGTAATGCTTCTAACTTATTCCCATTACATATAATGCTTGCTGTTGTTTTTAGGTAGATACTGCTTATTCTTTTAAGAAAAATTCCACCTATTCCTATGCCATCTAGTATTTTTATTAGGAATGAGTGCTATATTTTGTCAAAAGTTTTCTCTGCATCCATTGAGATAATCATATAATTTTGGTTAGTTTTCTTATTGATGTGGTTGATTATGTTAATAGTTTTCCTAATGTTGAACCAGTCCTGCATTCCTGGTATAAATCCCACCTGGTCATAGTGTATTATCCTGGTGATCATTTCTTGTAATCTCCTTGCTAATATCTTATTTAAGATTTTGCATCAATATTCATTAGGGAAATTGGTCTATAATTATCTTTCTCTATTTTGGTTCTGCCTGGTTTTGGTATCAACACCAAATTTGTGTCATAAAAAGAATTTGGTAGAACCCCTTCTTCACCTATTTTTCCTAATAATTTGTATAGTATTGGAATTAATTGTTCTTTAAATGTTTGGTAGAATTCACTTGTAAACCCATCCGGCCCTGGAGATTTTTTTCTTAGGATGTTCATTGATGCCCTAATACATGATAAATTTTTGAATATGTGCTATGTACTGCTGAGAAAAAAGATATATTCCTTTCTATCCCCATTCAATTTTTTCCAGACATCTATCATATCTAACTTTTCTAACATTTTATTCACCTATTTAAGTTCTTTCTTATTTATTTTGTGGTCATATTTATCTAGTTCTGAGAGGGGAAAGGTTCAGATCCCCTGCTAGTATAGTTTTGTTGTCCATTTCCTCTTATAACTCATTTAACTTCTCTAAGAATCTGGATGGTATACCACTTGATGCATACAGGTTTAGTATTAATAATACTTCATCATCTATCTTACCTTTTAGCTAGATGCAATTTCCTTCCTTCTTTTTTTTTTTTTTTAGTGAGGCAATTGGGGTTAAGCGACTTGCCCAGGGTCACACAGCTAGTAAGTATTAAGTGTCTGAGGCCAGATTTGAACTCAGGTACTCCTGAATCCAGGGCCAGTGCTTTAACCACTGCTCCATCTAGCTGCCCCCCTTCTCTCTTTTTTTTTTTTTTTTAGGCAATGGGGGTTAAGTGACTTGCCCAGGGTCACACAGCTCTTAAGTGTCAAGTGTCTGAGGCTGGATTTGAACTCAGGTACTCCTGAATCCAGGGCTGGTGCTTTAACCACTGTGCCATCTAGCTGCCCCCCCCTTCTCTTTTAATTAGATCTATTTTTGCCTTTGCTTTCTCTAAGATAAGGATTGCTACCCCTGCTTTTTTTACTTTAGCTGAAGCATAATATATTTTGCTCCAACCTTTTACCTTTACTCTGTGTGTATCTCTCTGCTTCAAATGTTTCTTGTAACCAACATATTGTAGGATTTTGATTTTGAATCCACTATGCTATTTTTTTTTTATGACAGAGTTCCTCACATTCACATTCAGTTATTATTATTGTCTTTTTCCCTCCATCCTATTTATCCCCTTTGTACTTTTTTTCATTCTTTCACCCTTTTCCTCCTCACCAGAATTTTGCTTCTGATCCCTGCCTCCCCCAATCTTACCTCTCTTTTATCATCCTCCCTCCCTTTTCTTTATGCCTTTCTCCCGCTTCTGCCCTCTCTTCTATCAGTGTCCTCCCTTTTCCCCTTACCCTTTTACTTCCCTAAAGAATAAGGTAAATTTCTTTATCCAAATGAGTGTATATGTTATTCCCTCTTTTAACCAAATTTGATGAGAGTAAGGTTGAAACCATGCTCACCTCTTCCTTATTTCCCTCTATTGTAATAGGATTTTTTCCACCACTTCATATGATATAATTAACCCCAATCCATCTCCCTTTTCCTCTTCTCCTCATAAACTCCTTTTTTTACCCTTTAATTTTCTTTATATCATCACATCAAGGACAATTTATATTTATACCCTCTATGTATAATCTTTCTGTCTGCCCAAATAGAGATACAGTTCTCAAGAGCTCTAAGTATTATCTTCCTGTTTAGGGATGTAAACAGTTTAACTTTATTCAATAACTTTTTTCCCCTGTTTACCTTTTTATACTTCTCTTGAGTCTTGTATGTTAAGATCAAATTTTCTATTCATTTCTAGTCTTTTCATCGGGAACCTTGAAAGTCACCTATTTCATTGAGTGTTCATCATTTCCCTTGAAAGAGAATGCCCAGTTTTACTGGGTAGTTGATTCTTGGTTGCAATCCAAGCTCCTTTGTCTTCTGGAATATCATATTCCAAGTCTTGTGATCTTTTAATGTTGATGCTGCCAGGTCCTGTGCAATTCTGATTGTGGCTCCATGATATTTAAATTATTTCATTCTGGCTGCTTGTAGGATTTTCTCCTCCACCTCATAGTTCTAGAATTTGGCTACAGTATTCCTTTGAGTTTTCCTTTTGGGGTCTCTTTCAGGAGGTGATCAGTGGATTCTTTCAATGCCAATTTTATCCTCTGATTCTTTAATATTAAGGCAGTTCTCCTTGATAATTTCATGGAATAAGGGATCTAGACTCTTTTTCTGATCATGGCTTTCAGGTAATCCAATAATTCTCAAATTACCTCTCCTGGATCTATTTTCCAGGCCAGTTGTCTTTCCAGTGAGGTATTTCACATTTTCTTCTATTTTTTCCTTCTTTTGATTCTGTTTGACTGATTCCTGGTGTCTCATGGAGTCATTGGCTTCCATCTGTCCAATTCTAATTTTTAAGGCTTTATTTTCTTCATAAGTTTTTGTACCTCTTTTTCCATTTGGCCAAATGTACTTTTTAAGGAATTTTCTTCAGTCAATCTTTGTGCTTTCTTTTCTAAGCTATTGATTCTTTGTACTTCCTTTTCCAAGTAGTTGATTCTTTTTTCAAAACTTTCTTGTGTAGCTTTCTTTTCTCTCCCCATTTTTTCTTCTACCTCTCTCAATTGATTTTTAAAATCCTTTTTGAGCTCTTCCAAGAAGGTTTTTTGGTCTTTGACCAATTCATCTTCCCTCTTGAGGCTTCACATGTAAGCAATTTGAGAGTATTGTCCTCATCTGAGTTTGTGTTTTGATTTTTCCCTGTTGACACAGAAGTTCTCAATGTTAAGAGCCCTTTTCTGTTTCTTACTCATATTGTGTTTGTTGTTGTTGTTGTTGTTTTGTTTTTTTAAGTTTAGGTCTGCTCCTTGGGTACAAGGATCATTGTTTCAAGCATCTTGTGCTGGGTGATAGGGGCTGTGTCACTGGCTTTCTACTCTGAGGCCTCTATGGTTTGTGGATTTCTCACCACCCTAGGCTTGCTCCCTGTGCTTGCTCCAGGTGCTGGCATGACCTGGCCCAGTCGAGCCTGTCCTGTGGGTGGCCCTCCAGCTGGCAGCCTACTTTCTCAGGTGATGCTGGTGTATCTCACAACTGGCCCACCGAGCCATCAGCTTACTGAGCCATGATTAAGGGGTCTCAGTTGCTCTGCTGTGGCCAAGAGCCTCCTGCTTACTTGCCCAGACCCCCTCCATGGTATGCTGAGCTGTGTTGTGGTCCCCTTTTGCACGAGTGAGACTGACCTTTCCCGAAGTCGTCTAAATTATCTCAAGTTGTAAGATTTTGTCTCTGTCTTTTTGTAGGTTCTGTAATTTCAGAATCTATTTAGAGGCTTGATTTAATGTTCTTTTTGAGGGAAACACAGGAGAGCTCAGGCAACTTCCTGGCTTCTCTCCTCCATCTTGCCAAAACAGACTTCCAAACTGAAATTTCTCCCTCCAAAGTTACAACCAATTTGTAAGTGCTAAATCTATTGGCCTGTTCTCAATCTTCAATTTTGTTGACCTGTCTGAAGCTTTTGACTGTGTCTAGCACCTTTAAAAAATTCTCTTCTCGGGGGCAGCTAGATGGCGCAGTGGTTAAAGCGCTGGCCCTGGATTCAGGAGTACCTGAGTTCAAATCCAGCCTCAGACACTTAACACTTACTAGCTGTGTGACCCTGGGCAAGTCACTTAACCCCCATTGCCCCGCAAAAAAAAAAAAAAAAAAAAATTCTCTTCTCTATAAGTGTCCAGGATACTGCTCTCTCCGGATTTTCCTCCTACCTGTCTGATGACTCCTCAGTCTCCTTTTTCAAATCTTCATTCATGTCATACCCAGTAACTGTGGGTATTCCATAGGATTTTGCCCTTGGTCCTTTTCTTTTCTTTTCTCTACCAATGCTATTTCATTTGGCTATCATATCAGTTCTCGTGGTTTCAATAATTGCTATGCTGATGTTTCTGCTTAAAAGTCCTAACCTCTCTGCTAACCTCCAGCCTCAGATCTGCAACTTCCCATTGAACACTTTGAATTGGATGTCCCTTAGGCATCTTTAAATCAGCATGTCCAAAGCTTAACTCATTACCTTTCCCCCCCAAACCCCAGGCACTGAGGCTCACTACCTGAGTTTCAACCTCAAGTCTTCATTGTCATGCCCCATATGCAATCTGTAGCCAAAACCTGATGATTTCACCTTCTCTTACATGTGACCTCTTTCTCTTCTCTGACATTGCCACTGTCCTGGTGTAGGCCCTCATTACCTCATGTTTGCACTTTTGGAAGGTCTCTTTGTCACAAGTTTCATGCTACTCCAACCTCTTCTGTGCTCAGTTGACAAAATGATCTTCATAAAGAGAAAGCCTAACTATGTACTTTGTGCCGTCCTACTCCCATCCCATATTCATATTCAATAAGCTCCAATGGCTATGTATTACTCACCAGGATCAAATATAAAATCCTCTGGCATTCAAAATTCTTCATAACTTAACATTCCCCTAACTTTCCCATCTTATACACTGACACATACTCTTTAACCAGTGACAATAACCTCCTTACTGTTCCTTGAACAGGAAGTTACATTTGCTGACTCAATATTTTCAATAGTTTTTCCACATACCTCAATGTTCTCCCTCTTTATCTTCACCTAATGTCTTTGCTAACTTCCTTCAAGCCCTATATAAAATCCTACCTCTATAGAAAGCCTTTCCTGATAGCTCTTATTTCTAATCCCATTCATCTGTTGTGTGGCTCTAATTTATTCCATATATCACTTATTTATACATAGTTTATTGTATGCTGTCTCCTCCAATAGATTGTGAGCTCCTTGAGAGCAGAGACTCTTACATTTCTTTGTATCCCCAGGACTTAGCATAGGACTTAGTAGGCACTTAAATATTTATTTGCTGACAAGTGAATCTTCTAATGTAGATCTAATTCTACACCTCAACTCCTGTCCTGTATAATTATCTTAACTCATTAAGACTGACTTTTTTTTTTAAAGAACACTTTCACTTCAGATGAAGGATTGTAGGTACTGTCCTACAAGGATTTTGTCATTATTTTTGAGTGAACAAATTGACTAGGTATTTTATAGAGGACATCCTTAATAAATGATTTAATAAACATCACTGTGTTAAGGGCTGAGGATTAAAAAGGAGGCAAAAGATAGTCCCTGCCCCCAAGGAACTTAAATCTAATAGGGAAGAAAACAAGCAAACAAATATATACAAAGCAAGCTTATATGGAATAAATAGGAAATAACTGAGAGAGGGAAGGCACTAGAATTAAGGCTTTCAGTAGAAGGTAGGCTTTTAGTTGGGATTTAAAGGAAGTCAGGGAGGTCAGTAGACAGAGTGGTCCTTAGAGTATTTTCCATATTCCACTATCAACTTTTATAACCAGGCAACATATTTACTAGGTTCTTTAATACCTTTGTAATATCCTTAAGTTCATATGTAGGGTTTATTCCAAACATCAATATCCCCCAGTGAATTTTAATGTTTATTACATGACAATGCATTTCATATTCAAAATTCAAGTTTAACAATATTATATTATAAAGGAAATGCAAGGTGCAGGTAGGGGGCACAGTGGCCAGGCTTGGAGTCAGGAAGACTTATCTTCTAGAGATCAAATATGACCTCAGACATTTACTAACTGTGTGACTCTGAGAAAGTTATTTAACCTCATTTGCCTCAGGTTTCCTCATCTATAAAATGAGCTGGAGAAGGAAATGGCAAACCATTCCAGTTTCTTTGCCAAGAAACCCTAAATGGGGTCATGAAGATTAAGACATGCTTAAAAACAACTTAACAATATTGACAATTCTTAGCCTCTAAAAATATAAAATGATCTAATTATGTAATCTTTTCATCATTCCCCCCAGCTCATTAGACAAGGTGGGAGAATTAGAATATTTCTTAGACCCCATTGCCATTTCTGGGTTTCCCTCTACCTCTATCATTCAAACTTCTCTTCTCTTGAGATTCACTCAATTCATATTTAACATCCAATCTTTGATTCTGTTGGGTGTTGTCTACTGACTTCTAGGACACTTTCCTTCCTTCAACAATGATACTATAAAGAATTGTTCTAAGCAAATGATGTGTATATACACACTATATATGTGTGTGTGTGTGTGTGTGTGTATTGCACATGCATGTACATCCACATGAGTGGAAATACATATGTATTGGGAAGTGTGTGTACATTTACACATGTATATGTGTATACATGCAAATAACTGATAAAATCTTAAATAAAGGGACTATTAATGGAACATGATTCTTTGATCACTCAGTATAGCTTTCATCCCCAATTTTCTTCTAAACTAATTTCTCAGCTTGGAACGAAGTGAATAATATAAACACCCTTAGGATAGTAGCTATTTCATTTTTTATGTTTGTTTTTATATCCTCAGTTGTGGGATAGTGCCTAGCACATACTAGACACATAATAAATGTGTGTATATGCATGTTTTATTTCTGTGTTTATAAAAACACATATACAGGGTAGGTCAAAGGTCATGAATATTTAATAACTCCTTTATTTTTTGTTTTTAATTTATAATGCCATAGCATTATATACAGTATATATAGGAAATTAATTTACATTACATGTGAAAAATCAAATCTTGTAAAAGGAGAAAATAAAGGAAAAATAATTGTCAAAAAGTTATTAAAACATCAGACCCCATCGTGACTTTTGGCTGACCTGTATATATGTATATATATGTATGTATATACATATACATATACATATATACACACACACACACAAAGGAGAGAGAGAGAGAGAGAGAGAGAGAGAGAGAGAGAGAGAGAGAGAGAGAGAGGACAGAGGGAGAGAGGGAGAGGGAGAGGATGGATGGATGGATACAGACATCTAGGCTGTGGAAATTTATTTTGATTTGGGGACCCTACCTTTAGGCTGAGATTAGAAAGCCTTAGGCCCTCAGGGTCTCCCCCCTCCTCCTCAGCTTCCGCTGAGTGAAAAAGCCCCATGGGCTATACAAGACGCCAGGTCAGACAGCTGGGGGGGGGGGAAGCCCCCAGCTCCCTCTGACCTGAGCAGACCCCGGATAGCCTGTGCTGAGGCATGTGAAACTTGGAGCGCACCCCCCCCCCCCCACCAGCCGCAGCTCTGGCTGGCGGATTAGCTTGGTCTGTGGGGGCGAAGGAAGCCCCGAGATTTGAGTGGAGAGAAGAAAAGGTATATATAGAGCTGGGAGTTAGAGGAAAGGGGGGGGGCGGGCTGATGAGGACGGCTGACTAGAGGAGGAAGGAGAAAGGAAACGGACTAGATAGAGAGACAAGATTAAGAAGGAAGTTTGACTAGAGCAAGGGAAGCTGACTAGGAGGAGAGACGGACTAGATAAAGGACAGACTAGAGGATGGGCGGAGGACGGACTAGATAGACAAGACTCAGGGGTTCGGACGGACAAGAAGAGGTCAAGGGGACGGATGGAGGAGACGGACTCGAGGAAGGACTAGGAGAGAAGCTGACTAGAGGGGAGCTCGGACAAGGACGGAGGAGAGTTCGGTTCGGAAAAGGAGAGCCGGGTCTGACAAGGTTACAGGCCTTAATACAAACTAGGGAAAGTGTAACGTGCCCTGAGGCCGGAGGCGGCTAAGGCCCTTTTTGTATTCAAGAAGTTCAAAGAGCAGCAGGTGCGAAAGAGACAAAGAGACACAAGAGACTCAGTGGAAAGAGCCCACGGGAAAGCAGTCAGGTTGTACACTTTATTTCCCTGTATTCCTAATTTTAAATAGTATCTCATAAATAAACTCTGCTTTGATTATTTGGTTAAGAGGCTTCTTAATCTTTAGTCTATCAGTTTGGGAGCAGTGTGGTGGAACTTTATCAACGGCCCATATTAAATTAACGAAGTCAGCCAAACAGTCAAAAGTCCCCAAATTAGTCATCCATAGATCAGTCCCCCCAAAATTAGGCTAGTCAATTCAAAAATATTCCAACAAGGCTTACCAGGGAGAACTTTGCCACTAAAATTACATTGCGATGTTTAGAATGCTAAACAGAAAAAACAAGTTCACTAAAGGGAGAAAACTGAATGAAATGGTAGATTATTCCACCATATATTCCAATCAATATTGTCTCCTTGACAGTATGCTAGAAATAAAATGAGGTCTAGGACAGAATGCAAATTGTGCTTGTTGTCACTTATTGCAATTAAAATTATTTCCTCTAGTAATTTTTACTTCTTGGTACTTAACTCTCTGCAGTTAACGACTAGTTTCCTGTATCTTACTATGTATTTGATAGAGTATAAGCCTGCTTTGGTATGTTGACTTGATTAAAACTATTTTCAAAGGAGTAGGGTTAGTACAGAATAACATTTCATACTATTCTTTTTCAGATAATTTGTGCTTCAGCCAGACTGTATTAGTGTCCATTTACTTGGACATGCCTTATGCTTTCTTCCCTCTGTTCCTTTTCCCATACTTTTCTACAACACTGTCTCTGTCACACACCATTTGTTATTCTTTTTCCCCTACAACTGCTAAAACTCACTTCTCTGGCCAGTTCAAATGTTGCTTCCATCATACAACTTTTCCTCTCCCTTCACCCAGTGAAAATGAAAGTATTAAAAATATAAAGCTCTAGGCCCTTTCCATCTCGGGAGTCCCTGCGAGAGCAGCCCCCACCTCCTGAGGTCACCCCCGCGGCCACCATGTTGGCCCATCTGCAGTGGATGGTCCACCAGAACTGCTCCAGCTTGCTCACCAAGCGCAACAAGCAGACGTACAACACAAGCCCAAAACCTCAAGGCCCGAAACTCCTTCCGCTACAACGAGCTGATCCACCAGAAGATGGTGGGCATCCAGCCGGCCGCCTACAGCAAGGGCATCATGTTGGTGCTGAAGCTCCGGGAAGGTCAGAGGAAGCCTGCCACTTCCTATGTGAGGACCACCATCAACAAAAATGGCCATGCTCAACAGCATCCCACACATTATCCACAAGAACAAATACCGGAAAGATCTCCCCATGGTAGCTCTGCGCTGGGCCAGTGCCATCCTGCGGAGCCAGAAGCCAATGGTGGTGAAGAAGAAGCGAACCAGCCCACATAAGAGCACTTAGGGGGCCAGACCTGCCTTTGGCTAATAAAGTCAAACTGCTCAAAAAAAATTATATATATATATATATATATATATATATATATATATATATATATATATATATATATATATATATATCAATGGAAGGTTCAATATCTTAATTTTACAGATAAAGAAACTGAGCTCTAGATCACCTAGCAATTTCTACAGAGAACTATAACCCTGTCATTTCTGCCTTCTTTAATAGGGCCTTAGATCAGAGCAAGGGCCTTAGGGACCATGTAATACAACCCTTTCATTTTACAGATGAAGAAAGGAGGCCCAAGGAAGTGAGTAAAGTTGTCTAGGTATCACAAAGGCAAGCATCAGAACTAGCAAGTACCACTTACTTTGATACTATTTCACAAAAATCACAGTTATGAGTAGTAGAGTACAGAGGGTATCTTCAGAACTTTAGGGATCTGTGATTTAATCTTTGTGGTTTATTATTCAGTCAATAAAGATCTTACCCCCTTTATTCTTGAGTTGATGGTCCTTGTGAGTAACCTAGATTAAAAATCCTCCTCAATACTCCTATAACACTCATTTTGTATCAATTTTCTTAACTGAGTACAGTATACTTTATGTTATAGTTCTTTGTGTGAGTTCCATCTTTCCAGCTGGTTTTAGGCTCTGATCAGGGACTCAGAACCAATCTGGTTCTGAATCATGTATGTTCTTCATAGTAAGAGCATCAGTTATGATTGAGCTGTGTCTATCTTGGGGTAGGCTATTATCATTCCTTCCTGAAATAATTTAATTATGTTGGCTTCTTAAAAACTCATTAATAGTTATATTAATCCAAGGCAGTTTTTATGTTTGTCAGCAAGCATACTCAGGTATTCCCCAAACTAAAGCACAGAGTCTATCCCTGACAACTCTATCCCATCAAAAATAAACAATTTCTTTTCATAGCATGTTATAGTTCACATATTTGCAGACAGAAGGTTCAGATTCCAGCTCTTCTATTTAGTATCTTTGTAGCCTTTGGTAAATCATTTCATCTCTCTGAGCCTCAATTTTTCCATTTGTAAAATGAGAGAATTAGAATGGTGAATCTCAAAGTCTCCCTATAGTGGTATAAATCTCCAATCTAATGATCATCCTTTGCCAAAATAGTTGACAAAATTGCCTATATCCAATACTTCCCCATCGTCCACTTCTCTAGAAGATTTTGTAATTTGTTTCCTAATGTCATCTTTGTCCTTTCAAAGATCATCACTAACTTCCTCAGAGCCTTGTTTGTGAGTATTCTCTATGATCTCTATAGCATTTAATACTATTTACCACCTAATTCTAGATATCAAGCCTTTTCTTGGTTTAAAGAGAAACACACTTACCTGAACTCTCTTAAACACTGCTGTTTTCTTTTATTGACTCTTCATTGTCTTCCTAAGCCTTTGTATTGGGTGTTCCTCAAAGTTTTGGTCCTGGCATTCTAAAAGCAAGATTTCTGCTTTTGCCCTTAAAAAATGAGTTTAAAGCCCACTTAAGAGCCTGACTTGGTTTATAATCCTGAACATGTCACTTAACCTATCTAAGGTGCAGTTTCCTAATTTTCAAACTAGAGATAACGATTAAAGTGCTCACTCTATAGGGTCGTTTCAAGGATCATATGAGAAAAATATTTTCAATGCACTTTACAAACTTCAAAGAAAATATAAGGCACTCTCAGTCTTGTTCACAGTTTTTAGCTCACATTTGATATAATTCACATATAAATGACCCTGGACAATTTTCTGGATTTCTGATATTATTATTTTGTCTTTAATGTTGAGTAAACTTGTTCTGGTAGATAAAATAATGGTTCTTACTGAATAAAATTGAAGAAATATAAGAATATATTCTAAAGAATTACTGAAAACCTCTTTAGAACAATCCCAGTAATAGACGGGATAATAGGAATGATATGTACTTCATTTTGTTCATTATAGCTTGTTGGCATCTATTAAAAATGTTGTTTTTAAGAATGAAAGAATGGAAATAACTCAACAGAAATAGGAAATCTGGGAAGAGATGTAGATTTTGGGGTATAAAGATAATGAGTTCTGTTTAATTTGAAATATCCTTGCCAAAATCCAGTCTGAAGTTCCCAATATCCAGTCAGTAATGTGTAGGACTGGAGCTCAGGAGAGAAACTGGATATGATATATAAATTAAAACAAAATAAAACAAAACAAATAAAAAAGAATGGACAAATCCATACAAATAAGTACATAGCTAGATAAATAGATAAATACTAGGTATATTTAGGTATATTATATATATACACATATATACATATATATATATACATATATATATATATATGTCAGATATATAACTCAGAGGAATTTGTATAGGAACAATAATTACATTCATGCAAGCTGAAAAAGTCACCAAGTGAAAGTGTATAGCAAAAGAAGAGAATTGGGCCTAGAGCAAAACCTTGGAAGCACCGACAATGAGGGGACCCAGCATGAGTGGAAACTTGGCAAAGAAGAGTGAGAAAGCCAGATAATTAGAAGAAAAACAAGAAAAGAATAGTGTTGTAATAAACCATAGCAGAAAAAGTATTTAGAAAGAGTTTGTTATGATCTTTGAAGAGAGATAAACCATCTAAATAAACAATATACTATGAAATACAATAGTCTCTGATACACCATACTTGTGGAAGCAGGATGTTAGGCAATAAGAAATAATCTGCCACTCACTTCCTGAAAGAAACCCTAAAATGGAAACTGTCAGGAATATTATAGCCAATATCCAAAGCTGCCAGATCAAAAGAAAAATATTGCAAGCAGCCAAAAAGAAATATAAAAGAGTTCAGGTACTGAAGAATCACATTCAGGATCCATGCATGATCATTAGCTACCATAATAAAAGACTTCTGAGAATAGGGTATAATAATCCAAGAGGAAGAATATATCAACCTAAAAGCAAAAATAACTTACCCCCAAAAACTGGGTATAACCCTTCAGGGGACAAATGGAACTTCAATGAAATAGACAACTTCCTAGTATTTTTAATAAAAAGACTGAATAGAAAGTATGGAATACAAACATGTGAGTCAAAAATAATAGAAAAAAGGAAAACATAAATGAGCAATAGGAAGGTAATTTATAAGGAAGAAGTATTTACATTCTAGTGGTAAGGGGAGATGATTGATACAAGTGCCACTTCAGAGCTCTAATGTCATCACAAGTAATAGAGGAAGTCAAAAGATACAGAATTATGTCAAAACAAGTACTAAATGAATTATTTAAGAAAAGTTAAAGAACAAAAAGTAACTAAGTTGAGGTGATCAGGGAAGGATTGATAGCAGATTGTGCAGAGAAGTTAAAGATGTTGTCCAAGGTCATATACATAACAAGTATCAGACTGTGATTCAAAGTTAAGTCTCCTGACTCCAAATACAGATTTTAATTCACTATACTATGCTGCCTCTTTTCTTTTTGAGATTATCCGTTAGATTTATGAGTCACTGTTAGGATTAAACAAAAGACTCCTTCCTAATTGGAAGTAAAATTTCAAAGTTTATCAAATCCAAGTATCTTTTCTTAGTCAGCATCCCCTTTGGGGTGGAAAGGGAGTAGCACCCCATGACAACGTGACATGTAGTCTATGTCATTTGACACTAATGATTATATTTTCTTCCTTTAACTGCTCTCCTTTAGTGTCATGATTTCTTTTTATGTTTCCCCTGAAAACCATTCAGCAGTCGATTTAAATTCATTTTTATGGCCTAGTTTCTTTAAACAAGACCACAAAGTGGACAGAGCTATAAAAAAAGTAGAGGATCTGTAGTTGTTCAGTATGTAGCTAATAGATGTATTACTTTTAAGTTCATATTTTAAAAAGCAGAGAGCTTAGAAAGAGGTCAAATAGAGAAAAACCTTATGGTCTGGGTAGATAATTATCCTGGGGAAATCCTCTGGCAAACATAAAACATAACCTGCTTTGATTTTTCTTCACTTGCATATTATCCAATGAAGTATTCCCAACATAGAAGTCTAGAGATCTGAGATAAAGAAATGTTAGAGACATAGAAACGAGGTTAATAATAAATGTAATATAATAATGACTCATTTATGGTAAATTTTATTATCTGACTTCAATTTGCTTACTTTCTGGGGCCTAACAACTAATGCTGCTGCTTCAAGTTGTGTGTTTGATAATTTCCTCTCCTAAAGATTAAGGGAATATCCTTTCTTATATATGAGGAACTGAATGGTAAGGATAGGAGACTGAGAAGGGAAAGGTAGGACATGACAAAATGACATGTAGTGAGGGGACCAGGGCTTAAGTCTCAACCATGATAATTACTAGCTGTGTTAGAGTGAGCCAACCCTTTGCCCCTCAGATCCCTTTTTTCTTCACCTAAAAATAGAGATGTTAATACTTGTAACACCTCCATTATTGTGAGGAAATATTTCTGAAATAATGAAGTATTATTTTTATTATAACAATCTGGGGTTTTTATTTGAAATATGTTGAAAACTTCGTCCCTGTTTTCTTGTCTTATCCCTAAGCCTCCAGACAGCTTTCCCCTCCTTTCTCTACTATTGTTAGATGTTATTTGTCAAGCATCTCCATGTGCTGTAGATTTATACAGAGGTGTTAACAAGGGTCAATGGCTTATCACATGGACCTTACATCAATTATAATCCAGTATATTTAGGAAAATAGATTTCCCCCAATTACATAGGTCAAGGGTTTCTGATAAGAAAGGTATAAGAAATGAGAAGCTAATTGGCAGATTGTGGAGTCAGTGAAAGAATTCTTGCAGAAAGGTGGCATTTCAATAATCTCTATTTTCTGTTTAGGAAAGATTGAGGGGTATATGAAGCCCCCTCTTAGTTATCCTTACACAACCCTAATTATCAGCTATTGTAGACTTGCCCATCACATAACCAACTTTGGTTACCTTGTCTAAAAGGCTATAGCAAAGCTCGAGATGTGATATAGTAGGCTATCATTTGTGTTTTCATCATACTTCGCATACAGAACATAAATCTTGCTTTCTCCAAATAGGGCCCAATCTATCCAGAATAAATTTGACGGAGAAGTCTACCTGTCCAAACTGCGAGGGGACCATGGTGTATGGCATCTTTGGGGGTTGCATCTTGATGTTCTGTAACAGCTTGTGTAATTTGATGCATCACATCACGTTAACTCATGCTTAAGGTGATACAACACGCCAAATGACACTGTCTTGTGTGACGTTGTGACAGTGTGTCAAAAATTAAGCCTTCTTTTTCACTGCTCTAGCTCACTAATAAATCAGACAGCTAGGGAAGTTATCTGTGGTACTCGTCAGCTTTCAAGCTCTCTTACGTGCGCGCTCTCTCTCTCTCTCTCTCTCTTTCTCTCACTCTCACTCTTGCTCGCTCATTCTCTCTCTCTTTGCCATAACACAAAGTAGCTTTGGACAGTTTGGCATCTATGCTCACATATAACCTTTTGCATTATTAACCATGGCCCAACATTAATGATATCTGAAAAATAAGACACTCACTGAAGCAACTGGAGGATTGAGTTCTTAACTTCTCAGTACATGTACATGTTCAAGAGAGATTAACTAACACTGAAAGGGAAAATGTCACCTATGGAACTTTGAGAGGGCAATCCAAATATTCAATTAATTTCATTTTTGTATCTGTATATTTATAATTATTATATGATTTATGTATATTTTTATTTTTATATAATACTATAATCAATGCTAAGCAGTTGATATTGTAATATATTGCAACACCAAAGTGAAAGAGACAATGTAAATTTTCATCCTCTTTCTTCTTGAAAGAAGAATACTCCTCAGGTTATTCTGATTAAAATTAAGATCTGTATTTTTTTCTTTTTCTTTAAGTGACATTTACTTTCTTCCTTCCATTTGCTTTGTATTCTCTTTGTGCGATGAGTTCATTGAAGCACTGAATATAATTCTCCTTGAATAAAAACAAAGTAGTGCCACTATTATTTTTATAGCACACAATTACAAGCAGGTGAGAGTCGAACAATTAATAGTTCTCCATTCTCAGTAGTAGTAGTAGTAGTGCCAATTTAATGCTGTTTAAGCTTATTATCTAATTGCATGCTTGTGCTAGCTGCAGAAATGGCATGACATTAAGTCAGACTTGTGCTGCGTTCCCCCAGCAGTGAAATATTCAATTATTTGTTCTGACTCATGTAATTCCCTGTATTCCAAGCTTGTTAATGTCATTACAGAGCTGAAATAAAGTGATTACTCTAAATGAGTATTTATCCAATAGGCAATGCAATTCCTGCCCCCTCCAGCTGACAATGGACGATTATAAATTTTCTTCTCTACCTCCTCTTTAGTTCCTAACCTTCCCCCTCCCTTTCCCCCCTGCCTCACTTTCCCTGTCAGAAAGGTACCACTGCATCGTGGCGTTCTCTGAAATACTGTCAGATGGTGTAAAAAAATAAAAAAAATCTAAAAAAAGAGAGAGTGAAAGAGAGAGAGAAGGGCGAGCTCCCCCAGCAGAGTTACAGCTAATGACCACTGCTTCCACTCCCAGGCAGTGATGACAGCTTGAACTAAATGATAATGGCATGCCTGCTGTTGGGCTTGCCCACTTATGTTATTTCTCTTGACATGGTTCTGGGGAAGGCCTAATTTTTTTGACATTTGACCATGCAAATTTGAGTCCTGATACATTATTCTGCATTTACATCCTCCCAGTGTTGCTGTTTAAAATGTGCTACAAGCTCCAGGAGCTCAGCTAATAAAGGCCACCGAATGAAAGAAAGTTAAATATGAATGTAAGAGGAGACCTAAATGAAGGGCTGGCTTGTACATCTCAAAGATGACCTTCTCAAGATGAGCAAGTGGAAAATCCTTTTTAAAGCAAATGGTAAAGAAAGTAACATCATTTTTTTTTCTCAAAAAGATTTTTTAAAAAAGATTTTTAAATATCTACCAAAAGGGAGAAAAACCCATTATATTTTACATGGAAATGTTCTTACTCAGTAATTCAGCTTGATGCATTCCAAACCAGAGATCCATTAAGAAGTGTTCTTACTGTGCTATTCTCTGATACTCTGGAACTCATCACTGGGAGGTTAAATAGGGAGTGGGATAAACAACACAGAAGTGATTCATTGGCCCTTTGATGTGTAGTCACTTAATTCATTAAAATATTTTTACTTCACTAAATCAAAAAACCTTTTAGCTTTAAGAAGAACAATTTTCCATTTCTAGAGCTCTCCTGTTCTGAGGCAGAGTTAATCTTGTGAGATATTCTTTTGGATGAGCACTAAACCTCTATTTTGCATTAATTTCATCATCATGAAGATGAGAAGGATTCCCAGCAGCAATATTATCCATATAAGATTGACCCAAAGGCTACTGATGGTGAACTCATAACCCCACCAATGAAGCAGTCAATTATTCACAGATGATATTAAGCATACTACAAGCAAAAAGGACAGCAGCTAAAACAAGTGACTCATAAATATTCCCTTTCATTATTCTAGGATCATAGAAGGAAAGGCCAACACACATCTTGCTTTCCACCTTATACATGTTTTTTCATACCTAACGATTTGTGTTGTGATTTCAATTCATTCAACAACTCCTTCTCTGTATATTTCAAAACTGGTTCCTTTGCTAAGGTTATTTTCTACTACTGTATTATTATCAACTAATAAGGCTAATCTTATTAGAAAAAAGGGATTCGATGGATCAGATATATAAATGTGGCCTTAGAGCTAAGAGAATCCTGATGTAAATTACAAGGGGAAATTATTGACCATACATTGACTGAATGATGAAATCCTTTGTGCAAATCATGGTACTGGATACTGAAAAATGAGACAGGATATAGAAATTAATAAAATGTGGTCTTTACCCTCAAGAGCCTTATAATTTGTAAGGGAATTAAAACAGATTTGTGATTTAATGATAGATGTCCTAGTATAAAATTTTCCTTCAGCTGCCTGACACATGGTAGATGTTTAATAAATGCTTGTAGATTGTTTATATGGACACAGCAAATTATTAAAGAGAAGGAACTTGGTATGGTAGAAATAAATCAGTCAACAAGCATTTATTAAACATTTACTGTGTGTCAAGTATTCTCAATTTACAATTCTAGCAAAATGTCACTGAGAATCATGACACAATCCCATGGAAAATTGTATATGTCACAGGCAAGATATGAACCCAAGTCTAACCGATTCCTAGGCTGGTGATCCATCTGCTAGATCACTCCGAATCTCTAAAATAATAAGAATAGCAAATAATATGTTTGTGATAAGAGCCTTAAGGGAAGTATAAATAAAAGACCATGGGGAAATCAACTTTCTTAATACTATGTTGGATTCTGGACTCAGAGAAACTACCTTCAAATACTGGTTCTGCCCCTTCGTATCTTTGTGATCTTGGATAAGTCAGTTCCTCAAATATCAAATGAGGGGTTGGAATAGATGATTTTGATGGTCTTTTTTATCTCTAAATTTATGATCCTTGACCTGAATTTCTCCCAAGCAAGAAGAATGCAACTACAGAGCAAAAAAGCACACAGCAAATGAATGACTGGTAAATCTAATAGTATTTAGGTTCCCCATATTTTTAATTGTTTTTCAACTTACGTGCATCATCATTGAAGCAAATGTTATCTTATTTTTCAATTCAGTCACAATCCTAAAGCCAAACTCAGTGGATATATATTTGGAAATCTTATGCATAGAAATTAGAACTGAAACCATGGAGGCTTATGAAATTACCAAGCAAAATAGTGTAGAGGGAAACCTATGCCAGAGCTTTGGGTGACACCCAGATTAGCAAAAGTTACATGAATCAAGACCTAGGAAAGGAGGCTGAGCTCAGAACCCAATGCCTATGCCATTTCCTAGGTTCCTAAGTTGACCATGGGTATATCACTAAACCTTTCTTAGTGGTAGTTTCTTGATCCCTGAGATAGGGATAATAATTGTATCATACTACTAATCTCAGAATGATTGTGATGAAAACACTACTACATGGAAGTGAGCTACTGCTATTTATTGACCCTGAAACACCTGGAAATTGTTTTATTACCTTTGCCATACATGCATTCACTATAAAATATTATTGCATAATTTAAAATGTATTTACACTATATATTTAATTATAATATTATTACTTTGGTTACAAAATTTGCTTTATGTCAAAAATTTTACCTATTAGATTTCCAGTTTTAAGCATCAACTTAGATTAATATCAAAGAATCCTAGAAATATGTTACCTCAGAGATCATAAGTCCTAACCATTACCCCCAACATGAATCCTTGTTTTATACCAGTCTTCCAGGCAAATATCTATCAAGCTTATGCTTATTTATCTCCAGCATTGGAAAAACGTACTACCTAATCAGGGAGCTCAATGTATTTTCAGAAATTTCTAACTCTACAGATTTCTTACTTCTTTTTATCCTAAATTTGCCTTTCTGTGGTATCCACTTAATAGTTCTAGGTATTTCTTTCAGAAGTCCAGAAAATGTCCAATCCACCTTTTATATGACAATATTTCAGATAATTTTCAAGAAACTTGCCTATCCCTACTCTTTCTTCTAAGGCCTCCATTCTTCATAGAAATAATTGGATTTTAGACATGACAGAAATTTGGGAGTATATCTAGTTCATCCCTTCAATATGTAGATAAAGAAAATGAACTAGGAAGAGATAAAGGGAGTCTTCCCTTAGATCAAAAAAATAATAAATGATGGAGCTAGTATTCAAATCTAGGCCTTTATCCCTGTAATTCAATATTAAAATGGCAATAATTATTGTATGACCATGGATAAGTCATTTAATGTCTGTCTGCCTCAGTTATCTTATTTGTAAAATGAGGTTAACAATAATAACTACCTTCCAGCATTGTTGAAATGCTAAATTCTGATATTTCTAAAGCATTTTGTAAACCTTCAAAGCACTACATAAAACATAAATTACATAAACTTCCTCAACAATAAAAATTGTTCCTTTAAAAAAGCCATTTTATAATATTATTAATCCTGTATCCCAATTATTTCCATATCCTAGGATATAATTCTCTGAAGATGAAATGAAATGTTTGTAAAGCTGTACAAAAGAACTAAAACGATCAACTTTCTAAGAACTATCTAAAATGATAAAAATAAATGAAAAGTTTTCACATGAGGTAATCAAAGTTATCTATAACCATATGAAAAAAATATGTTCTAAAACACTACTGGAATTCCTTCTTCAACAATTAAAATATCCCTTTACAAAGCCATTTTATAATTTTTGCTAATTCAATTTTAAGCTGAAATAGTTAGGCTTTTCCTATTTTAAAAAAGTCATCATAATATTTGTGCATTTCTATTTGTCAAGATTCTACCTAATATGGATATAATACTGGGGAGGCAGGAAGCTTGATCTTCTTATTTATAAAATGGGCATAATAATACCTGCATAGCTTACTTTATAAAATCATTGTGAGGAAGGTGCTACATAAATATGATTTTTTTATTATTCTACTCTCCAATTCACTATAGTTCCTCAGAGATCACTGAAAGTGATTTATTGATCAAATATGAATATCTGGAAGCAATTTCTTTACTCTTTCATTACCTTATAACTTTAACCACCCATATAAATTTAGACATGCTATCCAAGTCATGAGGTATTTTGGATAGAGTACTGAACTTAGAATCATGAAGAAATGAGTTCAAATTCCTCTTCAGATACTTATTAGCTGTGGGACCCTAGACAATTCATTTAACCACTCTGTCCTTAGTTTTTCCATCTGTAAATTGAGGAGGATGTAGCTAATGCCCTAGATCAGAGTTTCTTAACATTTTTGTTTTCAGATCTCCTTTACACTCTTAAAAATTACTGAATATCCCAAAGAAGGGGATTTGTTTTTGTAGGATGGGTAGAAAGATAGATATGGGTGTACATGCATACATAAACACATGCACATATATTTACTATATTAGAAATTAAAATGGTTCACTTTTTTTTTTTTTAGTGAGGCAATTGGGGTTAAGTGACCTGCCCAGGGTCACACAGCTGGTAAGTGTTAAGTGTCTGAGGTCGGATTTGAACTCAGGTACTCCTGACTCCAGAGCTGGTGCTCTATCCACTGCGCCACCCAGCTGCCCCAAAATGGTTCACTTTTAAAACTCCTTAATATATTTAATGCAATAAACCTATTACATATTAAAACATATATTTATGAAAAATAATTATGTATCCCAAACAAAAATTAGTGAGAAAATTAGCATTATTTTATATATTCTTGCAAATCTCTTTAACTTCTGGTTTAATAGGTGACAGCTAGATTCTGGATTCAACATGTTGTGATATGTAGTTTTGAATATATAAGGAAAATCTACTTTCATACATATAGGGAGTCGGAAATGTGAGGTGGATTTTAATAGGCAAATAATGTGAAAGATGTCATAAACTTACTTTTTTTTTTTTTTTAGTGAGGCAACTGGGGTTAAGTGACTTGCCCAGGGTCACATAGCTAGTAAGTGTTAAGTGTCTGAAGCCGGATTTGAACTCAGGTCCTCTTGACTCTAGGGCCAGTGCTCTATCCACTGCGCCACCTAGCTGCCCCATAAACTTACTTTTGACCCTGAGAACTCTAGAGGTCTTCAGACCATAGTTTGAGAAATACTAACCTAGTTCTATAAATCAATGATCTTGATATATGAGACACTACACTACACCCTTTGTGCAATCTATAGCAACTGAGATCAGGAGCAGGTTTCCTGAAGCAGAAGTTTGTCTGTCCCTTGAGAACTACCAACTCTCTAAGAAGTCCTCATTCTCCTCTGTTGCATATTTTCCTGTCTTTACCTAGAGTAGGGAGCAACTGTTTCTGACTTTCATTGTATCCCTTTCATTTAGCACAGTGTCTGGCACAATAGTAAGAATTTAATAAATGCCTATCAACTGACTGATTGACTCAGAATCTGAAAATGTTTACTGTTCTAAGTGGAACACTTGATTAAAATTCCAAGAAACATCAAAGGAATCATCTAAGTTCCATATCTGAATGTATTGCTCAATTTGAAAGTAAGGTATTTCCTTAGAAAACTGACATTTTCGAAGTGTTTACTGGGGTGTCAGAAAGACCAGTGTCCTGATGAGCCTTGTCCTTGATTACATAAAGGGGGAAACTTTCTCTTGCCTAAGAATTTTTGGTATCAATGTTATTGTGTATGTGTTTTGCTCAGAACTACCTTTAAAGTTTTCCCTGTCATTGGTTTTTATGATCAAATTTACAGCAATGGCAGGTAGAAATAAAGAGGCAGAACCAAATGTGTCACAGTCTGACTTTTCTAAAGTAAAAATGTTATTTTTTGCTCGATGGCATAGTAGTGGGAAGAGGACTGAATTTAGCATTACAGTTCAAATCTTAGCTCTTTGAGTTGCTGATTATCTGAGCCAGTATAAGTCATTACACCTCTTGGCCTCAGTTTCCTGGATTGTAAAATTAAGAACTTGGAATAGATGAAATCTAAGGTCTCTTTCAGCTTGAAATTCCTGAGTATATGATATAAATCATGAACATAACCTGTGCAGAAAGTCTAAAAAGGGAGATCTAATTTATTAATATAATTTAAGCCTACCCAGTTCTGATTATTGCATCCATGGTTATAAGTTGGAAATTTCCTTAGTTAGAGTATCAAAATGTAACACTAAAGGGAGACTACTAAAAAAATATCTCCTGTTCCCACCTTCAGTTGAAGTTTATCTCTGTCATAATATTTCAAATCAGCTCATCCCTAAGAATCAATTGTTCTTAGTTGGATATGCTGACAAATTCTTACATTTTAACTTCATGGCATGTCAAAGAATTCACAGATCAGAGGAATTAAAAAGGTTGTTTATAAATAGCTTTATATTTGGTTTCAGCTATTATTGGCATGTGTGATATTTAAAGTTGGCTTTAATAATGACATTGAAGTATTAGCCTCAAAATATGATTTGAAAATGATTAGCATGTGTTTGACAACTGAAATCAGTCAATCCTTGCATAAGAAATTCTTGAATTTATCACCAATCTTCAAATCAAAGTCTTTTAAATTACCTTAACAATAATTTATTAAATGGTTTATTTTTTAAATATACCAAGCAGTGTGACAGGCACCAGAGATGTAAAGAAAAAAATGAAACAGTTCCTACCCTCAAGGAAGATATATTCTTTTGGGGAGAAACAATAGTTACATAGGTAATATAAGCCAGGTAAATGCAAAGGGACTTCAGAGAAACATAGTCCAATTCCCTCATTTTACAGATGTGCAAACTGAAGCACGAGGAATTTCAATGATTTGGTTAATCAAATGTGGAACTTGAACCCAGGTCTTCTGACTCTAGAATCAGCTCTCTTTCTGTTATAGCATATGGCCAAGTTATTCTCACTTTTTGAGGTCCACTGAACTGGTCTTTGTGTCACTAGGACTTCCAATAATTTAGACTCCTCCTAATTTATACAGTCCATTTTGGCCACCATCAATAGCCTGTCCAGCAACTTCTTTATTGTCTATACACATTATGACTCCCTTCACTTTTTTCCCCCTAAATTCCATTTATTAAACATTATTTACAAATTAATGAACACCAATTAGCGGTATCCATGAAGTTGGAGAGTACTGTGCCTTCTCCAAGCAACACGACAAGACCCTCCAATGGCATGGTGGAACTTGTGACCCTTTCCAAGACCTGGGCTCTTCCTGGCCAGCTGAGGTAAGCCCCTGCATCTCTGTGCTTGTGCCACTGGCTTGGTGATCCATTGAGTGTCGGGGTTTCGTCTGATAGCTTTATGGAATGGATCAATAAGAATAACCTCAGAGAATTTGTACTTGGAATCTTCACTCACCCAGTAGGAGTTCAAGACTCTCAGGATCCCACCGTGGAGGCCAGCACACTCTTCGGCTACGGACTGAAGGCTCCTGGCAAATTTCAGCTGATTGACACTGTGATGAACAGGTTTACCATAAGTCGCACCCTTGGGCACCAGGTGCTTTCGGGCGCCCTGGAGAACACAAATGCGGTAGATGACATAACCTTGCTTGGCCTTGCGTGCCTTGTCCGGCCTGGTGGGCCAGGGTGCAAGGTGCAGAGCTGACAGCTGGCGGTACTGCCAGCAGCACACGCGCAGCAGGAATGGCATGACGTCCGACTGCTTCTTTCTCCATAGCTTCGGGATGTACTTGTAGGCCCCCATGCAGGCGACCTGACCCTGCCTGATGTCTGCCTCAAACCGGAAAGGAAGAGTCTGCCTTCCCACAACTGAATCCCTTCACTTTTGATCATGATCAATCATCTGTCTCAAAGGAAGAACTGCTTTCTTCACTGTCTGTGATTAGTTCTTTACACATTTGCTTTGTATAATACCCTTGAATATTACTCTTTTAAAAAAACATTTTCATACTTTCCCTATTTCCCCAAACATACACATTTCTTTCTATTTTCAAACAACAAAAAAATAAAATCAATATTTCTCTCTTTTTATAACTAGATTTCTCAAAGGACCCATCTGTATTCAATTTCTTTATACTTTACTTCCCTGCAATAAAGGGTAATATTTACAGTAATATATATGTGTGTATATGTATAAGTATATATATATATATATACATGCACATATATGTATATATGTGTGCATATAGATAGATATAGCTATATTATCTAATTTCATTTTTACAATAACCTTGTGAAGAAGATGGAATTATTTACTCCATTTTATAAATGAGCAAATTTCAACTCAAGGAAGTTAAATAACTTGCCCTGTTACAATGTGTCAGAAGTAATGTTTTAATTAAGATAATCTTTTTATTTTATTTTTTTTTTTGGTGAGGCAATTGGGGTTAAGTGACTTGCCCAGGTATACTTGCCCAGTATCTGAGGCCAGATTTGAACTCAGGTCCTCCTGACTCCAGGGCCATTGCTCTACCCATTGTGCCACCTAGCTGCCCCTAATGAAGATATTCTTAATTGTAAGTCCAGAACTCTTTCCAGTATACCATATTTCCTCCATATATTAATTTTCATATATACTGGTCTGATCAAATAACTCACTTCTCTATCTGGCTTCTCTCTACTCCCTCGTTCTACTGAAATTGCTGTCCCACTCACACAAATGAAGTTTACAAAAAAGAGATTATTCAAACAAGAAGAGAATGAAAAGGAAACATCACTTAAATTCTACTTTCATCTGAACTGGCTCAAAGACAAAAGAATATTCATACACACATTCGGGCACTAAATTAATATTATCCAAAAAGGAAGTAAGAAAGGTGGTAAAAGGTAGTTTAGAAAAGAAGGGAGATTTAGAGAGGCAGTGGTCAGAAGCAAAATAGACTCTTGAGAAGGTAATAGGATAATAAAAATGATAAATATAGGCAACTAAGATGGAGGAGATGCAAACTTAGCACTCACAATTGTTAATTGTGCATGTGATAAACACTCCCATAAAATGGAAAAGGATAGCAGAATAGATTTGAAACCAGAATACAACAGATTGTTTACAAGAATCAGCCTTGAAATTGAAAGATGTATATTTCTGTGTATACAGAGTTAAAAAAAAGCTAGAGTTATGTTGCAGCATAAGCAAAAAAATAAAGCAGGGCTAGTAATAATGATCTCAGGAATAGCAAAGGGCAAAAATAGACCTAATTAAAGAGATAAAAAAGGAAACTATGTTTTCCTAAAAGGTAATAGAGGTAATGAATTAATATCAATACAGAATATATATTCACCAAATGGCATAGTAGCAAATTTCTTGAAGAATAAGTTAATTGAGGGGGCATCTAGGTGGCACAGTGGATAGAACATCAGCCCTGGATTTAGGAGAACCTGAGTTCAAATCCAGCCTCAGACAATTGACACTTGCTAGCTGTGTGACCCTGGGCAAGTCACTTAACTCTCATTGCCCTGCAAAAAAAAAAATAAAATTTAAAAAAAAAAAGGAATAAGTTAATTGAGTTATAGGAAGAAATAGGCAGTAAACTAAATTATCACCATTTTAATCAATATTATTCAATTTTATACTAGGAATGCTAGCTATAATATTAAGACAAGAAAATAAATTGAAGGAATAAAAATGGACAATGAGGAAACAAAGCTATCATTCTTGCAGATATGATGGTTTACTTAGAGAACCATAGAAAGTTGCCTTAAAAACTGGTTGAAGGGGCAGCTAGGTGGCGCAGTGGATAGAGCACTGGCCCTGGAGTCAGGAGGACCTAAGTTCAAATCCGGCCTCAGACACTTAACACTTACTAGCTGTGTGACCCTGGGCAAGTCACTTAACCCCAACTGCCTCACTTAAAACAAACAAACAAATTAAAAAAACCCAAAAAAACTGGTTGAAACAATGTATAATTTCTGCAAAGTTGTAGTATAAAAAGACCTACACAAACAATCAGCATGTCTATTTATTACCAAGGAACCCAGGAAGGAGAGATGGAAATCCCATTCAACATAATTACAGAGTCTGAAACATTTGCCAAGATACACTCAAGAACTATATGGTATGGTAAAAATTATTTGTGGTAATGATTAATATTGCGGTTTTTAGCCGACTCATTTGGGAGGGGCTACACCTGGCCAGAAGGTCAGAAGGAGAACTCTCCATAGGCAGTTTTTGAAGGACCTCCCCTTTTGGGAGGAGGAAAGATTGAATGCTCCCTGAAGGGAGGCAGAGGGTCCTTTCGGGGATGCTAGGTGGCTTCCAGACTGCTAGGAGTCTTCTGGAAGGTGCTCTCTTGGACTTCTCCCCTTGATGTCGTGGCACTAGTTCTCTGTCTCAGGCCGCTGTTTTTCCCGGCAGGCGTGGGCAACTGTAGACTGTCCAGGTTTTTGTGGAGTTAATTACGGAAAACCCTATATTCCTTCGAACTAGCTTAATTGGAAACAGTCTGAGGATTGAATAGGTTAAGTTTAGAGTTAAGAGTATTTATCTGTATTTCTATTTTCCTATTTCCTTATCTTTGATTTTTATTAGTTTTATCTTTGTTCTTTAATTGATTCCCAATTAATAAAAATCTGATCCTTTTGTGAATTAAAGCTTAAAGGCTCCTTTCTTATTGGCCTGGGATAAATATCTAAGAGGGCAGTTCAGAGGGGAGGTGGAACCTAAAAGGTCCCTTATATTTCCGGGACCCCAATATTCTGGTGAGTCACCCAAATAACTCTCCGTATATAAAATTTTGGCCCTCACAATGGACACAATTTGAAAATACTCAACACAAATAAAAACTAATCTAAATCACTGGAGAAATAGTAATAATTCATGAGCAATCTGATCCATATAAAATTACAATATAATTCAAATTAATTTCCTTATTCAGCATTATACCAAATCCATCTACCAATTAATTACTTTATAGAGCTAGAAAAAAATAATAAAATTCACCCAGAGAAACAAAAGGCAAAAAATATTAAAATTAATTGTAAAAATTGTAAAAAAAAAAAGGGGGGGGGGCGAGTAATCTCTAAGATCTCAAAGTATGTTTCATCCCAGTAATCATCAAAACAATTTAGTACTGCATAAGAATAGAATAGTTGATCATTGGAACAGATTAAGCTAACAATATATACAGGCAAATTATCATAGTATTCTAATGTTTAATAAACCAAAACATCCTCACTATTGGGGCAAGAACTTGTTCTCTGACAAAAAAATAAAATAAAATAAAAAATAAAAAATAAATTGCCCGGAAACCTGGATAGTATTCTGGCAGAAATTAGGCATAGACCAATATCTTGTAATATATGCCAATATAAACTCAAAATGAGGACTCAATTTAGATACTTAGAAGATTGAGATTGATCCTGTATGATTTTCTTATTGATCCTATTTACAAGTAACCTATTTTGTCCCAAAATTGGTTTTGTCTTGTAATTGCTTAAGTCATTGCTTTTTGTCTCTGAACTTGGTCCAGAATTCAGGGGGCCTGTAATGAGTTAAATTTTTAAATTCCAGCCCTCTTGCCTCAAGGAATTTAACTGACCTTGGAGAATGCCTGTGAACACAAGGGAGTCTGGGCCTTACCCCATCAAGCTGTCCTTCAAGGATTTCTGGTTTGCTCCCTGAAAGTCTAGCCTACTCACACCTGGACTCAGATAATGAGCACTTCTTAGTCTCATGAGAAAAGAAGGTGGGGTGGGTAATTGTTAACTTCCATTGCCAAACTTCCAACCATTTGTGTTATACTCTGCATTTCAGCTTTGTAAAAAATCACTTTGCCCTCAATCCCATGGTATCTCTTACCTTGTTCTGGTCTTCTGTATTCCTCAAAACCTATAAAAAGGGAATTGGATCTTTGTGGGGTTTTTTCTTTGTCTGTTTGTTTTGTTTTTGTGTTTTTTTTTTCCTCAGGGATCCTTTGGGCATAAATGGAGGCCATCCATTGACTTATTTATTGACAGGCAACATGCTTCTGCTAATCTATTATCTTGGTTGGACATTTGTCTCAGTTGATCCCTTTGTTGAATTCTAATTGCAACAACATAAAGGGTGATATCATAAGAAAATTAGTGGAACATGAAAGAAATCATCTGTCAGATCTGTGGGTAAGGGAAAACCATGATCAAACAAGAGATAGAGAGGTTAACTGCTGACAAAGTAGCTAATTTTGATTACATAACATTTTAAAACCTTTTTTCACAAACAAAACTCTTGTAACAAAAATCAGGAGAAGGAAACTAGGGAAAAATCTTTGCAACATGTTTCTCAGATAAAGGTCTCATTTCTAAGATAAAATGGGAACTAAGTTAGATTTACAAAAAATAGGAGCCATTCCCCAATTGGTAAATGATAAAAAAAAAAAAGGATATGAACAGTCCATCTTTAGAGAAAGAAATCAAAGCTATGAATAATCACAGGAAAAAAATGCTCCAGATCACTAATAATTAGAGAAATACACATTAAAAGAAGTAACAAATATCATCTCACATCCATCATATTGGCTAAGATGACAGGAAAGGAAAATGGCAAATGCTTTAGGGTATTTTTGTGAATTAGCCAGCTATTCTGGAGAGCAATTTGGAACTATGCCAAAAAACTATTAAATTATGCATATCTTTTGACCGGGCCAATACCACAATTAGGTGTATAAACCCAGACAGATGAAAGAAAAAAGATACACATATGGACAAAATATTTATAGCAGCTCTTTTTGTGGTGGCAAAGTATTGGAAATTGAAGGGATGCTCATCAATTAGGGAATGGCTAAGCAGGTTTTGGCCTGTGAGTGTGATGGAATATGACTGTACAGTAAGAAATAGTTAAGGTTTCAGAAAAACTTGTTAGGACTTTTATAAACCGATGCAAAATGAAATTAGTAGATCCAGGAGGACAATTTACATGTAACAGCAACATTATAAAGATAATAAACTGTGAAAGACTTAGCACCTCTGATTAATAAAATGATCAACCACAATTCCAAATGACTCAGAAAAATGACCCACCTCGGGATAGCGCTATGATGGGCTCAGTGTATAAATCGAAGCAGGAATTTTTCCTCTTTTATTTTTCATAACATGGCTAATCCATAAATATATTTTGCATGAGTATTCAATTCATTATCTTCTTAATGAGTAAAGGAGGTGGCAGGAAGGGAGAGAATTTGGAAGAAAAAAAATATATATATATATATATATATATATATTTAGGGGCAGCTAGGTGGCGCAGTGGATAGAGCACTGGCCCTGGAGTCAGGAGTACCTGAGTTCAAATCTGACCTCAAACACTTAACACTTACTAGCTGTATGTATATATATTTTTTAAAAAACACCTGCTGTCCTAAAAGTTAGCAATGGATTCTAATCATTAAATCCAATAGTCTTTTCTCAGTTCCTTAACTTTCACTGTTGTGCACACCCTTTTAAAAATACAAAAACAGAAACAAACAAACAAAAAACCTGTTATCAGCTTTCATGGCACTGAAATGGCTTCATTTTCTTTGCTCACTCCAACATAATATCTTTGGCTCAAACATCTTTCTGGTCCCTCTCTCTAAATTTAGATCTTCCTCCAAGTTCTGAATTTGGAGCTAGGATTCAAAGTTTAGGATCCTTAATTCCAAGCATTCTGTTTCTTTCTCTCTCTTCTGTCAAGCAATAGCTGAATAATCTGGTAATGACTCAGGTACTTTAGAACATTTAGCATTATTTGCAAAAATAACGTGGTATAGCCAAAATAAAAAGACAATGAATATTTGAAAACCTTGTTTTGTATCCTAGATCAGCTATGCCTCTCCCTCCTCATCTCCACCTACTCACCTCTCTGGTTTTTTGGGGTTTTTTTGTGGTGCAATGAGGGTTAAGTGACTTGCCTAGGGTCAAGCAGCTAGTAAGTGTCAAATGTCTTAAACCGAATTTGAACTGAGGTCCTCCTGAATCCAGGGCCAGTGCTTTATCCACTGTGCCTCCTAGCTGTCCCTGTATATTTTTGTTGTTGTTGTTGTTGTTGTTTGCAGGGCAATGAAGGCTAAGTGACTGACTTCTGCTTAAACAAGGACTGTACCTTTTTTTTGTATCCCCAGTGCTTAGTACAGTGCCTCCCACATTCTAGTTGCTTAATAAAAGTTTATTGATTGACTGGTTCCTATTTACCATTAATGAGACCTTGAACAAAGCTCACCCCCACACACACTTTTTTTTTCCTTTTTAGGCAATCAGAGTTAAATGACTTCCCCAGGGTCACATAACTAGTAAGTGTCTGAGGCCACATTTAAACTCTGGTCCTTCTGATTCTGGACCAGTGCTCTATCCATTGTGCCACCTAGTTGTCCTACACCTCATTTTTAGATCACATATTTCCCTTATTTAAAAGGAAAGGATTAGGGGCAGCCAGGTGGTGGAGTGGATAGAGCACTGGCCCTAGATTCAAGAGGACCTGAGTTCAAATCTGTCCTCAGACACTTAACACTTACTAGCTATGTGACCCTGGGCAAGTCACTTAACCCTCATTGCCCCGGAAAAAAAAAAAAGGAAAGGATTGGAATAGATCTTAAAGTTGAAAACCATAAAGCAATTTAATGATTACATCTCTCTCTCTCTCTCTCTCTCTCTCTCTCTCTCTCTCTCTATATATATATATATATATATATATATATATATACACACACATATACACATGTACACACATATTATCTAGATGTGTGCATATATAATCTCATTTACCTGTGTGAGAAAGATTTCATGTATCATCACTCTGCCCCTCCCTTGCTCTGTTTTAATACAAGCTAAATTTGCATTATTAGTATCAGATCCCTACAACTTCAAGATTCTGTAAGTTCTAGACTTAATGTCAGAAACACATTCATTTGAATCCTGCCTCAGATACTTACTAGCTGTGTGACCTTGGGCAATTCATTTACCTTACCTGAGCCTCTGAATCCTCATCTATAAATGGAGATTATATAGTACCTATCTGAGATAATCTTTGTGAGAATCAATGAGATAAATTAGTTACAAATTTCGTAAACTTCAAAGATTTTTATAAAAAGGAGGAGGAGGAGGAAGAGAAAGAGGAGGAACACAAAGATCAGGATAATATGTAATAGTTTCAAGCCTAACACTCTTCATATAACAAAATGACTCCCTTTCAGATCAAAATCATTAGATCTCATGTCTAAATTCTCCAACATAATATTAAATCTTAGTTATTTTTTATCTCAACCTTTTTCTTTCCTATTCCCTTGGAAAAGCTAGTCAAATAGAGTACGGAACAACTAATTGGCCTTTTCTTGCTTCTATCTTCTGTCATTTTAAAATTCAAGTTTGCTTGATTAATTCCACATATATTAATATCTGTCTCTTTAAACAGCTTTTCCATATTTACTCTTTTAACATGTTTTGATTTTTTTTTACATATTCAGAATTTAATTTATCATATTTTTCTGTCCTGCTTGGGCTAACTTTCCCTGTTAATTTTCATGGCCATGGGATTCTACCAGTTTCCTAGCACCCTTCAAAATTAGTTCTAGCAGCATTTAGAGTATATTTTAGATTAGACTATGCCAAATTTTGTCTCCTTTCCAATTACAAACTCTAAAATGTTCTTACAAGATTCCAATCATTTTTACTTCAGCAGTTCATACCTGCAGTTTCATCAGCTCCAGAACATGTTTCATAACTTCCTTCACATTTTGAAGGATAAAATAATCATTAAGGAACATAAATAATTTCTCAGTGGATTTGCTCTTCTTAGAAAGCAATTTCTAGCACATCTCCACATAGTTGATGTTTCCACAATGTTAAAACATACCTCCATGGGGCAGCTAGGTGGCACAGTGGATAAAGCACCAGCCCTGGATTCAGGAGGACCTGAGTTCAAATCCAGCCTCAGACACTTAACACTTACTAGCTGTGTGACCCTCGGCAAGTCACTTAACCCCCATTGCCTCTCAAAAAAAAAAAAATACCTCCATGCCAGGATTGAAATGTTTCCTCTATTCCTTATTTTTGCAACTTCTGATGAGGTGGATGGTTAAAAAAATTATTGTTTTGGATTTATCCTTCACCCAAATGTTTATTTTTCTGGTTCTTGAAATTCCTCACATGAGGTTATTTCACTCCTTCAGTATAGAAGTATTATATATGCCATCTTTTCATTAAAACAATTTTTTTTGTTGTTTGTTTTGTGTTATTTTTGAGGATATGAATTATGAAGGCACATTAGTATACTGGAAAAATTTGGAGTAAGGAGAACAAGGTTCAAGCCATAACTCAGATATCTGGTAGTTATGCATGTGCCGTCGTTTCTTCATTCAAAAATGTGGAAAACCATGTATTTCCTAACTATATCACAAGGTTATTATAAGGAAACCACTTAGTTAACTTTATACATTGATATTTTTCTTTTAATTAAAACTATTTTATTTGTTATAATTAGTGATAACTTGTCATCTCATCCCCTACCCCAACAATTGAGAACAAAAGAAAAAATAAAACATTTTACAAACACATATAGTCAATCAAACAAAATTTCACTCTTCCTTAGTTCAAATCTGGCCTCAAATACTTAGTAGCTGTGTGACTCTGAGCAAGTCATTTAACCCTCTTGACTTCATTTCTTAATCTATAAAATGAACTGGAAAAGAAAATGGCAAACCACTCCAGTACTTTGCTAAGAAAATCCCAAATGGGGTTATGAAGAGTGGTACACAACTGAAAACCCCACTCTTAATCTACATTCTCTAATTTTTCTTGCTCCATTTCTATTTCTCTGTTGAATGAAATACATTTCTATGTGCATGTATGTATGTACTTATATTTATGTGTATGTATGTGCATGTATATGTCTATGTATAAGTGTATATATGCATGTGTGTGTGTGTGTGTGTGTGTGTGTGTGTGTGTGTGCATTCTTCCTTCTTTTGACCAGCTGGGTTGAGAACAAGGTTTGAGTGTCAGCTATTATCCCTAACTCCTCCTCTTTGTCTATACATATATGTACTTGTGTACCCTAATTATGTGAGATGATTTTCCCTTCCTGTCCCTTTTCCCTCTTCTTCCCTATAGTGTATTCCTTTTCCCATCTCTTCCCATTCTTTTAAGACAAGCAAGATAGAGCAGAACCACTCCTAGCCTTTATCTAATTTGTCTCCCTCCATGACCCTGGATAATGACAATGTTCAGAGGGGAGACATCTGCCCATCATTAAAGATAAGCAATTAATTCTTGTTTAGGATTTCAATATTGTTCATTCATGTGAACCTTTTTAATGTCTCTCTTCATTCCAGGACTTGAACTTCAAAGTTCCTCTATACCTCTGATCTTTACATCAGCAATATTTGTAAGTCCTCTATTTCTTTAAAGGTTCATTTTCCCCTTGTAACATGATATTCAGTTTTGCTAAACAAGTTGATTTGTACTATAAGCCCATATCCTTTGCTTTCTAGAATATTGTATTCCAAGATTACTGATCTTTTATGGTGGTGACTGCTAAATCATGTGTGAGCCTAACTCTGACTAACTGGTACTTGAATTCTTTCTGGGTACCTGTAGTATTTTTTTCCCCTTTGACTTGGAAAATCTGAAATTTGCTCTTATGTTCCTGTGAGTTTTCCCCTTGGAGGTTCATTTAGGAGGTGACTAATGGATTCTTTCTTTTTCTACTTTGCCCTCTGCTTTTAAGAGGTCTGGATAGTTTTAAGATTTCTGGAAATAGTATGTATATGGTCTTTTTTTTTTTTGGGTGGGGGGAGGTTGCCTAGAACTTCTGAACATAGAAAATTAAATCCAATCAAAAGAATTCAGATGGCCTCCAGGAAAAAAAAAATTAAGACTAAAAACTCTAAGACACTCAATCCAAGAAAAACAAGTTTTACAAGTGATCAGGTGAAAAACCTCCAAATACAAAATAGAAAATTGACATAATATCAGATTATCCTGTACTCACTGGGTAACTGCAGAAGGGAATGTCATAACATGTTCCAAAGAGCAATGAGCCTTAGATGCAGTCCATGGTGATCTACCATGCAAAGTTGAGCTTAATGATAAATGAAAAGAAAAAAAAAAAGATGGCTGTTCAATAATAAAGAGATGTTTGAAACATTCTTTAAAAGAACATAAGACCTGAAATGATAATTTGCTTCTTGAACAGCTCAGACAACAAAAGTACATGAGGGGTGATTGAATGCAGCAGCCAAGGAGAGCAACAGCAACAGAGTGACAGTAAAGTGATTAGTAAGGAACTTCTTTCTAAATATGCATAAAGAAGAAATTGTTGGAAAGTTAAGTGAGCAGAGCCAGGAGAACATTGTATAGAGTAGCAGCAATGTTGTTTTGAATTTTTTTTGTGTGTGTGAGGCAATTGGGGTTAAGTGACTTGCCCAGGATCACACAGCTAGTAAGTGTTAAGTGTCTGAGGTCGTATTTGAACTCAGGTCCTCCTGACTCCAGGGCCGGTGCTCTATTCACTGCACCACCTAGCTGCCCCAACAGCAATGTTGTAAGATGGTTGTAGGATATAAGATGAGTAACAGCTATTCTTAGTAATACAGTGATCTAAGACAAATCCAAAAAAATCCACGATAACAAATACTGTCCACCTCCACAGAAAGAACTGATAGAGTCGGAATGTAGATAGAAGAATACTTTTTTAAGCTTTTTTTTTCTTGAATTTTTTGGTATTTTTTTCCACACCATGACTAATATGAAAATATGTTTTGTATTATTGCATATGTATAATCTAGATCAAATCGTTTGCCTTCTCAATGAGGAGAGAGGGGAAAAAGGGAGAGAATATAGAACTCAAAATTTTTAAAAACAAATGTTAAAATAGTTAACACACATGGAACTGGAAAAAAATTGAATATTTGGAAAAAGAACAACAATGAACCAAACAACGAAACATAAAATAAATATACATAAGGATACAGGAGTGAAGGCCAAAGTCAGATAGAGCTAAAAGGGAAGAGGTGGACTAGGGGCATTATAAATTGAAACCAGGGAAATCCTGTCTACAGGTGAATTAATTTATTATTTTTATAGGGGGAAGATAAGGACCATCTACAATCAATATATTCAGAGGGATTTGGTTCTTGAAAAGACACTCATCCTACCTCAGTTGGGATGGAGGTGGCATAGAGACAACCAGCACCTGAGAACTGGAGGGCATGGATCCAGAAAGAGATTTTGAATCAATTGGGGAAATTCAAATAACTAGGGAGAGGTGATTAGAGATTATGGGATGGGCTGCCTAATAAAAGATGTGGTGGTGGTGGGATCCTACCATAAGCCAGTGCCATCTCTATCACCTGCAGGAATTGGCATTGCTCTGGGAGTAAGTTATAATGGAAAACAGGGATCTGAGAGCTAAGCTCTACAATAAGGTGACACAGAAACTGTCTAGAGGGGGAGAACTCAAAATGGGCTCCTCTGAAATTCTGATTTTTGAGGAATACAGAGAATAGAAAGAGAACAGATAATTATAGGGGTCATGATCCAGATTATGAAGCTCTAAAAAAAGCAGAGAGATAAAATGAAGAGAGTAAAAGAACTGGCTCTGGAAAAGGAAAGAAAAAAAAAGAAAAATTTAAAACTAATGAACAGGAGTAGGTAAATGTGAGGAGAAGTTGGAAATCTGGCTAACTGAGATGGGGGGAAATCTAATAGCTAGATAAAAGTAACAAAGGGGAATGAACTAATAAGCAAAATTCCAAGGTGAAAATGGTAATAAATATGATAGGGATCAGGGTGAGGGGAAGAGAGAAAGTGGGAATATGACTAACTTAAAAAGCTAAGGTGATTTAGAAAGAGTGGACAGAGAGGTAGGAGGAGACCCAGGAAAGTCCAGTGTCACAAAAACCTACAGTGAAGAGAGTATCAAGGAGAAGATGAAGAACATTCTGTTGATTGAGGAATGACTAAATAAGTTGTTACAAATGTATATAATAGAATATTACTGGACTAAAGACCCTATGAATATAGAGAAGCATGGGAAGTCTTTTCAATTAATGCAAAGTGAAGTCAATTGAAACAAGAAAGTAATATATACAGTAATATAATACTAATATAAATGAAAAGTAAAAACAACTGAAACCAAGTGCTGTGCAATTATAATGTACAATCTTGGACCTAAAGTAGAGATTTGAGAGAATCCCTCATCAACTTTTTAAATATATGGTGACTAGGGCTGTGGAAAACTGCATACATTGGGGCAGCTAGATGGAGCAGTGGATAAAGCATGGGCCCTGGATTCAGGAGGACCTGAGTTCAAATCCAGCCTCAGACACCTAACACTAGCTGTGTGACCCCGGGCAAGTCACTTAACCCCAATTGCCTCACCAAAAAAAAAAAAAAAAAAAAAAACTGCATACATTGTCAGATTTTTTTCCAATATGGTGCTTAAATTTGAACTATTTCTTTTTCTTTTTAAAAATTCTTTGTTATAAAGGATAGCTCTTTTAGAGAAACAGAGGGAGGGAATACAATTGGGGAGTGAAGGTGATGTAAGTGACATAGAAATATATCAATAAAATTTGTTTTAAAAATAATGATAACTCATAGAACCATAAATCAAGAGTTGAAAGAGAAATCAAAGATCATTGAAGTCAACTTCCTCATTTTACAGTTTAGAAGATTAAAATCAAGGTCACAGAGGAAGAAAATGTCAGAACCAGGAAAATAATGTATTAAATGACTATCAACATAAATGGTAAGAGTAAAACAAAATAAAACAAACAAGCAAAGATAACAACAACAACAAATTAAAAAAAAAATAACAACAACTAGCTGAATACTTTTTACTTACAATGATCAAGCTTGGTCCCCAGTGAAGAACTGAAAAAATTGACCTGACTCGTTCATTGAAGAGCTGAAGGATTTATGAAGGTCAAATAGTACATATGCTATCAGAAAGAGTCAATGTGTTAGTTTTGTTGAATTAGCTTTTTACTTTGTTTTTTTCCAATCTTTGTCATAAGAGACAGCTCGCTGGATAGGGGAATAGAGAACAACATACTCATAAATCGATGTAATATAAAAACAAAAAGTATCAATATAAAGAGAACATTTCAAAGAGGTTTATATTCAGTTTTACTTCACAGAGAGAATATCAAGGTAGATGATTTTACAGATATTTATGAGGCTAAATGTATTTCCTGGTGTTGATATATAATTCACCTTATTTTCCCATATTTTTATATATTTTTATGTACAACTGAGGTCACAGATTTGATTGTTGTCTGTATTCTTATATATCATTCTCTATGAATTATTGGCTCTCTTAAAAATACTTTTCTTTCTGTGTTACATGCCACTCATCTCGGTAATAACCATTTTATTAGATACTGTCATTGTTACCTTCTAGAGAAATCTTCCATTCACATTTTCATTTCACATGTTTAAATGTGGGTACTTTAGAAAGCTAAATGCACACCACTTGTCCTTGTTATTTAGGGTCTTACCATCAAAGGCAGACACGCTGGGACAAACAGCTGTAAAACCACAGAAGTATGTACAATATAGTTGAAACATTGAATGGTTACAAAACCAGACAGCTGAGCAATCAGGCTTGAATTTAAAAGTAAATTTTAAATCTTGCTGTATTATTTTCTACTGTAAGACATCTGAAAAAAAAATACATTAGAAAGAGCCCTGAGAAGTGCATCCCATTACTGTAAATTCTACTCAGATTGAGATAGGGATTAGCATGAATCAAACCCAAGCCCTCTTCTCTACGTGGAACAGCAAACTTTTTACTGTAGCCTCATTTCCACTAATCTGGGGCTGCACTGTGATCTTTGATCACACCAAGTATTACAGATGGAAAAGTACTATTTTCAAATCCCCAATGTGTTTCTAGCTGTCAATAAAATCCTTTTAAGTGTCAGAAGCAATTGCTCTGGTTTGTACTTATGCTACTAGCCATAGCAGACCCTCTAAAGCAGAATAAAAGAGACATAAATACAGTTCAGAATTATTCAGCCACAGTCACCCTGGCTTTGGAATGTTGAGGGATTCCTTTAGGGAAAGGTGTGACTTGCATTTCTTTGGGGGAGGGAGAAGGCATTGAAGTATAATGTAATGAACCTGGGTAGGGGTCATGAGTTATACTTTGTTTTGTTTTTGAAAGCACCCAGTAAAACACTTACCTTCACACACTTGTAAATTATGCCCTTCATTGCAATATGTTGAGCATTTGAATATTTAGAAGTATTTGAATAGAGCATGCTATTCTGTTTTTCTTATATGTTCCTCATGAATACACACTCCTCCCCATAAATTATATCTGGAGATAGGCCACTATAACTAATGTAATAGACTAGGAGGTAAAATGGAGCACAATTCCCTAAACTCAATAAAATAAGCAATTACTCTTGTTATCTGAATGGCTCTGTCAATGGCAAAGTTGTCTGTGTCATAACAGAATCTAACAAATCCTGTTGCCTTTAAGCATCAAAGGCTCTGGCCTTATTATCTAATCTAAGATGTGCATGTATAATCAGCTTCTCCAACAAATGAAGAAGTGTCTCTGGCAAAATAAAAATGGTGATAAACTATGGCCAAATGATTAATTCACAGAAATTCTCCATCACACAGCAACGACATATGCCCATCTCCTCTGTTATCCCCTCAGAGATTTTCATACTAAACGTATGTGCATATTTTTCATGGCTACTGATATTTGAATTGCAGCCGGCTCCCATGCAGAACATGAAACACTTCAAACTGCATAATGCCAACTAAATTATAAATTCTCCAGTGGCCTGAGGTAGCAATGGCCATAATAATGAGTGTGCTTAAGTGGTTTGTGTAGAAATTTTTCCCCTTTAACTTTCATGCCCTGACTTGCCAGGTTGTGTGAAGTGTTTGTGTGTGTGTGTGTGTGTGTGTGTGTGTGTGTATTTAAGCATGTGCAAGCACATACATGCACAGATATCTTTCTAAGAGATTTGTTTGTGCTTCATAACAAAAATTTGTCTTGGGGAAATAAATCTGTCACTTAAAAAAAGGGGAGCAGAAGATATTGGCAAAAGCATTTAGGGGACCAATGGCCAATTTAGAATTGTAAGTCAAATGGATTAGTCGGTTGTTTGGCATCTGTATATGTCACTCATAACCATACTTTCCTTGCCTTTTAGGTATTAAAACATTTTTGGAAACATATCATGTTGTTGTTTATCATAGGTAATATTCATATACGTAGAAATAACAAAAAATGCCCTGTATTCTGTAGGACTTCATAAAAAATTCTAAATTGTTGTGCTTGTTTTACCTGAAAAAGAAACTAAGCAAAGAGAGTATCAACACAAATCTCTGCTCATTCAATTAAAAAAAAATCCCAATTTCTCTTATTCAGGAGTTTCTTTATCATTTAGGGGAAAAAAATGATTGATTTGAAGACAACTATTTCTCCCAAATAAGGCAAAATGAATCATCGGTTAAGAAGATAATAGGACATATTTAATGATTTTTTTGTTTTTGTTTTTCAGGTAAATATATTGCTGGGAAGAATTCACTTCAAACTCAGAAAAAAAAATAAAATAGGTGAGCAGGGCAATAGAACAACATATTGTAAGTAAGTCATAGCATTTTACTAACAATGAGCTCTGTGCCAGATATAGCAGGGACAGACACCATCAGGACGATGTATGGCTAAAAATGGAGTTGGAGCAGCCAAATAGTAAGAATAAGAAATAATAGACATATATCTGGTTTTTGTTGTGTTGACTGTGAAAGAATAGAGACATATTTTATATTTTACAGATGAGCAAACAGGTTATGAGTGATTGAGATTTGCTGATGATCTTATAAGTATATAAAGCAGAATTCGAATAGAGGTCTGTGATGCCATATTGAGCTTCCTTTTCAGTATTTCATGCTGACTCAGGTAATGAGGAAGTCATATAATGTGATCATTTAAATGAGAATTTCTAATGTTTAATTCCTTGTGGGTGATTTTCTTTATGATAATCAGACATCTTAAATGAGGACAGGATTATAACCAGTAGGTTAGACACCAAAGGTTTACCTTTATGGTCATAACAACTCATGAAGAATATTATGTCCATAAAGAGATTAAGGACCGGGGGCAGCTAGGTGGTGCAGTGGACAAAGCACTGGCCCTGGATTCAGGCAGACCCGAGTTCAAAGCCGGCCTCAGACACTTGACACTTACTAGTTGTGTGACCCTGGTCAAGTCACTTAACCCTCATTGCCCTGCAAAAAAAGGGATTAAGGACCTGTTCTGTGTCACTAGAGAGAATATTAATACCAAAGACTTCACATATTACAATAAAAGTAAAATAACCCACCAGTACTATAGCCCTCAGAACCCTTTTAAATTAGAAAAAAAGAATAATAGTAGTATAGTAAATTGTCTCTGAACTTTTTCAACATGAACTCCCTAAGAAAATAAAATGACATCCATGACAATAACGATAATATTAATAATGGTTTTCATTATGCACCAGTGATAAATCTTAACAAAGCTGGAAACAAATATACTTTTAATATATTAATAGGAAATGACATCATGCTGATTTTTTATTCATGAGACCCTTAGCTTCAAGTTACATAAGAACATATTTAAGATTAGTTTGGGGCAATTATTAAAAAAAACAGACAAACAAAAAACCCTTCATCTTTAAATCTGGATTGGTTAAATTAAGAATAGAAAGGATACTTAAAACTTGGAGTCTTTCAAAATCTACACTTAATCCCAACATCACAAATTCTAACTAATAATTATACAGATGACAAAAACAGTGCTTATGTTTCAAATGTCACTGAATAGGGGATGTGCATACTGTGTTGAAAAGTCTTTTTTGAGTGTGATGAACTCAATTGCTATGTTAAATAAATAAAAGCAGAGTAATTAAAATACTTGGCATTTTCTCTGACTAGCATGAACAATTGCATTTTCCACATTTGGCTGATAATGTAAAAAAATTTCAGGACTGCAACATACATTATATATAATGGCTGTATAATGAAAGGGACCAAAGGAAAGTTGAGTCATTACTTGTATTAAAAACTTGAACCTCATGTCACTTGGATAAATGCAACAAAAAGAAATATAGAAAATAGAATACAGGAAACAAAAATATGCCAGAAACCCTCACCCTCATTCAACAATTGAAAACAAAAATCAAAAAGGTTAAGTGCCCAACAAAAGGCATCAAAACTATGAAAAAATACATTAACAACTTGCCATCAGTTAATTTTTTTTACTACAACAGCTTGGGAAGCAAACATATTACAGGAAAGAGAGAACCCCAAAATTATGAAAAAGAGGAAAATTTCTTGTCACCTATATGGTGGCAACAATTCCAACAAATGAAAAGACATATTTGATCAAATAAGAAACAGAAAGATTATAAACTCAATATAATGCACTGTTAATATAACAAAAAACAGATCAATTAAATCAAGGAAGATGAGTAAAACTTTGGCATATTTGCAACACTGGAAACTTATGAGACTAAGTATGATTCATAAATTTTGGGGCCAAATATTTCATAGTATCACATGAATTTCCTCTCAGATAAAAGCCTAATCCCACTTTCTTAACAGAAATCATAACAAGCCTATTCTAAGATGAGAATGCCGTTATTGCCTCACAATATAGGGCAGTTTTGTTTTTCATGGACTTCACACAAAGCATTCAAATATTGTATCACTTTCCAAACTCTGTAAAGACTTACAAATAAACAATATATTGTCTAAAAAAAATTTAAAAGCATGCCAAAAAATTCTAAATATTGTAAAGATGTATTGAACTTGGTAATCATAGAACATGCTGAATGAAAACACTGTAGTGTTTATGCTACCTTTATAGATTACTTCAAAGCCTTTGACTCAGTTCCTCACAAATAGCTTCACATACATAGGAAATATGCAAAATAGACCCAAATAAAATGATAATGCTGGAGAAGTGATATATAGATGGAAAATCATTACAGCTTCAATAATGTCAAGAACAAATGATATAAAAGATGTCATATTTCATGAGTACAGTGCAAGCCTGTGATAATTCTGCCAAACATTAAAGCCTTCTCTCCTAAGTAGAACTGAATATGGCTCTCAAGTGAAAGGTATTCTCACAAAAACGTACTGATCACTTTGTGTAAATGGACGACATTAGATTATGTGAGAATACTGAAAAGCACATTACCTAGTTTTGTTTCATACTTTCTGTAAAAAATATTATGATCATCTGGGCTCTATACATATAAAATTCTTAATGACTGACAATTAAAAAATGGAGAAGGACAATTTTGAACTTGAATCCACAGGTCAAATAAAAGCAAAGAACAATGTGATAATTACAAATACCACAGGGATTTCTAAGCAAGTTATACTTGTGTTTTTGTCAAGGTACTGCTGTCCTTGCATCAAAACTCAATAGAAAGTCTTTATTTAGAGAAAATAATATATTTACTCTGCCAGTCTTCATGTACAATTTTTGAATAGTACCAAGGGTAATAACACATTTAGAGGGTTTTCAATAAGAAATCTATAAAATATCAATGAAACACAGGTTCCATCACATTAGAGTAGCCATAGAAATATTAACACTTCCTTGACAAAAAGGAGGAATATAGGGCCCTGACCCTGGGAGGCCTGGCTCTGCTGGGTGAACCTTAGCTTTGCCTTTATGGAATCTAGACTTCCACATAATTTCCCAGACATCTCTGTACCCTGCTGCCACACAGACTTTTTAGAGAACTGGTAAAGACCGATGGTACATGCCATTGAATTGATTGATGATAATAGCAATAGTTTGCCTCTAAGAAATGATGCTGAGATCCACTAGTGGAAACAAAAATCCATCCACATGAATTCAACCAGATATAAGCTGATAAAGTTTCAAATGGTTTTGTTATGCAGATTTCTTAATAAAAAAAGACAGTATTTATCATAGCAATATTATACTAGGTCATTGTTACCAGGAGTTATAGAAAAATAATCCCCAGAAAGCCTAGAAATATTTATTGATATGGATTTTGTAAGAAATTATTTCTAAGACTTCATGGTTCAAAAACCTGATGAGAAAGTGAATGCTGTCAATTTCCTTTTCATCTTACCTTTGTTTTCTTTTCCAATAATAATCTGGATTGCAGATGAATTCTGAACCTCTTCAGTGCCCACTAAGGATTAAATACATGAATTCTCTTAGCAGATGGATAGGAGGAATACTAGAAGGGGTGGGTGGCGCTGAGAAAGAAAAGAAGGACATTAGCAAATACATTTTGGGCCAATAGAGAACTAACTGGACAAAAAGAAAGTTTGAATGTCTATTGCAAACTATTTGCAAAAGGATTTACTATCATATCTAAATATTGCAAAATGAATACATCAAATATTTGTAACTCGCTTTGAAGATTTGGAGCCAGAAACTTCTTACACTAAATCATTAGATTCAATGTTGTTTTTCTCAATCATATATGAGACATTTTTGGATGGGTAGCATGACCTAAGCCTATGAGTTCATCAATGTAGAAAAGCAGTATGGAAACCTTCTTCACTGATACAGATTAACAACTCATTAGTAACTTACAGCCTTGGAGGTTAAATTACCTTCACATATTAAGACCACCAGTATGTGTTGAACAGAGGACTTGAACCCAGATTTTCCTAAATGCAAAATCAGATTTATATCCAATATGCCATGTTGTCTCTGAATGCAAAGGAGGCCTAAGCAAAATTGGTTCCAATTTCAGAATAACACACATAGAGCAGTGGATGCCTGAAATCGTATATGAGGAATTTAGATCATATAAAACTTTGGGGAAAAAAAGAGAAAACAAAAGAAAAAATGTCTGTACTCAAGACTTCTCAGCATATTCTCTGTGAGCCAGTAGACCCCTTCTTCACCCCCTACACCCCCCAAAATGAGAAAAGGTAGACTATCAGCAATGGCAAGAAATGTTCTTTAGTCCATTACAGACATCAGTGAAGGTTCTATAGCAGGTAAAATCTGGTATAGAAGAGAAATTAGTGCCTATGAGAACTGGAATCTCCAGACTAAAATTGAAAATCTTTACAATGGTCTAGGAGTATAGAAATAATAGAGCTTAGCACTTAGTAAGCAACAGTTAGATGAAATAGCCACCAGATGGCACACATGGACACAACTCTACTTCCCTCTAACCTTTAACTAGAAAGAATAAAACAATAAGTTTTGCTCACTTTAAAAAAATGCTAAATTCAGATTATGAACCTATAAAATTAAATGTCAGTCTGTCAATAAATTTGTTAAATGCCTACTATTGCTAGACACTGTGCTAAGTGTTGAGGATACAAAAAATGGCAGGGTCCCCACTCTTTAGGAGTTCACAATCTAAAAGGGAAGAAATTTGTCAAACAACTATATAAAACATATGTACAGGACAGACAAGAAATAACATAGAGAAGGCACTAGAATTAAGGGGAATTAGGAAACATTTCCTGTAGAATGGGGGATTTTTACTGGGTTGTGAAGAAAGCCAGGGCAGCCAGAAAGTAGAGCTGAATACAGAGAGCATCCAGCCTTGGGGGACGTCTAGTATCTGGTCCTGAGAGATGGAGGCTCCCCTTCTAATAACAGCAAGTAAGACAGTGTCATTGGATCTAAAAGTACACGGAGGGGTTAAAAGTTTAAAGGTAGGAAGACCAGCAAATTGGAGGGGCAGGCAGTTTGGGCAGGGCTTTGAATGACAGACACATTCTGGAGGTGAAAGAGAGCCAAGGGAGTTTAGTGGAAAGATTACTGAGACCCCAAACAGATGATGCCTATTAGCATTTGCATTATTTTCTTCTTCAGGGCACCTGAACATTATGGCTAAATCATGTTCTGGCCTAAAAATAGAATGTAGTGGCTTCTTGGAGCCTTTGTACTATATCATCTTCCACTGTCCTCCTGTCAGAGGTAGAATGCTGCCACACTGCATTTACACATGTAAATCTTTACAGCAATCTGGAGGGAGGGGGGAGTCAGAATTTCTTATTTTGCTACCCCTGCATCCTGGTTCACTAAGTTCATGGTATTCAGGCATGGTTGTGGTAGTGGAAGAGCACATTAATTTCAATAACACTTTTGTAAAATTCTTGCAATATAATTTTTTTTAAATGATTCTCTTCAACCTCCAATTCTCTTCACTGCTAGTGCTAATAACAGTAATGTCAGAAGGCACAAGGTCCTAGACTTGAAATCAGGACGACTTGGGTTCAAATTCTATATTTGACAGACACTTAGGACATCTCTCTCCTTCCTTACTATTACATCTTAGACAACCTGGCTTTCTTCAAGTATCGGCTGCAATCTCAGATTCTGGAAGAAGCCTTTTCCAGTCCTCTTTAATCTTAGTGCCCCGTCCCTTTACTGACATTATCACCAATTGACCCTGTAGACATTTTGTTTGTATATATTTTCTTGTATGTTGTCTTGCCCAATAAACCATGAAGTTCTTTCTTTCTTTCTTTCTTTCTTTCTTTCTTTCTTTCTTTCTTTCTTTCTTTCTTTCTTTCTTTCTTTCTTTCTTTCTTTCTTTCTTTCTTTCTTTCGGGGCAATCACACAGCTAGTAAGTGTCAAGTGTCTGAGGCCAGATTTGAACTCAGATCCTCCTGAATCTAGGGCCAGTGCTTTATTCACTGTGCCATCTAGCCACCTGTCCATGAAGTTCTTGAGAGCAGGGGTTGGTTTTATTTTTGTTTTGATTTTTTTTGCCTTTCTTTGCATGTTTGGGAAACAGTAGTGGTATTTCTGGGTCAGTGTGTATGTATAGTTTTATAGCCCTTTGGGCATAGTTACAGATTTTTCTATAGAATAGTAGGATTAGTTTACAACTCAACCAACAATGCATTTGTGTACATATTTTCCACATCCCCTTTATCATCTGTCATGTTAGCCAATCTGATCAGTCAATTTCTTAGCCAGTCTCATATTGTTTTGATGATTAGCACTTTGTAATATAGTTTGAAATGTGGTAATGTTAGGCTATCTTCACATTTTCATCTATTGATTCACTTTATATTCTTGACCTTTTGTTCTTCTACATTTGTTGCATTTCATCAAAAGCTTTTCTGCATTTTTATATGATCACATAAATTTTGTTGTTTTTCTTATTTATATGGTTATAAATTATGCTAACACATTTACTAATATTGAGTTAGCCCTGCATGCCCGTTATAAATTCCACTTGGTCATAGTGTATAATCTTTGTTATATATTGCTGCAGTCCCCTTGTTAGCATGCTATTTAAATTTTTTTGCATCAATATTCATTAGGGAAACTGGCCTATAGTTTTCTTTAACTGTTTTTGTTCTCCCTGGTTTGGGGATCAAAACAATATTTATGTCATGGAAATAACTTAGGAGGACTTTATTTTTTCAAATAATTAATTTAACATTAGAATTAATTGGTCTTTAAATGTTTAGTAAAAAAGTCAAAGATTTCCTGCTTGTTTGAGAAGAATAGAATTTTATTTTATTTTTAAATTTTTAAAGTAATAAACATTTTTATTTTTAGTTTTAGGTTTTGATATTTATCCTTTCTTTCCTCCCTCCCCTCCCCTCTCACTGAGGTGGTAAGCAATTAGATATAGGTTATACATGTATGATTATATAAAACATCATATTAGTCATTTTGTATAAGAAAACTTGAATAAAAGAAAAAATGAAAGAAAGTGAAAAATAGCATGCTTCAGTCTGTGTTCAATCAATATCAGTTCTTTCTTTGGAGATGGATACCATGTTTCAGCTTATTCCTTTGGAATTGTCTTGGATCACTGTATTGTTAAGAATAAAGTCTTTCACAGTTCTTCATCAAACAATATTGCTTTCTCTGTGCACAATGTTCTCTTGGTTCTGCTCACTTCATTATATATCAGTTCATACAAGTCTTTCCAGGCCTTTCTGAAATCATCCTGCTTGTCATTTCTTATAACACAATAATATTCAATCATCATCATCATACACCAAAGCCTGTTTCCATTCCCCAATTGATGGGCATTCCTTTGATTTACAATTCTTAGCCACCACAAAATGCTACTATAAATATTTTTGTACAACTAGGTCTTTTTCTCTTTTTGGGAAATGGTTGAAGCTTTTCACAACTCCATCAACAGTGAATTAACACCACAGTTTTCCCACAATCCTTCCAACAAATAATATCTTCCATTCTTTTTATATTTGCCATTTTAATAGGTGTAAGGTAATATCTCAGAGTTGTTTTAATTTGCATTTCTCTGATCAATAGTGATCTAGAGCATTTTTTCATATGACTATAGATAGCTTTGATTTCTTTGCCTGAAAAAAAATAATTTTAGGACAGGATAAAGACACATCTTGCCCTTCATCCTTTCTGTAGTTGTTGGATCTTGCAACAAGGATGCTTTCTGGGAGGACACAGAAGATTAATTTATCCCTATTTTTATTTAATTAGAAAAGACAATCATTTTATCTGCCTGTAAAATCAATCATATGATATTAAATATTAAAAATATCATGATAGGGATATGCCCTATCATCATTTCCATATGAGCTTAATTTTTTTTGTTTTTTGTTTTTTGGGTTTTTTTTGAGTTAACAACAACATTCCCAACATCTGGAATGTTGCATTCAATTCTTTTTTTTTTTTTTTTAATGTATGAGGTATTTTATTTTTTCCATTACATGTAAAGATAGTTCTCAACTTTTGTTTATACATGCTTTACAATTTCAGATTTTTCTCCCTCCCACCCCTCCCTCCCCCCTCCCCTAGACAGCAGGTAATCTGATATAGGTTATATCTATATATCTCTATACATATACATATATATATATATACACACACACACACATATATACACATAATAACATTAATCCTATTTCTGCATTAATCCTGTTACAAGAGAAAGAATCAGAGCAGTGATGCAAAACCTCAAAATAGAAAGAAAGAAAAAAACAACAGCACCCAAAGCAAAAGAAATAATATGGTTCAATCAGCATCTATACTCCACAGTTCTTTCTTTCTTTTTTTTTTCTTGGATTTGGAGATCCTCTTCTATCATGAGTTCCCTGGAACTCTTCTGTACCATTGCATTGGTGAGAAGAATATAGTCCATCACAGTAGGTCAACACTCAATGTTGATGATACTGTGTACAATGTTCTTCTGGTTCTGCTCATCTCACTCATCATCAGCTCACGTAAGACCCTCCAGGTTTCTCTGAACTCTTCCTGCTCATCATTTCTTACAGCACAATAGTATTCCATTGTATTCATATACCACAACTTGTCCAGCCATTCCCCAATTGATGGGCACCCCCTCAACTTCCAATTCCTTGCTACCACATAAAGAGCAGCTATAAATAGTTTTGTACATGTGGGTCCCTTTCCCCCTTCCATGATTTCTTTGGGCAAAAGACCTAAAAGTGGGATTGCTGGGTCAAAGGGTATGCACAGCTTTATCGCCCTTTGGGCATAATTCCAAATTGCTCTCCAGAATGGTTGGATCAGCTCACAGCTCCACCAACAATGCATTAGTGTTCCAATTTTCCCACAGCTTCTCCAACATTTATTATCTTCCTTTTTTGTCATTTTAGCCAATCTAATAGGTGTCAGGTGGTACCTCAGAGTTGTTTTAATTTGCATCTCTCTAATCATTAGAGATTTAGAGCATTTTTTCATATGGGAATAGATAGCTTTGGTTTCTTCATCAGAAAACTGCCTGTTCATATCCTTTGACCATTTCTCAATTGGGGAATGACTTGGATTCTTATAAATTTGATTTAATTCCCTATATATTTTAGAGATGAGGCCTTTATCAGAAGCACGGGCCTCAAAAATTGTTTCCCAGCTTTCTGCCTCCCTTCCAATTTTGGATGCATTGCTTCTGTTTGTACAAAAATTTTTTAATTTAATATAATCAAAATCATCCATTTTGCATTTTATAATATACTCTATCTCTTGTTTGGTCAAAAACTGTTTTCCTTTCCAAAGATCTGATAGGTACACTATTCCTTTCTCTCCTAATTTACCTATGGTATCACCTCTTATGTCTAAATCATGTATCCATTTTGACCTTATTTTAGTATAAGGTGTAAGATGTTGGTCTATGCCTAATTTCTGCCATACTATCTTCCAGTTTTCCCAGCAATTTTTGTCAAACACTGAGTTCCTATTCCAGAAGCTGGAGTCTTTGGGTTTATCAAACACTACATTACTAGTGTCATTTACTACTGCATTTCCTGAGCCTAGCCTATTCCATTGATCTACCACTCTATTTTTTAGCCAGTACCAGATAGTTTTGATGACTGCCGCTTTATAGTAAAGTTCCAGGTTTGGTACCGCTAACCCACCTTCCTGTGAATTTTTTTTCATTATTTCAATGGATATTCTTGATTTTTTGTTTTTCCAGATGAATTTTGTTATTATTTTTTCTAGCTGTATAAAATAATTTTTAGGTAGTCTGATTGGTATGGCACTGAATAAGTAAATTAATTTAGGCAGTATTGTCATTTTTACTATATTAGCTCTGCTTATCCATGAGCAATTGATATCTTTCCAATTATTTAGATCTGATTTGATTTGTGTGAAGAGTGTTTGGTAGTTGTGTTCATAGAGTTCCTGGGTTTGTCTTGGCAAGTAGACTCCCAAGTATTTTATATTATCTACCGTTACTTTAAATGGAATTTCTCTTTCTATCTCTTGCTGCTGGACTTTGTTGGTCATGTATAGAAATGCTGATGATTTATGTGGATTTATTTTATATCCTGCTACTTTGCTAAAGTTGTTAATTGTTTCAAGTAATTTTTGACTTGATTCTTGAGGATTCCTTAAGTATACCATCATATCATCTGCAAAGAGTGATAGTTTTGTTTCCTCCTTGCCTATTCTAATTCCTTTAATTCCCTTCTCTTCTCTGATTGCTAAAGCTAACATTTCTAGAACAATATTAAATAATAGGGGTGATAATGGACATCCCTGTTTCACCCCTGAGCTTATTGGGAAGGCCTCTAATTTATCTCCATTGCATATAATACTTGCTGATGGCTTTAGGTAGATATTGTTTATTATTCTAAGGAAAGCTCCCCCTATTCCTAAACTCTCTAGTGTTTTTATTAGGAATGGGTGCTGTACTTTGTCAAAAGCTTTCTCTGCATCTATTGAGATAATCATATGATTTTGGTTGGTTTTCTTATTGATGTGGTTGATTATGTTAATAGTTTTCCTAATGTTGAACCAGCCCTGCATTCCTGGTATAAATCCCACCTGGTCATAGTGTATTATCCTGGTGATCACTTGCTGTAATCTCCTTGTTAATATCTTATTTAAGATTTTAGCATCAATATTCATTAGGGAGATTGGTCTATAATTTTCTTTCTCTGTTTTTGCTTTGCCTGGTTTTGGTATCACCACCATATTTGTGTCATAAAACGAATTTGGTAGAACTCCTTCTTCACCTATTTTTCCAAATAATTTGTATAATGTTGGAATTAATTGTTCTTTAAATGTTTGGTAAAATTCACCCGTAAACCCATCTGGCCCTGGGGATTTTTTCTTAGGGAGTTCATTAATAGCTTGTTCAATTTCTTTTTCTAATATGGGTTTATTTAAGGATTTTATTTTCTCTTCAGTTAACCTGGGCAGTTTGTATCTTTGTAAATATTCATCCATTTCATTTAGATTGTCAAATTTATTGGCATACAGTTGGGCAAAATATTTCTTAATTATTGCTTTAATTTCCACTTCATTGGTGGTAACATCACCCTTTTCATTTTTGATACTGGTAATTTGGTTTTCTTCTTTCTTTTTTTTAATCAAATTAACCAATATTTTATCTATTTTATTGTTTTTTTCATAAAACCAGCTCTTAGTTTTATTGATTAATTCTATAGTTTTTTTGCTTTCAATCTTATTAATTTCTCCTTTAATTTTCAGGATCTCTAATTTAGTGTCTAATTGGGGATTTCTAATTTGTTCTTTTTCTAACTTTTTAAGTTGCATGGCCAATTCATTAATCTCCTCTTTCTCTTTTTTATTCATGTAAGCATTTAGAGCTATAAATTTTCCCCTAAGCACTGCTTTGGCTGCATCCCATAGATTTTGGTATGTTGTCTCATTATTGTCATTCTCTTGGATAAAGTTATTGATTGTTTCTATGATTTCTTGTTTGGCCCATTCATTCTTTAGAATGAAATTATTTAGTTTCCAATTGATTTTCATTCTACTTTTCCCTGGCTCTTTCTTACATGTAATTTTTATTGCATCATGATCTGAGAAGGATGCATTTACTATTTCTGCCTTTCTACATTTGACTATGATGTTTTTGTGCCCTAATACATGGTCAATTTTTGAAAATGTGCCATGTACTGCTGAGAAAATGGTATATTCCTTTCTATCCCCATTCAATTTTCTCCAGACATCTATCATGTCTAACTTTTCTAGTAATCTATTCACCTCTTTCACTTCTTTCTTATTTATTTTTTGGCTAGATTTATCTAATTCTGAGAGGGGGAGATTCAGATCCCCCACTAGTATAGTATTACTGTCTAATTCCTCTTGTAACTCATTTAACTTCTCTAAGAACTTGGATGCTATACCACTTGGTGCATACATATTCAATATTGATATTACTTCATTATCTATAGTACCTTTAAGTAAGATGTAATTTCCTTCCTTATCTCTTTTAATGAGATCTATTTTTGCCTGTACTTTGTCTGAGATAAGGATTGCTACCCCTGCTGCTCCAGCCTTTTACCTTTACTCTGTGTGTATCTCTCTGCTTCAAATGTGTTTCTTGTAAACAGCATATTGTAGGGTTCTGGTTTTTAATCCACTCTGCAATTCACTTCCGTTTTATAGCAGAGTTCATCCCATTCACATTCAGTTATTATTACTGACTGTCTATTCCCCTCCATTCTATTTACCCCCTTTGTACTTTTCCCCCCTTCTTTCACCCTATTCCTCCTCACCGACGTTTTACTTCTTACCCCTGCCTCCCCCGATCTGCCCTCCCTTTTTATCACCCCCTCTCTTTTCTTTATCCTTTTCTCCCTTGCTTTTGTCCTCCCTTATATATGTCCCCCCTTTCCCTTCCCCTTTTGTTTCCCTAAAGAATGAGTTAAGTTTCTTTATCCCAATGAATGTATATGGTATTCCCTCTTTGAGTCAAATCTAATGAGAATAGGGTTGAAACCATGTTCCCCCCTCCTTTCTTTCCCTCTATTGTAATAGGTTTTTTTCCACCTCTTCATATGATATAATTCATCCCATTCCACCTCCCCTTTCCTCTCCTCCCCATAGACTCCCTTTTTATCCCCTTAATTCTTTTGTATCATCACATCAAAGACAATTTATATTTATACCCTCTATATAAAGTCCTTCTCTCTGCCCAAATACATTTACAGTTCTTAAGAGTTATGAATATTATCTTCCTGTGTAGAGATATAAACAGTTTAACCTAATAGGGTAACTTTTTTTTTCCCCCTCTGTTTACCTTTTTAAACTTCTCTTGAGTCTTGTATGTTGAGATCAAATTTTCTATTCAGTTCTGGTCTTTTCACCAGGAAAGATTGAAAGTCCCCAATGTCATTAAATGTCCATCTTTTCCCCTGAAAGAAAATGCACATTTTTGCTGGGTAATAGATTCTCAGCTGCAATCCAAGCTCCTTTGCTTTCCGGAATATCATATTCCAAGTCTTGCGGTCCTTTAATGTTGAAGCTGCCAGGTCCTGAGCAATCCTGACTGTGGCTCTATGATATTTAAATTGCTTCTTTCTGGCTGCTTGGAGTATTTTCTCCTTCACCTGATAATTCTGGAATTTGACTACAATATTCCTTGGAGTTTTCCTTTTGGGGTCTCTTTCAGGAGGTGATCGGTGGATTCTTTCAATGATGATTTTATCCTCTGATTCTATGATATCAGGGCAGTTCTCCTTAATAATTTCCTGGAATATGGTGTCTAGATTCTTTTTCTGGTCATGGCTTTCAGGCAGTCCAATGATTCTCAAATTGTCTCTCCTCGATCTGTTTTCCAGATCAGTTGTCTTTCCAATGAGGTATTTCACATTTTCTTCTATTTTTTCATTTTTTTTATTCTGCTTGACTGATTCTTGGTGTCTCATGGATTCCTTATCTTCCAACTGTCCCACTTTAATTTTTAAGGCATTGTTTTCTTCAGTGAGATTATGCACCTTTCTTTCCATTTGGCTAAGTGAATTTTTTAAGGTATTGTTTTCTTCAGTGAGATTATGCACCTTTCTTTCCATTTGGCTAAGTGAATTTTTTAAGGTATTGTTTTCTTCAGTGAGATTATGCACCTTTTTTTCCATTTGGCCAAGTGAATTTTTTAAGGTATTGTTTTCTTCAGTGAGATTATGCAGCTTTTTTTCCATTTGGCCAAATGAATTTTTTAAGGCTTTGTTTTCTTCAGCTTCCTTTTCCAAGCTGCTGATTCTTTTTTCATAGTTTCTTTGTTTTGCTTTCATTTCTCTCCCCATTTTTTCTTCTACCTCTTGCAATTGATTTTTAAAATCCTTTTTGAGCTCTTCCAGGAAGGCTTTTTGTTCTTGCGACCAATTCACCTTCCCTTGTGAGGCTTCAGATGTAGCCAATTTGAGGCTATTGTCCTCATCTGAGTTTGTGTTGGCTTCTTCCCTACTGATACAGAAGCTCTCAATGGAGAGGGCTCTTTTTTGCTTCTTACTCATTATTGCAGCCTATTTATTTATTCTTTAAGTTGAGGTCTGCTCTGGGGGCACCAGGGTCCCTGTTTTGGGCTTCTTGTGCAGGGGTATAGGTGCTGTGTGACTGGGCTTTTACTCTGAGGCCTTTATGGTGTGTGGAGATCCCACGCCCTGCACTTCCTGTCTGATTGTGCTCGGCCAGCCAGGCGCCAGACCCCGGCGTCTGATCCTGCCGTTCGTGGCCCTCTTGGCCAGTGCAGGTAGGTTTTTCCACTGTCCTTCTTGGCCACCAGATTTTTGAACCAGGTTCCGGGAGCCTCAGTTGTCCGGCTGTGGCCCGCAGCTCCTGCTGACTTGCCCCGACCCCCGTGGTGCTGGGTTGCTGCCTTGCGCTGGGCCTCCCTTTTGCCCGAGTCAGACCGACCTTTTCCTGAAGTCTTCTAAATTATCTCTGTTTGGAGGACTGTGTCTCTCTGTCTCTTTGCAGGTTCTGTAGTTTCAGAATCCGTCCAGAGGCTTGATTTAATGTTCGTTTTGAGGGAACAGAAAGAGAGCTCAGGCAGCTTGCTGCTTCCTCTCCGCCATCTTGGCTCCGCCTCCCCATATGAGCTTCATTTAAAAATATGAGCACTAGATGAATAATAATAACAAGAATATTGCTAATAGTTGACACAGATATAAACATAGATATAGATTTTACTTTATGGTTTACAAAGTACTTTACAAACTTGTCTTTGATTGTCATGACAAATTTACAAGATAGGCACTGTAATCTTTATTTTACAGATGAGAAAACTGAGACAAAGAGGTTGTGCCTATGATTAGTCATACAGCTAGTAAATAGATGAGATGTGACCAAAGCAGGCATGCTTTTCTGCCTCTTCAGTAAAGTGCCTGGTCCATCATTCCAGGTCATTAGGTCTTGTAACCTTCATGGTTTTGTTACCATTGAGGTTTATATATTAAACATACCCCATAGTTAATGAAATAGGTGAGTGTAAGGCTCTATTTCTCTTCCTTGAAACCAGACTGGCAAACTCCTCAAATTTATAATTCTACTGAAGAAACTAGAATGTGAACTTGAAAATTATTAGAGGAGTTTGCAAAGTATAGGGGGAGTTAGGTGGTACAATGAAAAACGAGTCTGGGTTTGGAGTCAGGAAAACTGTTCAAATCCAGCCTCAGATATTTCCTAAATGAAAAGCCACTTAACTTTTGATTGCCTCAGTTTCCTCATTTGTAAAATGAACTGGAGAATGGAATAGCAAACCATTGCAGTATTTTTGCCAATACAATCCCAAATGGGTTCACAAAGAGTAGAACATGACTGAAAAATGACTGAACAATAACAAATGGCACCTACTTCGGAGGATTGTTATGAAGATCAAGTGATATAGTAACTATAAGAGAATATAATGCCTAGCTTATAGTGAGTATTACATAACTGTTAGTTGCTATTATTGTTGTTATTATTATTGTTGTTACTGGGATACATTTGAAATAATAACAATTTATTCCAAATGAATAGTCAAAAAGGAAATTACAATTTTGTGAAAATGCTAAGGTAGAGGGACCAAATAATATTCTTTAGTTGTTATTGTAGTGCCCAATAGGATGAATATAAAAATAAAATTGAGAGACAAAATATCACTCTGTCTAACCCACAAAATAATTTGACTTACTATGTACTAGCAGTGAAGATCAACAAAATATAATTTTTTTAAAAAGTAATCTCATTTGCAATAACAAAAATCATCAACTATTTGGAAGTTAACCTACCAAGAAATACACATGACCTATGCAATGACAACCATAAAATTACAATGACTAAGACAAAGGAAGGCCTAAATAATTGGAAGAACATTCAGTGTTTATAAGTGAGCTGCATTAATATAGTAAAAATGACAATACACCCAAAATTAATGTACATGTTTACTGCAATACCAATCAAAACACTAAGGTGTTTATTCATTCAATTGAATAAAAGCATAATTAAATGTATAGAAAACAAACAAGCAAGACAATCAAAGGACATTCTGTAAAAAAAAAATAAATGCTGGCAAATGTGGCCTCGTATTCTCATATCTCTGACTATGTGATATCATTCTGCTACTTAATGCTTGCGTGACCTTTGGAAAGTCTTTTAACTACTCAATGTCTATTTCCTCCTTTGTAAAATGTAATTGCACTAGATTACTTCTAGATCTTCTTCATCTCTAGATCAAGAGCTTGAGAAGACCTTCTACCTTCAACATCTCTACTTTCTTTCCTCTCCCTCTCTTAATTCTGCAGTCTGACTTTTGACTTCAATCATTTAGCTAAAACTTGTCTCCAAAGTTTCCAATGATCTCTTAATTGCCAAATCCAATGACCTTTTCTGTCTTCATACTTCTTGATGTCTCTGCAGCCTTTGACAGTCAATCATTCTCTGTTTCTCAATACTTTCTTCTATTTCAGTGTTCATGACACTTCTCAGTCTCCTAAGAAGAAAGAATATCAAGGGGGTAGAAAGTGGTAAATAGTCACAAATGCCTCTGAGAGATCAAGAACATTGAGGATTGAGAAAAAGACATTGGATTTGACAATTACAAGATTACTGTTAACTTTCATTTGTCTTTGGCTCTCCGGTGGCTAGCATTGCAGCTGCCACAAGTTGGCACTTGAGAAAGTCTTGTTGAATGGAACCAATAAATGGATATCCTTTTACGTAAATAACCTTTATTTCCTTCCTGAACTCTTAGAAGGAGAGGCAGCTATCTTCTCCAATTCTAACTCCTCTGATTATAAATCACCCCCTCCTCATTTCTTCTAAGGTTTTTTTTTTAAACGAACCATTTATTTTATCTCATGGATTTTAAATTTTCTGATCTTACAATCTTTTCCTTCTTGGTTTCAATTATGAGTTCAATTCAATGGGCTCGCAGATCTGTGCTTCCTCCTTTGACATTTTTCACAGGATTCCACCCCACGTGCCCAACACTTTCATATACCGTAGATATTTCCATAGTTCTTGCCCCTGGATATTGTACTATAAACGTCATAGTATCAGTCTCTGCTATAGTGACTATAAAGAATTAATCGTTATTTGAGGTTTTTATGCCTCGGATAGCACTCGCCTGGGGCTCCGCAAACTGCACGGTGCTCCACCCACTGGTTGTAACAGTTGCCATGGCGCTGGCACCTCAAGTCATCACCACTCGCCAACGCCTACATAGGCCTGGCAAAATTATAATGATTGGAAGCCTAGTGAGGGCAGTCATGTGACTGTCAGAGCAGCCATCCCATTGGCTGGGCCTGTGTGGGGTGTTTTCTAGGTTTGGGGGAGGAGAATTGCCCAATTAATTCACATAATTTATTATGGTCAAAAGGGGTTGCTTTGTTTCTTTAATATGGACAGAAAACTCTTCTGTCAATCTGGTAATCTCACTTTAAATGGCCCCTTTCCAAAGTTCTTTTACTCTGGTTTCATCTTTTGCTTTATATAACAATATGATTACTCCAATGGTAATGCAAGGAGATACTAGTAGTTCCTAGAGAATGATATATTGAGTATCTAAGAGAGCAGGTTTCTTTTCTTTTCTTTCTAAATTTTTTTGCGGGGCAATGAGGGTTAAGTAACTTGCCCAGGGTCACACAGCTAGTAAGTGTCAAGTGTCTCAGGTCGAATTTGAACTCAGGTTCTCCTGAATCCTGGTGAGTGCTTTATCCACTGCGCCACCTAGCTGCCTCCAGAGCAGGTTTCTAAAAGAAATGAAAGCCCAGGATAGACTTTCAAAAGGCACAGAACAGACAATCCATTGGCAAAAGGAGTGGTGGAGTACATATAGCTAGGAAAGGGTGGAGAAAATCTATATATTGCCTTCTGGCCTTGATTAATCACAGATTGTGTTAGAAGTGCAGCTTTACAAAATAGCTTGGAGAGTGCATACCCAGGGCTGACTTCTATAAGGCACATACTTCATTAGGGACTGGGGATAGAGAAAAACAATTAAGGGTGGGATAAATGCTAATTATATAAGGTGGTTTCTGAAACTGATTAATAACCAAGTGTAAGTACATAACAGGACAGAAACAAACTAGTGGTCAAACTCTTCCATTAGATAAGGAAGCACCAAAAAAAAAAGGAAATCTAAATATATGGTGCACTTAAGTAAATGAATCTGGAAATGTATTGTCTAAATATATTGAGCTATTTGAGAAAAGTACGTGGAGGTATCCTAGGTTTAGAAACAGAGTTTTGGCACACAAAAATTCTAAATAAACTTTAGATTCTTACTTGTTTCTAAGATATTTAAGTCCTTAAACAAAACAAAACAATTTGAAGTGAGAATTTTTATTAAGTGCTTACTTATTGCAAAGAAAGCACAGAGTAAGGAGATGTGGAGACAGAAACAAAATAGAACAATCTGTGGCCACAAGGAACTTAGATTTTTCTGGAGCTATAGCTTGTATACACACACACACACACACACACACACACACACACACACACACACACACACACATACACACACAGAGTTGATCATACAACCTATAATTCAATTGTTTATTGCTTATTTATCATGATATTTAGATTCCTCTGAGTTTATTATTAGATGAAATATACCATCTTAGTTGTGCAAGACAATTATCAGGAGTGTTCTTCCATGTCTTGATGATTTTACATAGCGGTGAGCCTTTATAAGAGACTTTAGAGTATATATTCCTAGAAATGGCATGAATATACACCCTAGCCTGGTATCTCCCAGAGGATGGATTTTGCCAGTGGGAACTTCCACCAAAATAAATTAGTTGGCTAACACTGTCATTTATTATATTAGACTAGTTGAAGAGAATCCATCCCTTTGTGCTTTTTTAGAAAAGGGAGGCTCTAATATTTTCAGGCCTCTTTTTCTTTTTCCTGTTTTCCTCAGAGTTCAACAGAGCTAAGAACAGAGCAAGGCCTTGTCAAGGACAGAAGATTGGAAGTGGGGGTGAGTATATTTTATTTTTTTGGAGGTTTTACTTCTTTATTGAGAAACACTTTTCCAGACTCTGTAAATTGGATGCTTCAAATAAAACCAATTCCCGATAAAACCAAAACAAAAATACTGTCAGAAAAGCTTTTTTTTTTTTTAAAGAGAAAAATTAAATAAAATTAAATGAAACGTTAACAGGGTCCAGGCCACATACAAGGAACCTGCAAATTCTGACCACTGAAAAACTTCTTAGGTTTTAAGAATTGACCTTTCAAATTGATTTTTCCCAAAGAAAAAACATCCAGAATGGCAGCAGCTCTGTCATCTATTCTTCAGTCTGTAGTACCATGAAGAAGTCTTCACGTGTAGAGCGAACATCTAAGAAGGGGCTATTTAACTTCAGAGTATCCAGTTTCTCTGGTCTATGAGGTAGCAGCAACCACTGCCACCTTCTGAACAGCTTCCTTCTTGGCATGATGAACTTGTAATACTGCAACGGCTTCCTCCACCTTTGACCGGAGGGATTCTGGAGACTCCAGCATGTGCAGCAGTTTTGAATTATCAATCTCCAACAGCATCCCTGTGATCTTCTCTGCTAAATGATTGTGCGTGGTTTGAATCAGGGGGAACAAACGCTTTCCTAACATCTGCTTCTGTTCCCCCTGATTCGAACCATGCACAATCATTTAGCAGGGAAGATCACAGGGATGCTGCCAGCATGGACATTGTAAGGGGCTCTTAGCCTTACACATGGACTGCTGGCTGAGGCGCTTGCAAAGGCTGGATGGATCGGTAAGGGCTTCGGACATTTGCAGCATATTTGTATGGAGCAACGGCTCTAGGTGCAGGAGTAGCTACTGAGGGTCTGGGAAACAAATTTGGCATATCAGTAGGTACTCCCACTAGCTGATGTATAGTAAGGAGACTTCGAGAAGCCTGGGCATTACTGCATGGAGTTAGGTGGCGAAGAGTTGGGCGTGGCCCAGACTGGTGAATGGTATTTGGCACTCCTTGGAAGCCTTGAGGTCTCCCACCTTGCTGCCATCGAAGAATAGGTCTCATTTGGGCTATTTAATTAGGTGATTAATAAGGTCTATTTTGAGCCTGAGGCATTGCCTGCATGAAGTACCTTCCAGGAGCTGGCTGAAACTGGTTAATGATTGTCTTGACAGGGAGGGCTCTCATTCTAGCAATATGCTGCATAATACTGATTGGTCAGGTGGGCTTTTCTCTGGTCTTTCTTTTGTGGAAGTGCAACACATAAGGGTTGGAGCCCAGGATGCGCATTCATTTCTATCCCTGCTTTGGTAGCCTCATCAGGGGAAGAGAAGCAAACAAAACCCAAACCCTTTACTTTGCCCCTCCACGAACATCACCTTGGCTCTGGTAATTGATCTAAAAGGAGAAAATTCCTTCCTTAATTTTTCATCATCAGTGGTGTCATCCAGGTTCTTAATATAGAGATTCACTCCCTGGTAGGGCTAATTCTCTCCTGTTTTAGCTGCTCAAATTTCCATTTTAATTTTGTGCCTGGCCTACAAATATCATTCTCCCATTGATGTCTTTCTTTCTTTCTTTTTTTTTTTTTGAGGGGCAATGAAGGTTAAGTGACTTGCCCAGGGTCACACAGCTAGTAAGTATATCAAGTGTCTGAAGCCGGATTTGAACTCAGGTTTTCCTGAATCCAGGGCTGGTGCTTTATCCACTACGCCACGAAACTGCCCTCTATTGATGTCTTTTCCATTCATTTCTTCAACTGCCTTATTGGCAGCGTCATGTTTCTCAAAACTCACAAAACCAAAGTCTTTGGATTTTCCACTATGATCAGTCATCACTTTTACACTAAGAGTTTTACCTTATTTGCTGAAAAGTTCTTCCAATCTTTCGTCATCCCTATCATTGCCAAAGTTTTTGATATAAACATTGGTGAATTCCTTAGCTTTGGCAACCAGTTCTGCTTCCTGTTCTTTCCTTGACTTGAATCTACCAACAAACACTTTGCTGTTGTTGAGAAGCGTGCCGTTCATCTTCTCTATGGCCTATCTGCTGCATCCTGGGTCTCAAAGTGCACAAATGCGTAGCCTTTAGAATCATTCTCATCACACACTACCTTGCAGGACAAGATGTTCCCAAATGCGGAAAAGGTGTCGTAAAGTGCCTTGTTGTCTATGGATTTATCCAGGTTTTTAATGAAAACATTTCCTGTCCCTGCAAACCCGGATGGAGAGCACAGGTCCCGCTGGGCTGAACTTCTCATACAGCATGGCTTCGGTGACATCGGAGTCCAAGTCACTGAAATACAGGGAGGCCATGGGGTAACTGCTGGCAGCAGAGATCATCTCCCCACCCCCAAATACCCCGAGCCGCGCCAGGAGTAACTCTTTCCGAGCGCGGACGGACAGCGGACATGTGAGGGCTGGGCGGCGCGGGGCAAAGGTCTCTCTCGTCCTCTCTGGGCCCCGGAGCTCTCATGCCAAACCCCAGATGCATCGGTAGTAGTCTCTGCGCGCGGCCCAGTCCTGTCTTCTGCTTTCGCATGGAGGGCTTAATTTTTAGGGTTTTTTTTGTTTGCTTGTTTGTTTGGTTTGGTTTGTTTTGGTGGGGGTGGGGGTGGGAGGCCTCAGAGCCAAGGGGCAGGAGCGGGAGAGAGAGAGCCGGGTGAGGATATTAATGATGGTCATGTGCTTTCTTGTCTCTGACCCCCAATAGGAGAGTTTCTTGACACTGTCAAATCCCTGGAACCAACCTCAGAGAGGCATGAGCATACACACACTCTCATTTACATGGTATCTGCCAATGAAAGGGCAGTCATGTGTCCAAATGGTGAGAGAGTTGCTTCTCTAAAATTCCCTAATCTTAGAGCCTCAGAATCTAGCCTTTAACCAAAAGATCTAGATGGAGTGATCCTAGAAAGAATGAAGCAACATGATCTAGTGGGAAACGTGCTGATCATGGAGTCAGGAGGCAGGAGATTGGGGTGGGGGACTAGGAGATATTCCTACTTCCTAACATTTATGAGCTGCATGAAAATTAGCTTATAGTAGTACCTACCTCACAGAATTGTGATGAAGAAAATGCTTTGCAGAACTTAAAACATTTTATATATAGGTAATGCAATTTGTTATTACAATAAGATTATCTTAAATATCTTTAATAAATTCAAGGAAAGAAGATATGTGCAATATCCTGATTATATTGCCAGTGCTTTTAGTATATTAGAGAAACTTCTTTAATATATGAGGGGAGAGAACATAATTTCCAAAGCAAAATTATTATTCAAAGATATTTGTTAGCTGGGATAAGTTAATGAAAGTTCAAACAAAATAAATTAGATCAATGAACCCTATTCAACCACTAATATTTGTTACAGATGAAAATGAAGAGGAAAAGTGAAAAAATTAAGACTCAACAGAATTGTATGTTGATTACAGAATTATATTGTATACACCAGTCTGTGATCTTTATGGCTTTATCTAACCAGGAAGTGCATAATACCAGAATTCATCACCACAATCATCATTTCTTTTTTATATTAGACCCCCCACCCCAAACTCTTATGCTTTACTTCCATGGTCTTCTTTGTATTGAGAATCTCTCTGACAAGAGATGGCTTTTGGTCAAGAGAACTCACGCCTTTAGTGCTAGACAGCCCAGAGATCTGACCTCTTTCCTTTTCCCCTGCTGTCCTCATGCTGGTCCCCCAAACTGTAATTTTTTTGTTGAGCAAGTATTGTAGTTGGGCACCTGGGCCTGCCTTTTTCTGAAACTCAAGGCAAGACTGGAAAATCTAAACTATCATTGATTGGACTCTTCTTGTCTCAGTTGTCAAACATTCTGCTTCAGGGGTAGCTGCTATGGGAGATGTCAGGAGAGAGAAACTTCTTCCCCTCCCCCACTTCCTTCCCCTTGATGAACTTAAGTTACCTCCTAAGGGCTGGCTATCTCAAATGACTCCTTAGATATTCCTTCATGATTTTTTAAAGGCTGCCAAAGTTATGGCTGGTCTTGCCCTTTAATTCCATCAAATAATTTGTTGAAGAACATATTTATTCCTACTAAAGTAGTAACAAACACAAGAAAGTGTAAGCACTCTTTGATACTTCCTTGTTGTCTCTGCTAACTATAACAATTGGAATGACGCCACCTTCTGGAGACTTACTGTAGAAGAGTTCCGCCCATGAAGGAAGGTCTTTGAGGGCAAGACCAGGAGTCTTTTCTTTGGCGTCAGGAAGTGATGTGGGCTAGTGGGAGGAGGAAGGAAGAGACTGGCGCTCGGTCTCACTCTCTTTCCTTTGGGCTCTGGTGGAGAGCGGAGCTAGAAATGTGCTCTCCCTTTAATAGATAGGAATCTAGGCCTTTCTCTCTCTTTACCAAAGTCTTATTCTCCTTAATAAATGCTAAAGATGATTGTACAAGAAATAGTAAATCTATTATGCATACTTACTATTTCTTTTAAATACATGATAAAGTGTATGTATATATGTATGTATGTTTGTATGTAAAATCATTCTACACATACTTCTATTTATCACTTCTTTTTCTGGATGCCAATAAATAGCACCTTCCTTCATAAGATCCTTGTAATTAATTTGGGCATTGTCTATTGCTACTCACTAACTCTCATTCTTTATAGAAGCCTTCTCTTGTAACAAATGAGTATAATTAAGCAAAAAAAATCAAAATATTGATCATATCTGCAAGTGTATGTTTTGATCTATACCTCTTCTCCATCACTTTTCTGCCAGTAAGTTGGGAAGCGTGCTTTTACCATCAGTCTTGGGAAGATGAAATTGGTCAGTGCATGGATTAGAGTCTGGAAGTCTTTCTAAGTTGTTATACTTTACATTATTGTGATCACCTTATAATTAGTTCTCCTCATATTTCTTGTTTCACTCTGTATCAGTTCATTAAAGCATTCCACAGTTTCTCTGAATCTGTCATATTTGCAATTTCTCATGGTGCAACAATATTCCACTACATATACACACATATACTTTATATAGCTATTCTTTGATTGATAAGCACCCATTTATTTTAACCTGGTATCATTCACATGACTCAAGTCATTATGAACATTAAGCAAAGGCACTAACATATTTTCCTTCTTAACAAAATAATTTTTGAACGAGGAATTTGGATAAGGAAGCATTTTTACCCATTAAACAGCTATTACATCTGAAAGATAAACTATTATAATTGACAAACTAGACCTTGTACTGAGAAACATATGATAAGCTTTGAAGATCTTCCATAAAAGAGTTGACAGCACTAGAAGAAATTAAGACTGAGGCAACATTATAGCTATCTTTTTTTTTTTTTTTTTTGGTGAGGCAATTGGTGTTAAGTGACTTGCCCAGGGTCACACTATTAGTAAGTGTTAAGTGTCTGAGGCCGGATTTGAACTCAGGTCCTCCTTAATCCAGGGCCGGTGCTTTATCCAATGCGCCATCTAGCTGCCCCATAACTATCTTTTAATATTTGAAGAAATTCAGGTAAAAGGTTGATGAGACTTATTCAGATTAGTCCCAGAGGATAAAATTAAGAATAATAAATTGAATATGCAGAAAAGCTGATTTCATCTTGAAATAAATCAAAAAATAAAATTCTAAAAATCAGAATTGTACAGAAGTAGAATGGACTGTCTTAGATAATGAGCCCCCTATCACTACAAATATCAAAGCAGAAATTGCATAATAATTTGTTAAACTTGAACTCTTGTGTTTAAGTTGAACTAGGTGACCTCTATATTCCCTTCCAATTATGACATTCTGCTTTTCTATTTCTATACTTCAGTTATCCAGGCAAGGACTTATAAGAATCAGAAATATTGATAATCCCCATTAAAATTCAATGTTTTTTCTAAAGTGCTATATTTTTTTTATTAAAACAACTTCGTAAAAATTAGAAAAATGCAAGTTGGGAAAAGAGATGGTATGTGTCAGATATAAATTGTATTATGTTTGTGACTCTACTATACAGATGTATGCTCTTCATAAACTGCATAAAGATGGATTGACTGTTAAAACTTCGTGGACTTGTTATGACAGCTAATTTCATATTCCCTGACAAAGTATCTGAGCAAAGGTACCAATGTTCATTCATTTTGCTCTGATATAGGTACAATAAATTGGGGACCTATGAAGGACCAATCATAATAGTTGACAAATATTCCTGCTACTGAATAAAACCAATCATAATAGTTGACAAAAATTCCTGCTACTGAAAAAAAAGAAGGTGTTTGTCACTGTGTTGTCTTGCTGGCTATTTACAAAGTTAGTAGGGAGCTCAGGGGCTTGGGTCTCTTTTCAATAATTCTGTAGTTAAAATCTTAAGCACAGCTTCTGTGGCAGTCTACCAGGGGACTCAGCAGAAGCATTCTAAATTAACTTGAATTCAAATGTCACAAGCTCCAGAAAAATGGGAAAGTGACTAACATGCCAATGGGTTAAATAGTCATCTAGCCACAGGACAACCATTTTGCTCCAAGCTTTTTTCTTTGTCTCTCTTTCTACTATAATTTGTCTCTGATTTTAAAAGCAGGGAACAGCTCCTATTGAATACAATAGAATACAGTCTTCCTCAGAAATGCTGGAGGGTATTCTAAACCTTGAAGGTAACACTAGCATCCTCTCAGACTGTGGAAACTGGTTCATTCATTCCAAATGGACAGCTAATTTTCCAAGTGTCGTTCTTAGCAAAGAGTGCCAATTTTGATTTGTAATCTTATTCACAGAGTAGAAAACAGAGACTTCATCTGTGGCTTAAAGCAGATTCAAACATAAAGTCTAAGACAAAAATGAAAAAAAAAGCTAGTCTAGTCACTGATGATTCTATGAGTGGAATGGAATCTTCCAATATACTACATATCATAAAAAGATATTCCCACTGTTAACTGCATGGAATTTCCTATTTATCATTATACAGGGAAACCTTCCTTTCTCTGGGGATATTGTGAACAACCTTGAGAATGAAGGTGTTTTATGAAGCTTAATTCACTACACATTATGTAAAACTGACTGCATTATGTATTAAAAAGCAGGTAGAGATTTTAAAAAAATATTCAGCTTTACAATTGAAATATTCATATCACCTTAAATAGAAGAACAATACTTCTGTTTTCTCCCAGGCTTTTACACAGGAGGATCTTGTCAAGACCTATTGTAGAGCTCCCCATATCTCTTTTAAGATGAAAGATATGTTCAGAAATATTTTAGAACAAACCTTTCCTGCACTGATTGATGTTTGAGATCACATGCTGTGGGCAATAAACTGCAGTTTGCTCAAATTAGTTTACAAGGGTCCTTATTTCAATTCATTAAAAGCACACATGGTAGATGTTAATGATTTTGAGAAAGAATGTGTTCTTCTTGTTATTTTTCCTGTAACCTTCTCTGATTAAATACTAGATCCCCTGGTATTGGAGTGAGGGTAACAAATAAAGATGAATAGACCTAAACAAGAAAATAATTTTACTTCAGATTGCTACTACACACACACACACATCTAGTCCTTTAAAGTGTATAATGTGCTTAAAGCTCTACCAACACAAGGCTACCTACTTCAAATATTAGTGATGGTTTGAAACCATAAAAGCATTAGTCATAATCATGGGATAATAATAAGTCTGATATGGACCTTAGAAATCATGTAATTCAACCTCCTTTTACAAATGAGACTCAAAGAACTTATGTGACCTACCCAAACCACAACTAGTTAGATTCAGAGCCACATTATAACCCATACCTCTTACTCCTAGTATATGCCTCTATCCCACTACCTACTATTCTGATCCCCTTGTAATTTATAAGTACTATCATATGTAAAAATGCTTGATTGACAATGGTGGACACTTAAGCTTCATTTCTAGCAAAAAAAAATAAGGTAGAGGCCTTCCAATCAAGTATTCCTCAGTAGTGTCATTGGTTTCATACTTCATCATTCCCATCACTCAGCGTGGTCAGTTAGTAATTCATGAGGGAAAATGCTCTTGTCTACACTGCAAGCATGTAGTGGCTTTTAAACATCAGCATTTTACCAATATTAAGAGCACAAGCTTATGGTTGTCAACAGTACAAAAATAAAACACATTGTGTCCTACCTGTCTACAGTGCTAAATGACAAAAAGATTAACTCTATGCATGGTCCAAGGTGAGTTGATCTGGTTCTTCTATGTGAGAAGATGATTCAAAGATTGCAGGAATTAGATGGACTGCTTAAGGAGATAGAATCTTATCAAATCACAGGTGGATCAGTATGCAATGGAGATATTTTGATAAAGATGGACATGTAACTATGGCATTATTAGAGTGATTGTTATTGCACCTGTATTCGTATTGTATTGAGCAACAAAATACTCTAGTATATTCTTTTACCAAAGTCCTTTAGTGCCTCATTATGAGGTAGATATAAGCTTAATTCTCAAAGACTTTCTCAGTAGAATTCAGGTACTAACTGCTGAAAAGCTTTCAAGGACAATCCCATTAATGTACTTTGTGCCTACTTAAGGACCCCAAATTAGAGAAATTGGAAAAGGTTCTGGCCACAGAAAGTCATGAAATTATGAGTAAAAGGTCTAATGGGTAAATAGGTTGTGAATTAAATTGTTGGACTGAGTAATCTCATAGAAAAAACAATTCACAGATCCTTTAAATTGTGAAAGAAAATAAAATACAAAAGAAAATAGTAGTTATCAACTAAAAACACCATTTGTAACCTCAGTACATCAATGGTTGAAATCATAATTTAAAATATTTTAATCACAGCTACTCATATAATCACTAAAGTCTTCTTTGTCATCAAAATCTTGTTTGGTACTTCATGTATTAAGATCCACCTCTGTGGCATGCCAGGAGTAGAAGAACGTTATTGGGGCTGTGGAAAGGGGCACAACTTAATACATAATTTTGTGTGTGCATATGTGTGTGTGTGTACATGTGTAAGGGGAAAACCTATAATAGGAGCAAAAGAGAATTATGACTTTTATGATGGGCAAAATACAACATGACCAAAGAAAGTTGAGAATTTAAATGTGTTAAACATGCTTGAGAAATCTGAAGCTTGAAGAGGGGAGAATAATAATTGGTTTTTAAAATAGGGATGGTTTTGGTAAATAATAATAAAAACAAGGGATGTTGGCAATTTTAAATTTTCTCCAACCTCTAAAACTCCTACTGATGGCAAATTCACTTTCTTTCCATCTCTATAACTGACTCTAATGACACTCAAACCTATCTTTTTGTTTTGTTTTGTTTTAGCACTCCAGTTTTAAGCTCTGAACACATAGAGAAGGAGAAAAAACAGAGTGGGGAATTTATGATTGATGAGAATTAAAATAGTGAACTTTAATTTTAGTTTAATGGAGAAGAGAATATGGGAAAAGGCAGGTATGCACTATTAAAGGCAACATGACACAGGGGAAAGTGGATTACTTTTAGAATAAATGGGCACAAGTTCTAGTTCTGCTATTGTATGCACTTTCACAAGTAACAACTTCTCTAGTTCTCAATTTTCTCATATGTAAAACAGTTGGATTGGATGGTCTCTAGGGTCTTTTTCTCCTACAAAACTTTGAAAACGCTTACATTATGTTAATGAGTACTCCAAACTGAGATCAGCGCAATGGAATTGAAAAGGCACTCTTCTGTGCATGATTCTTTTTTTGTTTTGTTTTGTTTTTGGTGGGGCAGTGAGCGTTACGTGACTTGTCCAGAGTCACACAGCTAGTGTCAAGTGTCTGAGGCCGGATTTGAACTCAGGTACTCCTGAATACAGGGCCGGTACTTTATCCACTGTGCCACCTAGCTGCCCCTTCTGTGCATGATTCTTGAGACCAGCATTCTTTTCACAGATGTGATAGAGATACTCATGTGACCTTGGGAAAACCATTTAACTTCTCTATCGCCTTTGGAGTTGGACTTGATTGATTTCAATTAAATTCAGTAAATATTTCTTCATAGCACAGCACTCTGCCAAGTACTGAGGTTAAATGTTTAGATTCTTACTGACACCTCCAATACATATCGAAGCAGAAATTTAAACCATGTGTGTATATACATATATGTGAGTATACATATGCATATAATGACAGCATGACAAGTGGAAAGTCAAATATACCTGTGTTCAAATCACACCACTGAGAAATACTGACTGTGTGACTTCAGCATTCTAGGTAGCACTCTGAAATGATAACTTGTAAAGAAAGATTTGCACTTCCAGGGGGAGTTCCTTAAACTAATGAAATCACAGGTCAATAATCTGTTCTATAGATATAGGTATGTCTTTGTATGTGTTTAGTTTTGTTTTTTAACTAAACCTCTAATTTCATGAGTGCAGAGATCTTCTTGTAAGGTAATATCAATACCTCTATCAATGCATATCAACATTTGTGAAACTCAGTCTTACATTGCTGAGGCACTGAAAGATTTATCACAGATGTCCAAGCGTCCAAGGAAGAACTTGAAATAAAGCTTTTGTGATTCTAATAATAGTTCTCTATCCACTTTGCTATAATGCCTTGCTACTAAATATGAACACAAATTAATAAATATGCATGCATAGGTATGTGCATATACATGCAGATATACCTGTACATGTACACATAGGTATATATGTTTATGTGCATGTATTAGTCAGCTCTGCTATAATATTTATTTTGAAAACACTCATTTGTTCTAAAAGGGCACATTTTGAGCTTACTGAGAATTTTTTCTTTTGCATCTGTGTTTTCTCCCACGATAAACATCAAGATACAGTAAGTTGCATCACATCACAATAACTCAGAAGCTACAACCTTATTTCTGACCCCTACTTCCAAAAATCAAAACAAAACAAACGAACAAACAAAAACTTCAAGACTCTGTCAAGGTAAAATGTCATATTTGTTGTATAAATATGGTCTGGTCCAGTTGGAGCTATGATTGGAGAGCAGGACTGCATCACCTCCATTCCTACATTCAATCCCAACCTCATGCCAAGCTTCACCCCCCTTTTACTCACAGTTCCTGATCAGAGTGGTACCTTACCCAAACCACTGATGCCACTTAACCCTCATTGCCCCACAAAAAATAAAATAAAAAGGAATGGTTTTGGCAAATAATAATAAAAACAAGGAATGTTGACAACTTTAAATTTTCTCCAACTTCTAAAAATCCTAATTGAGTTACTGATGGCAAATTCATTTTCTTTCCATCTCTATAACTGATGCAGCAGGGGCACCTACATGTAGCCTGAGGCCACAATCTGGCCACTATTTTTAAAGTATATTTACATAGTTCTTAACCAATTAACATGTATAAAACTTAGCTACCATTTTATTAGGTTCCTATTTCTAAGTTAAATTGATGAAATTTTTGAGCACTCTATCCCTAATCCATAAATTTTGTGATATTTATTTTAATAATTTTTAAATTTTTTTTAATTTTTAATTTTGCCTATTGATGTGCTTTTGGGGAATGCATATGCCATATTATAGCAGAACTACCTAGCCCTATATATGCATGCATGCATGTGCACAACAGTATAAAATATGTTTATGCATTCACAGTCTATAATATATATTCATATCTGTATAGTACACATATAGTATATGTATATGTGTGTGTATATGTATATACACATACATACATACACACACACACATATATATATATATATATACTTCTAGTGTGTAGTTCGTGTGTATAGCCATCTCTGTGATTTAATGACTATTTCTACAAACAACATAACATATTCAGGGTTGCATTGTCAACATACAAACAAAACCTTTTAGGGAGAGATAGGAGGAGAAATTTGAGTGAGATCTGGTGAAATTTATCAGAATATGGCAAATGGTGTTTCAAAAAATATTTGACACAGCAAGTAGTCTTACTAGAACAATAGCCAATGAACTCTTTTACCACTAAATATAATAGCTTTATCCTACTTGACTTCTTTGACTTTTGAAACTTTGGTTCACTCCTCCCTCCTCTAGACACTTTCCTCACTTAGTCTCTGTGACACTATTCTGTCCAGATTTTTCCTGCTAGCTGCTGGACTGTTCTATCTCAATTTTCTTGGCTGGGTTGTCATCCCTTAACCATGGGTATTGCCTGAGGCTCTCTCCTGGGCTCTTTTCTCTGTCCACATATAATCATCACCTCTATGCAGGTTACTACAAATTCTATATACCTGGTCCTCATTTCTTTCCCAGAACACCAACTGCCATATCAATTTGACACTGGCTTATCTTTCCAAGTGTATATTCTCTCACTCACTGCATAAGCCAAGAAAACTGATCTAATATACCAAACTGATCTCCCTGTTTTTTAATAGATGCACTCCTTCTTACTTCCTGCCTTTTACTACCCTTAGTTTCCTTTGTGACTTTGCTCAGGTACTTCTTTTTGTTTTGGGGGGGGGTGCAATGAGGGTTTAGTGACTTGCCCAGGGTCACACAGCTAGTAAGTGTTAAGTGTCTGAGGTCAAATTTGAACTCAGGTCTTCCTGAATCCAGGGCCAGTGCTTTTCCACTGCGTCACCTAGCTGCCCCCAAGATACTACTTCTTTTTTTTTTTTTTTTTTTAGTGAGGCAATTGGGGTTAAGTGACTTGCCCAGGATCACACAGCTAGTAAGTGTTAAGTGTCTGAGGCCGGATTTGAACCCAGGTACTCCTGACTCCAGGGCCCGTGCTCTATCCACTGCGCCACCTAGCTGCCCCTAGATACTACTTCTTAAAGGAAATCTGTGCTTGTCTCTGAGGTTTTAGTGTTCTTTTCTGAAATCATCCTATTACAAAGTAACCTTTGGGAAGTTAGGTACTTTTCTTCCTTTGCGTTTTTATATTTAACACCTATCAGGGTTCCTTGCACATAGAACTGAAATAAAGGTTTTGCTTGTTTGTTTTTGTTTTTGTTTTAAATACAATGCAATGAGACTGGATTTTGAGTAAAAAAAAGATCTGGGTTAAAATCCCACTTCAGATACTTATTAGTGTATCCATTAAGTATGAGAGTGAGTTATCACAACTATTGCATGCCTCAGTTTCTTTGTATGTAAATGGGGGACAGTGAAATCTATGATCTCTAAAGTGACTTTTAACTATAATTCCATGAACTTGAGCCAGCTTTATTTAACTTAAGTTTCTTTGAGGATGTAAAAACTTGACCCTGTACCATTTAAACACATAAACCTATCTTTGGAAAACCTCTTTAGAGAACTGAGAAAGGGAAAGGAGAGAGTGAAGAAAAGTTTTTCTTTGGCTTCCTGCAGCCTCATTTTTTGTATCTCATTCCTACTGCTTCATGTTGCTCTTCATAGATACCAAATACGTTCATGTTTCTAAAACTCCCACCAACTGAGGAGTCTCATCTTATACCCATATTTTCCAAAGGAATAGGAAGAATCCAAGATTAAGTATCAACAGAACTTAGTTTGAATTCTGCCTCTGAGACTTAAATGAGATACCATAATGTATGTGGTTGTATATTTATATCATATGCAATTGCAACTTACATAATTATATAGCGTATATAAGATATAATATACATTTTACAAATGCTAAACTACTAAATAGATATTAGCCATAATTATTGTTGTTAATTATCACTTACTATCTTATGACCTTGTGTCACAGACCTGCACATATTCTCTATCACACCATTGCTAATTGTCTCACTCCTAGAGTGCTATTGCACTTCCATACCCTACATATTCTTTTTTCCTATATGCAGATTAACTGGATAATAATTTTCTATTCCTATAGACAGAATCTCAATGGAGCATCTCCCTCAAAAAGCAAAATAAATTGTCATTTAGATAAAAATAATCTTATCAAGGCTTTCTCATCCTTAATCGCTAAAAGTGGAATTTCTTCATTATGTCATGGGAGGACTATGGGCCCCAGTCACCCCAACAATTCTCTGGGGGGTTCAAGGAACTTTTTCCTTGAAACCTCAGGGGTTTTCCCTTGAAATCAAGTAGGCCTCTCCTTGAAGACAATCAAGGACACACACACTCACCTAACGGAGATAAGCAGCACAGATTGAACTGAGCATGCTCCAGGACCATCACCCTACATTCCAGTCATTCTAAGCATCTGGATGAGGTAATCCAGGAGAAGACCACCTGGAACCTCCCATCAGCAGACTGCTTAGACCCATCAGGACAAAGTTGACACCCACCACCAGATCTCTCACAAGGGATTCTTCCAACCCCAGCGAAACGCGGGAAGACCACCAGCCCCTCATGCAATAAGAGACTCTTACCCACCCCCCCTAAACCCTATAAAATGGCACCCCACAAGTTAGCCGGGGGGAAAGCGTTTTGTTCTGGCAAAACCTTCCTCCCGGCCGGTTTCTCTTGTACCCCAATAAACCTGTTCTCTTATTCCTAATTAGGTCTTGTGCGAGAGTGTAATTCTGTACAGAGGAATCCTAAGGACCCACTCGCTTTCTCCTATCGGTTTCCCCCCATATCAATTAGAGGTCACCAATATTTAGAACCCATATGCTCAGTGTATCTGGCTAGGTTGTCTCTCTCCTCCCCTAGCCCAAGTACTCACTGTAAACATAATTATAGAATTCCTGAATTGGAATGGAGTTCAATGACCATATTTAAATAAATAATTACTTTCACAACTGAATTATCCAACCTTTGCTTAAAGACTTACAATGAAGAGGAATCCTTTACCTCTTGAGTCAGTCCTTTCCTTTCTTTTTCTTGTTCTTCTAGATATTTTTAATTGATTGAAAGGTTGCTTTTCCCCTTGATTCATTTTATTCCATATTTCCTAAAATTCCCTCTTTATGACTTCTACCAGTTATTCTTACTTCTGGGAACAAACACAAGTCCCATGTCCCATTCCACATAAAAGTCTTCAAAAGTGTTGTCTTGTATCCTTTAACTGTGAGTCTTTTCTTTTCCAAGCAAAATAACCCCAGTTATTTCAGGCAATCATCATATGATAAAATTAAAAGCATTTACCATTCTTGTTGCTGTCTTCTGGACACTGAGCAGAATATTAATGTCATCCCTAAAATGCATTTCCCTTATATAAGCATAATACTTCAGATATGTATCTGATATGAACATATTACTCCAGATATGTGGTTTTTGTTGTTGTTGTTGTTTTTTAGTGAGGCGATTGGGATTAAGTGACTTGCCCAGGGTCACACAGCTAGTAAGTGTTAAGTGTCTGAGGCCGGATTTGAACTCAGGTCCTCCTGACTCTAGGGCCGGTGCTCTATCCACTGTGCCACCTAGCTTCCCCCAGATATGTTTTGATCAGGGCATAATACAGAAAGGCTGTCACCTCCTTTGTATTAGAACTTCTTTCTCTTTTAATCCAGCCTGAGTGCATTAGCTTTATACTTTTAATGACACATTCTAGATTTTTATCAATAGTCCAAATCAATCATGATGATCTAGAGTTTATTGGATTCACCTTTTTCTCTTTTTTGAAAATTAGGGTAAAAATTGTGCTTCCTCAGTTCTACAGCACTTCTGTCATCCATGCTCATCAACTATGGCTCAGCAATCACATATTTTAGTCCTTTCGGTATGAAGGGATGAAGACCATCTCACCCTCATTACCTGAACTCCTTGAAGTCATCTTTGGTTTTGCTACCATCTCCTTACTTATCTCAGAGTCAACTCCCTGTTATCTATTTTTGTTTCATTATTCCCAGTCCAAAGAACATTCTCCAAGAAAAGACTGATAAAAATAAGAATTGAGTTAATTTCCTTATCGCCGTTGTCCACTATCATCATCTTCTCTACCCATGATTAATGATAGTGTCCTTTCTTTGATTTTGTTTTTCAGGGCAATGGGGGTTAAGTGACTTGCCCAGCGTCACACAGCTAGTAAGTATCTGAGACTGGATTCGAACTCAGGTCCTCCTGAATCCAAGACTGGTGCCTTATCCACTGCACCACCTAGCTGCCCCTTGATTTTCTTCTTGAACTCACTCTCCGTGTGTGTGTGTGTGTGTGTGTATGAGTGTGAATCAATCAATACACATCTATTAAACATCTGCTTTGCACCAGAAACTGTGCTAAGCACTAAGAACACAAAAAAGAGTCAAAAGACATTCTTTGCCCTCAAGGAATTTATAAGCTAATGGGGGAGACAACATAAAAAGCAAATACATACAAAAGAAGCTATTTACAGGTATTTATTCATTACTAATCTTAGTTCTTAGTGAATTTTAGCTCTTGCAATGCAGGAGTGGTACATCTGTCATAAACTTTTATGTTCTTTATCTATTACCTGACTTGGTTTAAATTTTCTGTATATTTCTTTTTTAAACAATCTGAATTATTTGACTTCTTAGGGGACCTATTGATCTATTTAATACAACTATCGTGTTTCCTCTTCATCAGACTCAATTGTGGTCATATCTTCAAAATTGTATTCTTTAGAGCTTCCAAATTCTTCTAGAACCAATCTACCCTGTAGAAAATGAAACTATGGAATTCTACCTATATTTCCACTCCCCCTGTTGAAATCCACTATGACATTATGTTGGGTGGTTCAAATTAAGTCTAACTTTCCTTTTCATATGATTTACAAATTCTAAGATAGAATATTTGCTGCCCTCAAAGTGTTCATCAGTTGTACTTAAGTAGTCAATTACTACGTGATTGCTAGATTCAATTACTAAATAGCAGTTTCCCTTTTGAGTTGTTTGACTTTTGGAAGAATTAAAATATTCGTATTATAATACATCATGATGTAACAGTCTGTTTTTGGTGAGAGTGCCAGGAAATGTCTGGATAGTTGAAGTCCATCCATATATTGTCATGATTCTAAACTAGATTTATGATCTGTTCTCTAGACCAGATACATAAAAAAAGTTCTTGACCCATAGAAGATATCTAATAAGTGCTTACTGACTAACTGATTGACATACTGTGGGAAAACCCACAGGCATTTACTGTTAATGTCACATTAACAGCTATTCATCTCAACAACCAGCAGCAGTAAGTTGACCACCACAGTGCTCTTCTCCCACTGACTCTTCATGATATACTATTGTTATCTGTCCTTCATTCTCAAAGAGTACTGTGACATCAGGGTGATGTCATGGCTTGCACTGAATTGGATTTAAGCGAGGGAGGACTGTGCAAGGTCACCAAGTTTACTCTACTACAGAGCTATCTGGGTCCAGTAGCAAGATGTATACATAAGGATGACTGGAGATGACCCCGAATGTTTAAGGCAATTTGGGTTAAGTGACTTACCGAGGGTCACACAGCTAGTGTCTGAGGTGAGATTTTAACTCATATCCTCTTGGCTTCAGGTCCAGTGCTCTATCCACTGAACCACCTAGCTACCTCCTCATAGTATGTATTGAAAGTACCAAGAGCTGCTTCCTCCTGAGATGGTCCAAAACTTTCCTCAGCACCCCCTCCCCTCTGCACCAATAGCCTCAACTATAACTTAGCTCCAAGTGGTACTTCTTCCTTTCTTCTACTTTATTATTTCACTTTTTAAACTCCAGATACATTAGAATTTTTTCTGTGAGTCTTCATATGCATTTTCTCTTTTTTGTTTTCCTCTTAAACCACTTCTTCCATTCTTTCAAGGACGACCCTCTTTCTGGTGTTGTTGTAATTTGTCCTTAGTTCTCAAAGAGGACCATGACATACAGGAGGCAATGTCATGATTTGGAGTGAACTGGATTTAAGTGAGACAGAGCTGTGCAACCTCACCAGTCTTACTCTCTCCTCCAAAGCCATCTGGTTCCAATGGCATGATATACATCAGGATGACTGGAGATGGTCCCAGATGCAGGGGGAGACCTCATCCTTTTGAGCTAACACCTTTCACAGGTCACAGTTTGCCTGAGGCAAACACCTACTCCGAGTTTAAGGCTAGGTAAGAAATAAGACAAAGACCTCCATTTTTGCAAAAAATATGAAAAAGAAGTGATAGGTTCCATTACCTCTTTCACCTTCTCCTCTAGAACAGAGACCAGCTTGTATTTTGTGTGAGCTTTGCAGTGTCATGGTTCTGACAACAATACAAATGTATCCCATTTTCTTCAGTTCACTGAAAAATTCCCCTTGAATTCCATAGCTTCTTTTAAACAAGATCCTCCTTTTTGTTGCCTATTCTTACTAGCAATTCTCTGTTGTCTGTTCCTGTTGGCAGTTCTTGTAGCTAACTCTCATGGGAAACTCTTGTGGCAAACTGCCCATTAACCTCACCTGTTTGCTGAAAGTAGGCTCCGAGATGAGACTTGTTTTACTTAGAGTGAGCCAGCCTTCTGCTGTTCCTATCAAAATTCATTCCTGATGGACAGTTCTCTCATAGCTTCCAAACAGGGATGTAAATAGAACTGATAACAAGGCCATTTCTAATTAGATTAATTACTCACTTCTTTTTTCTACTCCTCTTCTTGCCCCTTAAATCCAATTAATTTCTTGTGCTCTTTTGGCCACTTATTTCTACTCAAAAGGAATTTCCACTTGACTCTTATCTTCGGATCCCAAATTATATGATCCCACTCATTGGAGTTCTTCAAACATAGCCTAGGTAAGCACTTTCTGGGTATGTTATAATGAAGATTCCCTTTGCATGTGCTTGGGACTAGATGGCTCTTTCTGATTCTCAAATTCTACAACTAGTCGTCTATCATGTCTAGATCACATTTCTCAGGAGAATCCTTAAGATCAAGTTCCTGCCAGTTACCACTTGACAAACCCTAATTGAGATAACCACCGTTGGGAACTTTGGAGATTGAAAATGTATGGCATTCAGCACCATGAGATTGCAGCCCTGCTTCCTTGTGGGATGGCTATAGAAATAAGGGATGTAAGGCCATATTAATAATCTTCTCCATAGGATCTTACTTCTCAACCATCATAAAGGGATGCAAAGCAGGCGAGGGATATGAAGTATGTATTTGAATCCCATTAAACTTTAAGGTGGATTGTTTCTTTTATTCTCATTCTCATTTTATACTCTAGTTCCTCTCCCACTGTTGACCTGAAATCTAACCCTCTCATCATTAATTAGAGCTGTCTAATGGGAAAGCCACACATTCTACCAGTGTCTGCCACAATAAGCCTTTCTAATTCCTGATGTATTCCGGTGGGTCACATTTCATTATATCAGGTGGCTTCATAAACTGACTTGACAGGGAGTAGGATGATGTGATTCCTTAACTTCAAAAACAAATTTGGGTAGCTGTAAGTAGATTAGCAACGTGACCCACCCTAAAAATGTGTAGGGATGCCAAGTAATCTCTATTCTCATAAATAGCTAAGCACCTGTGTAACATTGCACATGAAAAGAACCACTTCAAGGTATCAGAGTGAATGTAACAGATATTTCTTTACCATAGAGTCTCATGTCAAGAATGTCAGGAATAAAAAGCAACTATGTCAGAAGACATCCTTCTTTCTATGTAACTAGTAAAAAAAGAACAATGCAACTCCCAGAGCTATGGAAGAATAGGAGACTGCTAATATCAGTTGAGCTTAGAGGATAGAGGACTGTTCTCTGAGTCCTGAGGATCTGGGTTCGATTCCCTCCTATGATACATATAGATTGCAGAACCCTGGACAAATCACCTCACCTCTCATGTTATAAGCAACTCTCTGAAACCAGAGTCAGAACAGTTTGAAGTTAACATTAGGGGAGAGAGTTTCCTCACCTACATGAGTGAACTCAAAGGTTAGAGGGAAATCAATACATACTTTCAACTCTCTTCTTAGCGTAGCTTTATGAGAACCATTAAGAGAAGGGAAATAAGCAGAGAATCCCTCTCATCCCCTCTGGAAACCTGAGGAAAGCTTTCCCCCCTCCCTTACACTCTCTCTTTGAGTTCATATATGTACAGATAATCACTTCCATGTCTCAGTTCTCCAATGCATATGTAGGAAATTCATGCTAATGTGGTGTTCATTTTGTCAATAATGAAGATAAAAATATGATTGATGCCTTTGGTTATTCTGAATTTATAGCAAACTTTAAAAAAATAATCAGAAATAATTTCTAGGAAAAAACTCCACAAGATTTCCCATCCACATAGATATCTACAATAGCTTTCTTCTTAGTAATATATTACACGTATGAGTCAGTAATAACACCTCTAGAACCACCACCACAACAATAATAATTCATATCAATGCATCACTTGAAGGTTTTAATGTTCTTTCACAACAACCCTATGAGATAAGTAATGGAAGTACTATTATTCTCATTTTATTGATGAGGAAACAGAGCTTACTCAGGATCAAACAACAAGTAAATGTCAGCAACAAAACTGAATCTCAGATCTTCAGACTAAGAAAAATGCAGTGCAATTTTAATTTTATTATGGTGCTTCTCAATATGATCAAACAATTAGATAGGTAGGAGCTCTAATAGTTTCTAATAGTATAGCTACTGCTAACTCATAGTCATATTAGCTAGTAAGTGTCTGAGGCAGAAATCTAACCCAAGTCTTCCTAACTTCAAGTCCTATGCTCTATCCACTCTGTATCACTTAGCATGTAGGAACATGTATATGTGAATGCATGTATATGTATGCGTAGATATGCACAAGCATGTGTGTATGCACACATGCACATACAGTACATTGACGATATGTACAGACATGTGTGCATACAAATGTGTATATGCATATGTCTGTCTTATAGGTAAGCAACTAGGTGGGACAGTGCATGTGTATGTATATATACACTTATATGCACATATGTACATCTATGTTTTGAATATGTATTTATACATGCATGCATGCATGCATGCACACTACTCTGTAGCCTAAAGCTGTTCTGAATTGTCACAATATAATAATATTATTAGAGAAGGAAGTCACCTCAGACATCATCTGGTTCAAAGCTTTTTAAACTATGAGTCTCCACCCCATATGTGGTCACATAACTGAATGTGGGGGTTCCAAAAAAATTGGCAGTAACTGTTTGATTTCTATACCTGTTTTTCTACCTGTGTGCCCCAGTTTACATAAAAATTTGTCATGTGAAAAGGGGTCATATATGAAGAAATTTTAAGAAGCCCTGATCTAGTTCATTTTATAGACATTCAAGCTCAGGGAGGGTATCATTTCCCCAAGTTTGAACAACTGTGAACCACCAGAGGCAGGATTTTTATTCAGATGCTTTGGATGCCCCTCAGTGTTCTTTCCTTGTGCCACACTGCTCCTTTTATACTGTTCCCATGCCACCTGAATAAATAAATAAAGTCTTCAGGATCTTTCTTAAAGTGATAGACTAGTTGGGAAAACTATGGTAAGCTAAGCATTATGTTAACTGAAAATCAAAGTGAATGTATTTTAGTTCTTATATATTTTGTTTCCTTCTGTATGTCTTTATCTTTATGTATATATATATACATATATATATAAACATATGTATATGTATGTATGCATATATATGGGTATATAAACATGTGTGTATAGGTATGTATGTGTGCATATACTATGATAAAATAATGGGTTTTGGATTGCCCAGAGGCCCCTGCTCAAAAGGATGGTATTGAAATCGATTGGATTGACTTTGCTGATTAACTCACTTAAAGTTGACTTGATTGAAACCACACTTACCTGAGAGTCTGTTCCCTGTGGGTATGTTCTCTGAATTCTGACCTCTGCATGTTCTGCTCATGGACCGCCCTCAAGTCCAGTGAACCAATGGATTTGGGTGATGCTAGCCAATTAGCTTTGAGCAGTGTGGAAGGACTGCCTCTCCTCTGGACCCAGAGGAAACTTACACACTCAGACAGGCTCTTGGACATGCTCGTGGTGGCTAGATAGGCTTCTTTACTTTCTGAGCCAAGTATTCTCTCTTTACTAATATTTGGTATGCTTTAATAAATGCTTAATGCCCCCAAACTGGTGCTAAAGCTTCTAATTTATAAGTAACAAATATATTAGAAACCCCAGCTAGTTTTCCCTAAACTTGAGACAGAAATAAGGTGACCACATATAATTTTACTCACCACATGACAAACACATACATGGATATATACATGTGTGTATGTGTGTATATATATATGTATACACACAAACATATACAAACGTGTATATAGAAATATATATGTATGTGGTATATGAAGGGCAATAAGCATTATAAAATATGGAAGCAAATGACGTAAATCTGAGTTCTAGTCATAGATCTTCTAGTAATAATTTTTGAGAACTTGTTCACTCTTTTAAAACCCTCAGTTTACTCACATATAAAATGAGGGAATGAGACTATTTCATATGTTCTCCTCTAGATGTAATGTTCTGTTGCATACTCAACATTCATACCCTGGTTCTGGAGTATAAAGATTAAATTAAACAATCACTTATTATCTGGTATGTACCTGATTAAAATCAGTAGTCAACAACTGTATAATCTCACAGTAGCCTAGCACAGCTAATATGAGCTTAACTGTCAGACCAAAGTCATAGGTGGGAAAAAAATTGGGACTATAGCCCAGGTCTCCTGAAGCCAATGGCAGTTCTTTTGCCAGTATTCCATTATAGTACTTGACATTTAAACTGGATTTAATTAAATAAGCATTTACTAAGCACATATTAGGTTCTGAGCAATGAAGTGTGCATGGGGAGAGAAATAAAATTAAGATATAGTTCTGGGCATCATGGAGTTCACTGTCAAGAAAGAATTAAACAGAAGATAAATATCATGATGATCATTGGAAAACCAGCCTATTGTGCATCAAAATGTTAAAATAGGAGAAACATAATTTTCTGAGTCAGGCTGCATGGTTTTGGGTGCGACCTCTGCCATTTACTAACTGTATGACTTTGGGCAATTCACTGAAATTCCCAGTGTCTATTTACTTAGCTTTTAAATAGATATAATGATTGCAATGATTTTAAGATAATACTAAGTGTTGATTGAAAATCCTATAGTGAATACCCAAAGGGCTATAAAACTGTGCATACTCTTTGACCCAGCAAATACTACTAATAGGTCTATAACCTAAAGAAATTAAAAAACAAACAAACAAACAAGGAAAGACCTATATGTACAACATTATTTATTACAACTCTTTCTGGTGGTGCAATCTGGCTTCCAATCTCATCATTCAACTGAAAATATGTTCTCCAAGTAATTAATGAGTTCTTAATTGATTAGAGTAATGGCCCTTTTTCAATCTTGATTTTTCTTTACTCTTCCACTTATAGCCTTTTATACTGTCAATGACCCTCCTTTCCTTGATGCTCCCTTCTCTCTAGGTTTGCAAAACATTATTAAGTCCTGGTTCTCTTCTTATCTAAATACACGTCAGCCTCCTATGCTCGACCTTCATCTGTGTGGTCTACCTCTATACTATTTTACCTGATGGTTCTCATCAGTTACCAGGTATAAAATTATTATTTCTATCTATGTGATTTGTCCAGACCATTCTGGATCTCCGGTCTTACCTCTATAACTGTCTGTTAGAAATCTCAATCTAGATATCCTATATACATCTGAAACTCAACATGTCCAAAATTGAGTTCATTATCTTTTCCCCCAACACCTCTCCTCTTGGTAACTTCTCTGATACTGTCAAGGATACCACTATCTTTCTAGTTACTCAGAATCATGTGCCAGCTGCTATCCTTGACTCCTCATTCTGACTCCCCCGTATTCAATATGTTGCCAACTGTTCCTATCTCCACCTTCATGACCTCTCCCCTTTATGTACCCTCGTCTCTCACTGATGCCAGCTTGGAGCAAGCCTCATTACCTCACTTCTACACTATTGCAATAGCATGTTGCTTGGTCTCCGTCCCTGAAGTCTCTCCTGAGCACTCTAATGTATCTGTCACTCCGTTGACAAATTACTCTTCCTAAAAAACAAAACCCACCATGTCATCCTTCCCTCTCCCCGTTCATTAAACTTCAATGGCTCCTATTACTTCCACAATCAATGATAAAATTCTCTGTTTGATATTTACAGCCTTTTGTAGCCCCCTCATACCTTTCCAGTCTTCAAACACCTTATTTCCCCAGACATACTCTAAATCAAGTGACAGTAGCCCAATTGCTGTTCCTTCAACAGCATCTCTTGACTCTCTTGAAATCAGTCTCCTGACTGAACATTTTCACTGTTCACCATGTATCACTTCTAAACTTGACATGTGGCTTTGGAAACTTCCTTCAAATATTTGTTAAAGTCTCACATTTTACAAGAAATGTTTCCTTATCCCACTTAATGCTAGAGCCTTCTTTGATTTAACTGATTATCTCCAATTTATCCTGTATCTTGCTTGCACATATTTCTTAATACATTGCCTATTCCATTGACAATAGGAGCTGGTTGTGTTGTTGGTTTTTATTTTGTTTTAGTTTGTTGTTGTTGTTGTTGTTGCTTTTACCTTTCTTTGTATCCATAGAACTTTAGCACAGTGTTCAACACAGGGTAGGCATTTAATATATATTGTTTTATTTAACTGGCTGTTATTGTTATCAGCTACCATCAATTCATCTACCAGATGGTCAGATGACTACCAAGTCTTTATGTTTGTAGGCAGTAGAGAAACAAATAGTGGATAGGGAAAGATTGAAGATAAATGGAAGAGTAGAGATAATAAGTGGGGGAAATCTACTGAAATATATGGGATGGAATGAGATCACCAGTGTGGAGAGAGAGGCTTGCTTTTTTAAGGAGAATAGTTATGTCATAATGTAAGACCTAGGTGAAGGAGGAAGGCATCTGAGTGATATAAAGAACAGGAGGAGAGAAGAGGGAGCTCTCATAAAGGGCCTCAAAATTTTTCAATAAAATATAACTCAAATATTATCATTCACTTCACAGGATTATTGTGAACATCAAATGAGATAATATTATAATGTGTTTTTCATAGTGTCTGGCATTTAATAAATGCTTGTGACTGAATGACTTTTTCTTCCTGCATAGAGCTTGTGAAAAAAGTGACCTTTCTATTCTCAGAGAATTTGGGAAAGAGAATGCATTTTAGTAGCCTGAAGATGCCAGACATTGTAAATAACATTAGGTTTATTAAACATTTACTAAATTTTGGAAAAATGCCCTCCTTTGGACCATTTTAGCCTCTTCCAGGTTGTGAATATTTTAAATTCATGAACCTATTCAAAACACTTTTAGATAAGTTTATCTGTTTTCCTAGATGGCTGTCAACTGTTCAATTCATATTCAGCATTTGACCTAAATGAGAGAAGGACTAGGAAAAATAAAATCCAGTTCCAAGTAATGCTTTTCAATAGTAATATCCATGGAAATCTTCTTGTTAAGAATGCTGTGAATATAATGCAAGCAGAAATACTGAGATTATAGATTCTGCCTTTATCTTCCTTATAGAAGAGGAATTCAGAAGAAGGAAAATTCTATTGATACATTCATTACTGTTTTATTTAATTAAAGACCCACTGAATCCCTGTGACAGGGGAAACACTGAGCAATAAATATATGACCTCTTCCCCTCTATACTTGTGGTTACTCCAGATGAAATCATGAAAGAATAAGATCAATTCCTTGAAATTATCCTTAAACCCCTAGGGCACTTGGTTAAAGCCAATAACACTAGAAGTTTCTTCCCTATATGCCTGCAAATCCTTTGCAAAATGTTTGGTCAGCAGACATAATATATTTTACACTCTGATCTTTACAGAAAAGCTAACCCTAATTCTCATTAGAAGGAATGATAAAAGAAAAAAAAACTGCACAATTTTTTTTTAAAGAAGGATTAATGGTACCACAAATTTTTGTGTGCTAATTTTAAATTATTTTAATGTCAATAAACATAGTTTTCGTTTGAAGAATGAACACACACACACACACACCCCAAATAGAATTTTATTTCATTTACAATAGTGTTGATTGAGTTGAAGATGTCATTGAAATAGGAGTGTAGCGAGGTATTTGAACCAAAGTTTAGTTCAGAGTGCCCCCTGATGGTCAGTTTCATGCTGACACTGATAAAACAGCATTCCCTCTCAAAAGTTGTTTGTTGTTGTTTTTTTAATGGGAATCATATTTATATTTAATTTAAAACCATTATTAAACACTAGTCAAATACTTTTACACCTATTGTCTTTGATTATTGACGAACTGATAAACTGTTTTTTTTCATCCATTCCTAAATACTAATAAATTTAGTAGCATGAATAATTCAAATTAACACTGGAAAATAGACCAGAGGGGTGTGTGTGTGTGTGTGTGTGTGTGTGTGTGTGTGTGTGTGTATCAGGATAGACTGAAACCCCAAGAAACAAACTCCAACATTTTGACCCATTAATGGTCAAAAGTGATTTGAAGGCTGTATCTTGGCTTAATGAACAAAATTAGATTCAAAGAAAAGTCCATGAATGATTTGTGTCAGAAAGATAAATGTTTCAAGTAAAATATAACAGAAATAAGTGTGTATATGATATAGGACAATGTATCAGAAGTTTAGAGGTACAGTCCTTTCCGAATTTATATAAAAAGTCTTAAAGGGACTAGAAAATGGAAAAAAAATAGGAATACTATATATGATCTCTGATGTGGAAGTGACCTTAAAAGTTGTATAGTATAATCTATCCCTGATTTCCTGACAAGTTGACACCCATTTAGACATCCAAATATCAATAGTTCACTATTTCAAAAGGAAGCACATTTAAATTTGAGGTTGTGCTAATTTTTAGAAAGATCTAAATCTCCTTCCTACACATTTTCATTGATTAGTCCTACTTCTGATTTTTGGAGCCAACCAAAAAGAAATTTAATGTTTCTTCCACATAACAACCTTGCAAATATTTGAAGGCGGCTATAATTTCCTGCTTTAGAGTGTCTCTTTTTCCAGACTAAACATGTCGAGCCCCTTTAGTCAATTTTTTTTCATGTTGTGATTTCTCATTTCCTCACTATTTTGGTATGTTCTTCCTTATGGACTCCATATTATCAATATTCTTCCTGGGGATAGCTAGGTGGTGCAGTGGATAACACACCAGCCCTGGATTTAGGAGGAACTGAGTTCAAATCCGACTTCAGACACTTGTAACTTACTTACTAGCTGTGTGACCCTGGGCAAGTCACTTAACCCTCATTGCCCCACAAAAATAAAAATAAAAATATTCTTCCTTACCTACATTGCCCAGCATTGGACTGAATAGCCCAGATATAGTTCAAACAAGGCAACATATAGCTGTGCTTCAGCCTCTTTTTCTGTGTAGTATTTCTCTCTAAAGGTAACCCAAGATGCAATCAGTTTTCCCAAGTGCCATATTAAAATAGGGACTCAGATTAATCTTGCAAACCACAACAGCAACATTAACACCAATATTAACAAGTACAACAAGTATGAATTCTTATCTAGACATTTGCCCAATTAACTTCATGTATACATTGGTTTTCTGAACCTAAATGTAAACTTCTCATTTGTTCTTATTAAATTTATTATATTTCCATATTGCATCAGAGGGAGTATAATGGTGCTAAAAGGGTGCAGGAGCCTTTGTAAAATCAAGCAACTTGGGATGACTAAAAGCTCTACATAGTATCCAAAATTGAATCCACACTATGATATATACATTTTGGTTTTCATGTACAAATTAAGTTTATCTCTTTTGAGTGTTCATGAATTTCATTGAAGAGGCTCTATAAGTAACCTATGGCTAGATGTAATTTATTCAGTTTTGAAATATGCAATCATTATTGTAAATAATGCATAAAGATCAGAAAGCAGGACCTTTGTTGATGAGTAACAATATCATCTATGGTTTTACAAAATTCTTTGGTATCTTCACTTGAGATCTTTTGATTTTGAAATTTTGTCATCTTTAGCATAGATTTCTTCTATGAATATATGATATGGTTAAACTGCTTTTCACTTTTTCATCTCTTTACCATTTCTAGTTGCTAATATGATACATTAATGACTAAGGTGACAAATGATATGGTAGTTTCACTGTCCTATGTATCTTTAATAGAAGTGGTAAAGATCTGGTCCATTAAAAAAAGTCCCCTTTCCAGTTTCATCAACAGAGTGCTCTTGAAATAATTGGCTTACATGGGTCTTAGTCCAAGATATCTGCAAGATTATTTCCCATCCCTGCCTCCACCATTCTTCACTATTTCATGAGGTGTTACTGTTCTAAATACATTCTCCTTGATCAATTGCCCATTTGATCAGGGTCAATAGTTTATTTGAATAGGGCATACAAATTGGAAATGTCTTAATTGTTCCAATTGACATGTTCTCATCTTTATCCTTTTGTTTACATGAATTTTGTCCATTAACTAGTACATGCTCTGACTGCATACAAGCATTTATTTCCAAATGACCCCCATAGAAGGAACTGGTCACTTTCTATGTTACAGCTTAATGAGTTTCATTTTTTGTGTGATGTTATTTAATGCTCACAATATCTGGAATCTTCTAAAAAACAGCAACAATAATATCGATAAACCCAAATTTGTTGATGTTGTAAAAGTCCATCTTTTTTTACTAATTTTACTGATACTACTTAGAAATTGATTAATTTAATAGGAATAATTGCAAAATCCAATTCTTTGACTCAATAAGTTCAATTGTATAATTTCAATATATGAAAATAATTATTGGGAAGATGGTACCATAAGTATTATTTTCTTTATATTATTGATGAGGAAAATGAGTCATAAAAAGCTGAAGTGACTTTCCAAGGCTTACAAGGATTGAAAATTTCAGAAGCATAATTGGAAGCCAGTTTTTACTGACTTCTAGTCAAACACTGTAACCAACATACATTCATGATATACAAATGAGGGGCTCGTGGATAGTCCATTGTCTTTTTTGTTTCCCATTCTTGAAGCATAATTTAAAACATTTTTTACCATCTTCTCCTATACCTACCTCTGCATTTAAGTTATTATATTCATTTGGTTTTGAAGAACTTATCAAATTCTTCAGTTGTTTTTGTTTTTACCACCACTTTATCTTTTGCAATAAACATTGACATGTAAGGTATTATCTTCCATGTGGTCTTATTGTTATAAAGACTACAAATTAAAATATTTAGGAATCCCCCAAAACTATATTTCTCATTACTTTGTGATACATGATGTAACCAACAATAATACTTTTATCTGATTCTCCAAGGAGAATCTGTGAACCAGCCTTCCAATTAGCTCTGAGTTTCTAATGTTTTCTGATTTGGTATATTGTATGAATGGCAATAGGATTATGGTTCATTTCCTACAATAATATATTGACTAATTGTTCATTGGAAAAGAGCTGTTATATTCAGAATACCAACAGGGAAATGAATGTCTATAGACAGTATGAAGACTGACTCAGAACCCTCTTCCTCACTTTCCATCTCACTGTGGCTTTGCTGCCTAAGGAGAAGGGAGCCAAGAAGAGCTATTTGGTATCTTGTGGTTTCATAAGTTTTCATGGGAATAGAAGTCATTACCATTATTAACTTCTTACTCCTAATGAACCTCTTCAAATTTAGCTATATTGGGCCTCAGATATCAGACACAGCTTGTCATGAAAACCATACTCAAAGTTTTGCCAGGTTAGGAAGTGATGAAGGCAGAGAGAAAAAAATGAAATGGTGATTACTCTTCAGAACCCACTTCTTGATGATATAGCAGAGTACAATTATCATATCTTATTCTTCAAATTGTTGATATTTCAACTAACTTTACCATGATCCAGCTATATTCTGCATCTTGTACACAAGAATATAATGAGTGACATTTTCAAGTGCTATGCTAATCAATTTATCATAAATATCCATTAAGTACCCCCTGTGTTCCAGAAAATGTTCTAAGTAGAGAAAAAACCACTGTACTTAGTAGTGGGTGTTGGGGAGGAGAGTAGCATGGGGGCATGATGGAGGGATAATTCCAAAGAAGTAAAAAAATAATATAGCTGGGAAATGTGCAACAACTATTCTGAACCTCCTCCTTAAAGAGAGACCCTGGAACCCAAGACACTGCCACACTCCTCTCCCCCGCCCCCCTCCAGTGAAAAAGGATACTAATAAGATGTGATCAATCTTAAATGCATAACAATGTTTTCCAGTAATGAGGTTTCTAGGGAAGGAAGGTATGATGGAGAGTTCCAAAGAAGTCCAACAGCAGTTCATAGCATTTTGTTTTTGGTTTTTGTTTTTGTTTTTTTTTAGTGAGGCAATTGGGGTTAAGTGACTTGCCCAGGGTCACACAGCTAGTAAGTGTTAAGTGTCTGAGGCCAGATTTGAACTCAGGTACTCCTGACTCCAGGGCTGGTGCTCTATCCACTGCGCCACCTAGCTGCCCCCATATCATTTTGGTAAATGAGGGAAATGGGAAAAGCTAAGATATAACTATCGATATCCTTGCTACCAAGAAATCCCCCACCCCACTTCCAATCCATCTGACAGCTTTACTTGAAAGCCATATGTCACCAGGAAACAGAGACCCATACAGACATTGTAACATCTACCCTGCTCACTGTCCTCTTCTTACCATCTTAGACAGCCAGTCTCAGGAACTGGGTTCAGACCTCTAAAGACCATTGTTCACTGAGTTACCACATACTGTCAGTTCTATCTCCATGATGTGATTTGGGATTGTCTAAAGTAACAGGGTGGATAATGAATACCTTTTATGGGGTTAATGCAAATCGAAAAAGAATACAATAACACTTTATTTAAAAAATAAAAATACCTCCTGGATTGATACTGGGATGACTACAAGTAGTTAATAAACTCCATTCTAACAAGTAAAGGAAGCTCTGGCTTTCATAAAGATGTAATTAAAATCAATGAAAGAAGGGCAAAAAAGATGAACAATGAACATAAGACTCAACATGTTAGAATTTCTACTGGAGAACTGCTATAGCACTAAGAAACAATGATATAGATGAGGAATAACAAAAATATATTTTAAAAAGAACTTTAAAAAAATCCAACAATATTCAAAACCCTGATAAATGGAGGCAATACGATATGTATAAAAGCAAGAGAAATCAGTCTTTATATGAAATTACCTATTAACAAACATGAGAATATTTTTATAAGAAAAATATTTTAGTTCAGTGCAAGAAATCCATTCCTCACTAAAGGAGAACTTCATCACTAGCCAGAGACTTTACATGCAACTAATCATAAGAAAGAGCTGTAAAAATATAAATAAGATTATCAAGCAATGGATGAAAATGAGATTACACAAAGTATTTACATAATTATAGGTTCATAAATTAGGAAAAGGAACAGACTTTACTGGAAATCTATGAAGTAGACTATTATCACCTTACTATTACACCTTGGAAAGCTTGCCTAGGAATTAAGTGGGAAAACTCAAAGAAAAAAAGAAAAAACATTGAAGAGATGAAATAAAAAGAAGGAAGAAAATTATTATTATTTGGAATTTGAGTACTATAAATAGAGCTAATTAAAATGACTGTCAAGAAAAAGTCCTAAACTTTATCTGAAACTGAAAATAGGATATTCCCTAGACAATACTCATCTATTATTTGATAAATTAATATAGTATTTAGTGTTATAGTAAATTAGAAACTTGGCATCTCTGTGTATAATTATCCACATCTGAGAAAAATACATGCTTTCTTCCTAAAAATAAATGATTTAATTGATTACGGTGAATGAAATAGGGGAATTTTTTATCAGAAGATAAGAAAAACAATGCAATAGTATATGGTATAAAAAAATTAAATTTGATAAAGTATTTCTGAATGTAAGCATATTAAACTCACTTATATAGAGGAAAAATTCATAATGTATTAGAAATCACATCTAAAGAATAAGGGCAGACATAAATTTTAAAGTTGAGATGATAGAATAAATTCAATTATAGTCCAGTTTATCCCTCCAAGTCCAAAGTTACAAGCATTATATCAAATAAAGCAGAAGTTAAAATAGAAATTGTCAAGAAAGATACATAGGAAAATTATATCACATTCAAAGTCTCACACAGAATTTAGAACTTACTGCATATATAAGCAATATGAAATTAATAATATACTATAACATTCCTCCATCAATACTTGATAAGTTACACAAAATAAGGAAAAATGTATATTTAGATTTGTAAGGAATTGATTGTGATTTGGTGTTTTTATAACCCCATCTTTGCTTTATCATGGTCAGACTGAAAAGATACAAGCTTTAAAAGTCTAAGAGAAGCTGTGTGTACTTTAAGAGATTATGGAACAAGCAACACAAAGAACATTTATTGAGTCATAGTATCAAAACTAAAGTACCTAACCCCCATCTGGAGTTCCCCCACACCCACATGGGCCTGGCCAAATTATAATGGGGACAGCCCTGGGGGTATGTTACACCAATTGGAGACTTGGCCTGGCTATAGAACCACCCTTCCTGTGAGAGAGGGAGGAAGGCAGAGAGAGTATTCTCAGAGAGACACAGGGAGGAAGATCAGGAGAGAGGAGTTGGTGTGTTTTTTGATCTTCGGACCTAATCAGGAGACACTGTAAAGCTGATTCTCCTTAGAACTACAGATTCCTCGTGGTAGTGAGTTTGTGTTCCTTCCAGGGAGGCTGGCTTAGCCAGCCTCGCTGGAAACAAGTTTAGTGTTTGAGTTAGTTTTTGCAAGACCTAAGCTGTTCTGAGTAGCTGAGGAGACAGAGCTTATTTGAGGTACCTAAGGGGCATTTTACCCTTAGAGATTTAGATTCTAACTATCTCTATCCCCTTTCTCATTGTCCCTGGCTTTGTTAATGCCACTTATATTGCAAATTTTGTTACCATTAATAAAACCTGATTTGTTTGTGAAAAAGAAGCTGTTAATCTCTTTTCTTATTAGTCTGGGAGACATAACTGGAAAAGAGGCATTTTGGAGAGGGGGAAACTCTGGACCTAGAGGTCCCCCATTATTTTCTGAACCCCAATATTATGGTGAGCTACCCAATTAGCTCCTCATACTAAGGTTGGCCCTTACAGACTGATGAAAAATTGCTTAAGATAGATATATAAATAAAAATTAATAGGAATGTTAGAGAATGTACGTATCTCTCAAACTTGTATGTTGTTTACAAAATTGGCCATTTTCTTGCATAAATCTTTCATAAATTAATGTAGAAAGGAAAATATTAAACACTTCCATTATAAACCAATTTTTTTAAAGGGCTATAATAAGGTTAACACACCAGTATGCATTCATCTTATCTCATTTCAACATGTATCCTCAATATTGCACAGCAATGTCTTAATTTCTTGATTAACTCTCTATAATGATGATTGCAGTGACTGCTACTCAATCTCCTTTGTTTTACTGGATCCTTGATCCTTTGATATCTGTCCTATAGAACACATTTACTTATTTTAAAATGGTTCACTCATATTTACCACCTTGTGATCTTGAGCAATTTATTTTATTATTCCTGACCTCAGCTTCATAAATAAAATGAGGAGATTTACTAGATGACATTGAAGGTCCTTTCTAGCCCTAAATCTATGATCCTATGAGTGTATCAACTCTACATTACTAAATGAGAGGTCATCTTATTCTATGTTTACTATTCTTTCTGATGCTTAAGAAACACATAAAATTATAATGGAAAACCATAGTTACTGACCTAAACAAATAACTGCTTCAGATAAATGTTACATATAATAAATTGGAATATTCATGCTCTTTGAGCTAGAAATCCCCCTACTTATTCTACAACTCTGGAGGTAATTGTAAGGTAAAAAAGATCTATCTGAAAAAAAATATTCACAGGACCACTATCTATTATGACCAAAAGTAGAAACAATATAGACAAAACAATTCGTGAAATGTTAAACAAATTGGGGGTTATTTACATAATAATATTATAGAATCTTGGAATAATAATATATAATTAGGAATTGCAAATTTGAGGAAAAAATTGGGAAGCATATGAAATGAAAAAAGCAGAAAAATCAATATATTCTAAAGTAAATTAAGGTAACATGATGTAGGAACAAAATTCAGGTTAAATAAAATTTGTGATATCAAGTCTAACCAAAGTTAGAATTTAATAAAAATAACAAGTTAGAATATAAAAATAGAATCTTTATAACTTACCCAGATTACCTAATATGAGAGCACTCTGTATTCCTTGCCATGAGGATGGGGATAGCCTTCTTTGCCTGGGTACATAGCCAGAAAGCATGTATCTTTAAAACTGGCTAGTCTGAGACAGAAGTGCTCTTGCCTATGAGCTCCGTACTGCTCCATCCACAGGTTAAAGATCAAGGTTCACTCACAGTGTGGACTCCATGAAGTGACCCAGGAATGGTGATACCTTCCTCCCTTCCTTCTTTTGTCATAGCACTAAGAAATTAACCTTGGGGGCAGCTAGGGGGCACAGTGGATAAAGCACCACTCCTGGATTCAGGAAGAGCTGAGTTCAAATCCGGCCTCAGACACTTGACACTTACTAGCTGTGTGACTCTGGGCAAGTCACTTAACCCTCATTGCCCAGCAAAAAAAGAAAAAGAAATGAACCTTGGGGTATGTGTTTGTGTTTTATGTTGTCTCCTTCAGTTCTAGATGATGGTGGCAGTGATTCAGGAGTTCAAGGCATTGTAATCTTGGGACCAAGTTTGTTGACAAAACATTGCTAGTCAGACCATTATAGAAGTCCAGAGAAGCCAAAGTGCCTGGGACTCACTGAGTTCCCCCTGGAACTCTAGCCCGAGGTGAGTTTTGGACTTAAAGCTTGAACTATGCTCTATAGGAATGGAGCTTATTTAAGAACTTAATCTCCTTCCCCTCCTCAGACTATGAGGTGTTATGGGGTAAGTAGGTAGATTATGCTACCCATTTATAGCAGAGTAAATTTGTATTTTTGTGGTTATATACCTTTTGAAGTAAATTATTTATTTATTTATCTATTTATTCATTCATTCATTCATCCATTTATTTATTCATTCATTCACTCATTTATTTATCTATTTATCTAGCTAGCTATTATTCATTCATTCATCCATTCATTTATTTACTTATTCACTTATTCATTTATTTATTCATCCATTTATTTCTTTATTTATTTAGCGGGACAATGAGGGTTAAGTGACTTGCCCAGGGTCACACCGCTAGTAAGTGTCAAGTATTTGAGGTCAGATTTGAGCTCAGGTCTTCCTGAATCCAGGGCTGGTGCTTTACCCACTGTGCCACCTAGCTTCCCCCAGCTTTGCAGTAAATATTTCTTGATAAAAGCTAATCTAACTGTTAGTGGTTAATGTTAACTACAATGCAGGGGATGATCTCCCTACACTTGGGAACATAATCAGTAGGAGTTAGAGTCAATGGCAGACAACTTAGAAACTCTAATCCCCCTTAAAGGTACTAGAGAATCCTTGGTAAGGGTTGAAATATAACATACCTAGTTTTCAGGCAGTGAAGGCCAGGCAAGGACAAGCCCTTTTATATAAAATATATCTAACCTAAATATCTAGCCCTAATCTCTGTTTTGAACTTCAGCCCTGTATTTCCAATTTCCTACTATAAATCTTCAACAGAATGCCTCAGTGGCATCTTATATTATCATTATCCAAAAGAGAACTCATTGTCTTTCCTCTAGGAGTGGCTTCTTCTCCAAATCCCCCTCCTACTGGTGAGTGGACCACCACTCATATTCATTTCGTAAGTCATACCTAACTCTTCCCTCTCCCTCAGTTTCAGTATTTTAGTCAACTGCTAAATTTTTTCTACAGCCCTTCCAACATATCTCCATTATCTTTTTCCTTTTCACCATTTTTACAAACAACATACTAATTCAGCTCTTTAACAACTCTTGCCTGCTTCCTAATTAATTTCCCTCCTTCCAGTCTTCCCTCCTCTCCAATGCATCTTCATTATATCTATATATGTGTGTATAATTATAGTATATATTATAAAATTATATATTACATATATTATATATTTAATGTTTTTAATTAAAGGTTTGAGTTCCAAATTTTATCCCTCCTTCCCTCCCTCCCCTCTCCCCTTCCTAAGGTAATAAGCAATCAGATATAGATTATAGTCATTTGGTATAAGAAAATTCAAAGAAAAGAAAATAATAAAAGAAAGAAAGTGAAAAAAAGCATGCTTCAGTCTGTCTTCAGTCAATATCAGTTCTTTCTTTGGAGATGTCTAGTATGCTTCATCATTATTCCTTTGGGATTGTGTTGGTCATTTTATTTCTGAGAATAGTTGTCATTCACAGTTCTTCATTAAACAATATTATTGTCACTGCACAACATTCTTCTGTGTGAGAAAATAATGGGGTTTTGGGTTTGCTCAAGGCCCTAATCCAGAGAGCCTGAACTTTTAAGACTGGCCCAGAGTCAGGCAAGTTTTACCTTGAACTGTGAATGCAGACAATAGAGGTTAAAACCACATCTACCTGAAAGCTTTCCCCCTCAGAGTGTCTGCCCTCCGTACTCTGACATCAGCATGTACTGCACTGGACCACCCTCAAGTACAGTAAACCAATACATTTGAATGATGCTGGCCAATTAGTTTGGAGCAGTGTGGAAGGGCCACCTCTCCTCTAGACCTCAGTAGGCTTCAACTCTGATTCTTGCTCTTCCCCCTGGAACTCAGAGGAGGCACCTATGCTGAGCTCTTGCTCCTTTCTGAGCCCTGTGCTATCTCTTTACTAATATTTAATATGCTTTAATAAATGCTTAATCCCCCAAACTGGTGTTTTAGCCTCTAATTTCTAAGTAGCAATATATCAGAAACCTCAGCTATGTTTCCCTAAAACTTGGGACATAAATAAGGCACCCCATAAATTTTTTAAATAATGTATTTTATTTATTTTTTGTTTTGTGGGGGGGGGCAGTGGGGGTTAAGTGACTTGCCCAGGGTCACACAGCTCGTAAATGTCAAGGGTCCGTGGCCGGATTTGAACTCAGGTCCTTCTGAATCTAGGTCTGGTGCTCCATCCACTGTGCCACCTAGCTTCCCCCACTACATAAATTTTTAATTGCCACACCTGGTGCTGCTCACTTCCCTATCCATCAGTTCATATAAGTCTTTCCAGGCCTTTCTGAAATCAACCTGTTTGTCATTTCTTATAGCATATTCCATTATAATAATACACAACAACTTGTTTAACCATTCCCCAATTGATGAGAGTTCCTTTGATTTCTAATTCTTAGCTACCACAAGAAGAGCTGCTCTAAATATTTTTATAAAAATAGGTCTTTTTTTGGAATGTCTTTGGGATATAAACCAAGAAGTGGTATTACTGCATCAAAGGATATGCACAGTTTTACAGTCCTTTGGGCATAGTTTCAAATTGTTCTTCAAAATGGTCAGATCAGTTCACAACTCTATCAACAGTGGTCCAGTCCATCTTCAATTCAAATGCCAATATAATCCTGCACCAGAGTAATGTCATGTCACTTTCCATGCAAAAATATTTGAGTAGCCATTATTGTAATAGATTTCTTTTCCTAACAATTAAGAATAATTCTAACTTGCTCCCAATTTGCTTTTCCTAATGTATTTATTACTATATTCTTTCATGCATTCTATCATCCAGACTACATATTTTGATTGATTGACACTCAACATAGATAGATAGATACTCAATTCTCTCTCGCTCTCGCTCTCGCTCTCTCTCTCTCTCTCTCGCTCTCACTCTCTCTCCATACACACACAAACACACACACACACACACACACACACACACATGCATATACTGTATCATACTCCAGTTTTGGTTGACTGGAGAAGAGAATGTAAGCTTTTTAAAGCAAGGGACCATGTCATTTTTCCCCTGCCATATTCATAGCACATTGCATGGTTAAGTCAAGGCAAGTCAACAAGCATTTATTAAGTACATGTAAAGTGCCAGGAATTACGCTCAACATTGTTGATACAAAGAAAGGCAAAAACATAGTCCCTGCCCTAAGGGAGCTCACATTCTAATGGGGAAAACAACATGCAAACAATTATATAAAAACAATATATATGTACATGGATACATATGACATATATAGTATAAATAGAGGATAATCTCAGAGGACAGCTTTTACATAAGGAAAATTAATAAATCTGTAATGAACTGAATTTAAAGACAGTGGAAAAAAGAATTAAGATAGAACATAGGAAGGAATACATAGGAGGGTAAAAGATGCCCCTTTAGTTCACATTGCAAGGGCAGAAATTCAAAGTATGAACGCTGGAATTCAGCTAGGAAAGGATTTAAAAAAACAACAACCAAGGATTTGAGCAAGAATAAAGATTCTAAAGAACACAGTCATCAAAATTTTCAGTGACCACTGTGAAAAGTGATGATCATCACTATTCTTCCAGTCACACAAGATTACAACAGAGATGTTGAAGTTTCTCCATTGCTCACTATTTCTTCCTGTACATATCTAACATGTCATTCAATAAGCATTCATTAAGCACCTACTTATTATGTACCAGTCGTGTTGCTAAACAAATGCAAGTCCTGTGAATTTTATCTTAAAATACTTTACACATTTATTCTTCTCTTTATTGACTCATCTACTATCCAACCACAGAACATCAACTCTTGACTGAACTATTTCAATAGCATCCTAATTGCTCTCCCTTCCAAAAATAGGCCCCCTATCAAATTCATGGTCCAATTAGCTGCCGAAATGCTATTCCTAATGGACAAATTTCAAGCTATTCCTCTACTGTTTATTAGATCTATATAACTTGTTATTAAATATAGGATCAAATATAAAATTGTTTGTTTTACATTTAAAGGCTTTCATAGTTTGGTTCTTGCCAAAATTTCTAGATTGATTATACATTACTCTCCTTTATACACTTGGTAGTCTCGTGAATTTGTCCTTTTTGTTTCTCATCCTGGAGATCCCATCTCCTGTCTCCATGCCTTTTCTTAGGCTGTCGCTCATGTTTGGAATGCAATTCTTCCTCACCTCTTAGAATTCTGAGTTCCCTGTAAAGCTCAGCTCAAATGCCACCTTCTATGTGAAGCTCTTCTCCCCAAATAATAGAGATAACAACATCAACAATTTTCACATATGACTCTGCAAGGCATTTTCAGATATTAACTCCTTAAATACTTATAATAACCTCATGATATGTGTGCTATTATTATATCCATTATTCAAATGAAGGAACTGAAGGCTAAGAGAGGTTAAGTGACATGCCCAGAAAAACACAACTAATCAGTGTCTGAGGCAGGATTTAAATTCAGGTCTTTTTGAAATTTAATTCTATCTATCATGCCAATGCTGCATAATTTTTATCTATTTTACATATAATTGTGTAGGGAGGCTGAATTTTCTTACAAGGTCCATTCTGTAGGCTAGAGGGTTTGCTCATAGCTCCCTTGAAAACTTCTGGTCACTCCAAGGATAAGGTGAATCATTGCTTATTCCTTTGAGGGTGATGAGTTTCCTTACTGGAGCCACAGTGTGGTCCAATGCTGAAAGGACTTTTTGACACTTTAGAATCCTTTAGTCATATCTCTGCCATCTGGGAACAGAAATTGAATGATATATATATGATAAGAGAAAGGATTTCTAGTTGATAGACCTGTTTGGATAGAATTTTCTAGGTAATAAGAGTTGGTTTCAACTAGGGATAGAGAAGGTATGACATTCTTATCCAGTCATAATTTTGGCAGGGACTCCTAAGATGAAGTGCAAACTCAATTAGTCAAGTTCATATTTTAGCTCTGTCTTTCTTGGCTCTCTCCTACGTTTAGCATTAACCTTGTGAATATAAGAAATTGAATGGCTTACAAATGGTATAGAGAAACAATACTATCAACTAGAATGACTACAGCAACAGCAGCAATAGAAGAAGGAAGAACTCAATGCCAATGGACAAGTCAGCTTCAAAGAATATCCTTCTTGGTGTCTTGTTTGACTGGCTTCAGTGTAAGTGAGATTTAAACTAGCTAAAAACTAGTCTTGCAAAAACTGTTTGTGTCCCAAGGAGGCCTACATATTGTGTCTCAAGTGGGATAAGGAGTAATAAGTTAATCATTTTGTAATACATGCTATGAGATTTTTTATGCTTAATAATCCTTTGTGTGTGGAGGTGAAACAATCTATTTACATAGCTTATTCACATTTATACATCGATTTTTTTAAAAAATTCCCTTTCTTTGGGAAAATTCTTGACTTGAGAGAGCTAACCTAACATCATATTGAATAACAACATTCCTTGGGAAGCAGAACAAGGTGGGCATGATGAGCTAATTAATATCATAATTGGGAGGGAAGCCTACTTCACTTACTGAAAAGTCCTGCTTCCTACAGAGCTGGACCTTGGGCAATCTAGCATGACAGGTAAGAAGTAGGGATTGGTTCTGAGATGTGACTTCAGACAACTGATACCTAGCTATAGCCAAGAATCTTTGGTTTACATATAAAGGAATATCCTCAATGTGAGAGAAAGTATTTTTACCTAAAGATAAAAAGAAGATTTTACCTAAAGATAAAAAGAAGAATTCACATTTATATTATGCTTTAAGTTCTGCACAGTGCTTTACAGATATTGTCTCATGGTATCCTCACTACAATCCTGGAAACTAGGTGCTATTATTACCCCCATTTTACAGACAAGGAAGCTGAAGTCAATAGAGGGGAAGTGACCACCTCCAATTTTCCTACACAGTATTTAACAGTAAAAGTAACTTAAAACATAAATTCTAAAGGAACATGTTCTGATTTCAAACAAAACAGCAGCAGAGAAATTGCAAAACTATATTCTCTGTGTTCAATAGCCTAGGATTCTAAGAAAGGATGTGATAGTGGTTAAAAAAACAACAACAGTAAGGGGAACAAGGTACCAACCCTTGCTCCAGAGGTGGGAGGAGTATGGATGCATAGCTAAAGGACATAGGATCATAGATTTAAATTTGGAAGACACCTTAGAAATCATCTAGTCCCTTTTCTTAATTTCATTTTTAATTTTCCAGAAGAAACAAGATCTCCATTACTTCAGACTTTAGATTTACCCAGGGCATAGAGACGTTAAGCTACTTCCTTGGCTGTGGTCAGTCAGAGGGTCAGTAGGTGGCAGGGGCAGAGTCCAAATCCAGGCTTACCTCAGTCCAAGTCTAACCCTCGATTTAAGAAGTCAAACTTCCTCTGTTGTGAAATGTTATTCATCATTTACACAGTTGCCAGGAAAACTTCAAAATTTAGCAACACGTGCACTAGATTTGGAATTAAAAGAAACAAACAAACAAAAAATACAAAGTAGCAACAACAACAATTTGAATCTAGGCTCTGGTCCTTACAGTTGTATTACCTAAGGAAAACCATTCATCCTGTACAACTCAAATTTTCTCATCTGGAATGTTATGATAATTATACTTATATTTTATATTTCACAGAATTGCTGTGGGAACCACATGAGAATGAAGCTAAAGCTCTTTATAACCCTTGGAGCATTATATAGATGACAACTATTATAACTACCTCCTCCGACCACATAAAATACTTCTTTTTACATCTCTCCAAAGCCTATATCAAATACAGTTGTATATAGCAATCTTTGTTGTATTCCCTTGCATTGGACTCTAACCATCCTGATGATCATCTTATCTAATCTTCATATATGCCCTAGCAGCTAGCATAAATGGTTGTTTATTCACTGTTGTTTTTAACAGTCAGAAATTATTTTCTGGGTTTCAATGAATGTCGCAAAACAATTGCAAATAATTTTATGTTTTTTTAATAGAGAACAGGGAAAGTAAGCTAAATGACACTTTGTAGATCCTAAAAGATCCATGGAGTCTTCATCTTATTATATCTTTCCTGAAATCTTTATGCAACAATGAGGATTTCTAGAAACTAAACCAAAGACAATTTATTTCCCAGCTCAGCTTAATTCATAGCTTAGGTTGCTTACAAGTTACAAAATTGTTAAGAAAAACACCGTAACTTTTATGTACAGTACACAAAATTTTTAGATAAGGGGAATTAAATGTGGAAGAGATCACATTTGGCATTGAAGGAAGGTAGGTTTGATTTATAAAGTTGAAGCTTTGACTTTAAATTAATGAACAAGGAAAACTGCAAATTATAATAATTTTAAGCCACTATTAGTCTAATTCAAATACTTTATCAAGAAGTGAAGGAGATTGAAGGATAGGTTATATTATACCAATGTAACTATGGTACTCTTATACATACAAATAATTCTTGGAGGATAGTATATTTATTTAACTGTACTCCTACAGAAAGTCACATTGAGTTTGCTTTTATGTGATCCATCTTAGACTTCTTGGATCACAAATGTTGGCAGCATAATTAATAACAATTTTATATCTGAAGTGAGTGATTGAAAATTGTGTCGTCAACATTACATGATTGGTACCAATGAAAGGGAGCCAAGAATTCATCCTTTTGAAGGAACTAGGCTATGGCCTATATACCAGTGTATAGCAAATATCTCTATCTCTATCTCTATCTCTATCTCTATCTCTATCTCTATCTCTATCTCTATCTCTATCTCTATCTCTATCTCTATCTCTACCTCTACCTCTACCTCTACCTCTACCTCTACCTCTACCTCTACCTCTACCTCTACCTCTACCTCTACCTCTACCTCTACCTCTACCTCTATCTCTATCTCTATCTCTATCTCTATCTCTATCTATCTATCTATCTATCTATCTATCTATCTATCTATCTATCTATCTATCTATCTATCTATCTATGTATTGTCTACATTAGTGAAAGTGCTATGGTATAAAGTTCAAGTTCTTAGAGTCATTTGATATTCAGAGCATAGTATTTATTTATGTTATGTCGTTTGAAATTTTATGGGAGTGCCTATCTCTGTCCCAAGTTTTAGGGAATTTAGCTGGGGTTTCTACTATAGTTTTACTTAGAAATTAAAGGCTATAGCAACGGTTTTGGGCATTAAGCATTTATTAAAGCATATTAAGTATTAGGAAAGAGAGAGAAAATGGCTCCGAAAGTTCAGAAGTCCTATATATCTAGGATACAGGGGAGAGAGAGTCCACGGCATGTCTGCCTACTTCTGCATCTCAGGCCAAGAGGGCATGAGAAAATGTAAGCTCCCTGCAGTCCAGAGGGGAAGCAGTCCTTACACGCTGCTCCAAGCTAATTGGCTAGCATCATTCAAATATATTGGCTTACTGGACTTG